>NW_017616639.1:237500-719623 GCF_001879475.1 Ipomoea nil
AATGCACATTAATTTTCTTGGTAATTAATACACTCGTTGCTAAGGGTCCTTAACTTTCGAAGGTAGGAAACCGGAAGAGTTTATTGATATATAACTAGACACATTTTACATTTTTTAGAGATATGGAAAATGGAAAATAGGATAATGAAAAACAAAAAATGTGTTTACTAATACGGTACAGTTTCTAACTTTGAAACTAGGAATTGAGAATGAAAAACTAGAGAATGGTAGTAAATGTATTATCTATCACGACTAGCTACTACAAATATAATGATGGTTAATTTGCATCCAAACAAAAATTTACTCTATAGGGAGAATCATATCACTTAAGTCGGCCGGTATTTCATCATAATGATCTCTTATTTCTCGAAAATTGGATTCATGTTGATTAGAATTGCATTTGAGAATATCATCATGACCTTCGAGCATGCTGACTACTGCAGACATGGATGGCCTAAGCACAGGGGAAGGATTAGTGCAAAGCAAAGCCACTTTGATCATTCTGAGTGCTTCTTCTTTGTCATAATCAGAATGCAATCTTGGATCCATTAGCTCCATTAAATTTCCTTTTTCTCGAAGAACAAGTGCCTAAAAATGTGCATATATAGACACAATAGAACTCATTACAGTATAAGCCTAATAAGCCACTTAGTTTGAAGGTTTGCAATCTATGAGCTTGGTAGTATTGAAATCTCACCCAATCAAGAAGGCAAACACACTCCTCATCATGACGATACTTCATGTTGTTCTTCCCAGCAACAATTTCCAATGCCACCACCCCGAAACTATAGACATCAGCTTTGAATGTTAAGTAGCCCCACAATGCATATTCAGGAGCTGTGTATCCCCTATAGAGAAAATAGAGAAGAGAAATATTTTCTTTCAACTATATATATGATGAATCTGGAAATACAAAATGGACAAGATTTTGTTATAACATCACATCTTACAGTGTCCCAGCAACTCTTGTGCTAATGTGCGACTTCTCATCATCATAGAGTTTAGCTAAACCAAA
The DNA here is from genome assembly GCF_001879475.1 of Ipomoea nil. NCBI lineage: Eukaryota > Viridiplantae > Streptophyta > Magnoliopsida > Solanales > Convolvulaceae > Ipomoea > Ipomoea nil. The sequence goes on from NW_017616639.1 coordinate 238,516, forward strand.
GTCAGATATTTTTGGATTGAGTTCTTTGTCAAGAAGCACATTGGTAGTCTTAATGTCTCTATGAACAACTTTTATTGCTGATTCTTCATGCAAAAAAGCTAAACCTTTTGCAATACCAACACAAATGTTTTGTCTGGTAGGCCAGTCGATTTTCAGGCCAAGCTCTTCTGGACCTGTTATTAACTATTCACTTAGAGTACTAACGTTTATGTTGAAAAAATAAACTAAATCCTCACTTTTCTAGTAGCATATATACCTTATATATAGACAACGAATTGAAATATGTCTTTAATTAGATTATTACTTATGTTTTTTTTTTTTAATTGTGACTAGCAACCAAAATATTTATGATTTCAAATTTACCAAAGAGAGCATGGGCAAGGCTGTTGTTTTCCATGTACTCATACACCAACAACAATGGCTTTCTCTCAACACAGCACCCGTAGAGTTTCACAAGATTAGGATGCTGTTGACAAGAAATCATGCCAATTTCATTCAAAAATTCGCGGTATCCTTGTCTTGATTTAGCCGAGAGTTGTTTTACAGCAATAACTGTACCATCTAACAATGTACCCTGATTTAATACACGAGAAAAATCCAAGATCATTAGCACAAGCATCTATGGTAGGTCTAAAACAAAAGTTATAAATTAACACATTGACATATTATGGATATTTGTATAGTATTTTTCTATACCTTATATACAGGTCCAAAACCACCTTCCCCAATCTTATTTGCAACATTAAAGTTGTTCGTAGCAACTTTAATTTGTCTAAAGGTAAATAGACCAGTTTTTAGATCAAGGCCTCGTAGTTCTGCACCAACACAATTACTTTTAATGAAAAAAAAAATATTATTTTGAGGTGAACCGTCAAGGCACATTTTCAACAAGCTTATGATTGTTTTGTGATGCCATGTCAACCTTGAGCATGCACAAATTGTCTCAATGTCCAAGTTCCCATACAAAATTAGAAAGTAATTAAAAGTAGATGCCAATATTACCTTTTTCGTGTGAGTTCTTGTTTTTAATGTAGATCTTCCACCCAGCAAAACAGAGGATTGTGAAAATAAGAAATGAAGAAGAAGCTATAGCAATAACTATGATTAAAGTCTTTCTGTTCTTGGGAGGTTTGAAATCTGCAGGTTACGTTTGTAAACGTAGGAAAGGAATGAAAGTGAATTAGATATCTTTTATTTATGTGCAACTAAACAGAAACAAAGAACAAGTAATATGCAAAATTGGCTAAAAATAACTAAATAATTACCACATTTAAAATTTAAAAAGCCAATAAATAAATAAATAAATATATATATATATATATATATATATATATATATATATATATATATATATAAACTATATATGCTATTTATTATGTGTGGGAATCATCACTAATTTTACCAGATTCCACAGAAATGGCAGATATTAGAGGTCCATATGTTCCTCTATTGGGAGATGCTGCTGTTCCTTTTCCAGCATACTCAAAGCGCACCTCTAGAGTTTTATCTCTTACAACTACTTGAAATTGTTTGACCAAGGCTTTATCAACACCTTGTGCTTCAGTTTTAATATCAAAATCCTTTAATTTCCTTTCGCCCTATAGCCAATAAAATGCACTAAAGTCAAATACACTTCACTTAACCATTGAAGTCCTCAATTTAAATGGTAATATAAACTTCTTAGTTCACCTGTATATAAACATCAAATATGCGTCTTCCAAGACTTCGAAAAGATCTATTGTCTCTCATAACTATCTCTGCGAAATGAAGTTTCACAGTATAGTTTCCATTTGCTAGACAACGTCCGTAATACGTTAGAGACAAAGGAGACAAACGAGCTGTCTTGTAGATTTCGGGGTCCTCTCCTTTGATTACAGATATATTTGTTGTTGTATAGTCAGATACCATTACTTTTTTATCCCAAAAGTACCCGGTATTACTCGTTACCCAGTTCTCTCTCTTGTGAACAAATTTTGCAAGTCCAGTAGAATCATCATCTGCGTCATATGTAGTGTCACCAACCAAAACATTGCCTCCACCACAATTGATGTGAAATGAATACCAATCTGCCCAAAAAAAATGATCAAAATGAACTAAAAAACATTGATGCATGAATGCTTTGTGAAAGATAGATGATTCAAGTATTGTGATATGATGTGCTTACCTTTTGTGCAATTCTTTAGACACTTATCAGTTTCTCTATACAAAGCCAAAAGGGGGTAAAGTACGTTAGAAATCAGTGGAGACTAAATTACATTAAGATTGAACCCTTAGAGTAAAACTTACTCATTTTCTCCTCCATTATAGCTTTTGAACAAATTCCTAATAAGAAAATGAGAAAGCTAAAATGATCCATCTTTGAAGGAAGAACTGAAAGAATAGATGCATATAAAGAGGCAGAATCTTACAGAGTTTCCTGATTGCAAACTGGTGACACAGAACTCTCCTTGAAATTATTGTAAGAAAGATCTATGTAACTGCACACCATCTTTTAACTTCCGTTAGTAGTTTTTATAACACAAGAGTAGTTGAAAAAAAAAAAGCTTCAATAGTACAATACAACATAACTTCAATAAAATTCATCAAAACTTCAGACATGAAACTTTAATTTCTTGCACATGAACTACAAATAATATATAAGACTGAATTGAACTTACTATAAGGAACCTCGATTTAGAACCCACTGAGGAATTTGCCCACTAAGCGAATTGTTCGTTAGATACCTAAAAACAGGTAGGAAAGTATTCAATTTAATAGTGGTTACATGCGAATAATATTGAATTCTTCATAAATCCAAATAGAATGCTGATTAGCTTTGTATTAAAACAAAATGCCCAAATAGAAAGGAATCTAATTATGCTTTGTTGTTAAGATCTAAATTGATTTGTTACTCACATGTACTGCAGTTTATTAAGACCTTGAAGAACAAGAATCCCTCCTTCCAGATTATTAAAACTCAAATCTCTGCAAATTCAATGTGATAATAAAACAATAAAGCAAAGAAGTATATCAACTTTAATATACTCTCAGCCTATACTCAGCTAGTATTCTATGGAACATGTATATTCCTTTGTTTGTGATACGCATAAATCTATCAGGAAAGAGAAGATGATTGATTATAGATCAATAGGAGAAAATTATGTATATCATAAATTCATAATATATCATAATTAGGGTTGGGGTTCAATTTTAGTATAAATAGGTTTATTGTATATGAATATTGAGAACCATGAACACAGATAAATATATTGATACTCTATTCTTCATAGTCATTTCTTGGAGCTCTCACATGCTCGAAGTATGAATTTGGAGTTTGTCGTGACTCGAATACGTACGGTTAGGAGCCAGAAGTCTGCTCAAAAAGTTCCCTATTTGGTTTATTTTTAAAAGAACGGAAGGAATAGGATTCTTGGAATTGGTTATTCCCTTTGCAATGGGAATAGATCTTATAGTTCATTAATTAAACAGCTGATGAGAAGGATCAAAGAAATTTCAAGTTGGAGAGATTACAGTTGTCTCAAGCTTGTCATATTTGCAATATATTCTGGTAAATTCCCAGAAATATTACACCTCCTCAACATCCTGCAACCAAAATTGTTCTTTTTTTACATAAATATTTTCATCTCAGAGCGGAATTATGAAACTTAAGGTCATATTTTTAGAAAGAAAATGCATTACTCACAAAATTTTTATGTTTGCCATTTTATTTAATGTAGGAAATCTGGAGGCCCCTCCTCCATTTAAGTCACTGATTCTACTGCAAATTCATGTAAATATAATTATGCTATAATAAAAACATGAGTATATATTATTATATTAATCAAATCTTCAAAGGAAATCTTAACTTACAGTTCTGCCAAGCTTGTTGGTACAATATTTGGAGGTATGGGTCCTTCAAAACCACTTGCTTGAAGCTCTCTGCCAATCATGCTTTGCTTGTCGATAAGAAATGATTTGAATTTTAATTTAGACCATAGATTTTTGAATGCTTACAGTTTTTGAAGGTTTTTGAAAGTTAGAAAGCTGGGCAGTTTTCCAGTGAAGTTATTACTGCTGAGCCTACTGCATTTATTCCCAAGAGGCAAGGACAGTAACAAGTGAGCATATATATGAAGTATTGAAGAAACAAGAAAATTAGGAATATGGATGATGATCAGATTCAGATGCACTTACAATTCAGTCAAATTTGTGAGAGCATTAAGTACTTGTTTTGGCAATTCACCAGTGAGATAATTAGCACTAAGAATGCTACAGAAAGCAAAAATATAATGAAGAAATCATCAAACAAGTGAGAACAAAAAGTTTAACAAAGTTAAGGCTTACAGATTCTGTAAGTTGACAAGTTTCCCAAGCTCGGGTGGAACACTTCCATTGAACATATTGCTCTCCAAGCTTCTGTAAATTCATTTAATTTGTTGTTAGAACAAAACCCACACATAAAAGAGTTGAACAAAAGTGATTGTAGGAGCAAGAGAACATACAGATATATAAGAGTTGTTATGTTTCCCAAGTATTTTGGAATTGGCCCAGACAATCGATTCACACTAACACCTCTGCAAATTTTCATTTCTTTACCATGGACAAGAAGATGGCTTTGCTTATAGTACAAATTAAACACAAACTTACAGAATTTCCAATTTCATTGAAGCCCATCCAGGGGGAATTGTACCACTTAAATAGTTGCGGGTAAGATCACTTCACAAAATAACACTAATAATCAAGCAAAGAATATCAACAAGAAGAGGTGATTATTGCATAAACGTATAAAGTGTAGGTAAGTACATTATCTTAAGAAAGGGTAACTTCACCAAGGCAGGAGGAAGGACACCTTGCAGATCCTGTCCCTTCAAGATTCTGCATACATGATAACATTAGCGAATTAAAATTTTGTATCCAATATAATTGATTGAAAATTCTAATGTGTCATACAATCATATATTTCATATATGATTATTCTAAGTACTATTGAGAATCAGTGTCAATAATATTGGATACAATCATTATAATATATACAAGATGGACCCTGGTCCTAAATTATGTATTTTTAGTATTGGAATTGTGAACATCTAGAATATAAATTGTGTTTTTAACTTTTGAAAATTTGTGAATACAATACAGAGTCATCATAAATTGTGAATTTTTAAAAGATAATTATGAACATTTAGTATATATGTATCTTTAGACTCGGGTCCACCTTACAAGGTGGACCCGGATCCACAGAATAATTTGTCATAGTTTAACAGGAAAATTATGCTGTGCAACCGTTTGCACCATGCAAGGTGCACACGGTTGCCAAAACGACGTCGTTTTGATGTCCGACTTTAAAAAAAAAATCAGTTTCGATTGCCGTCAACGGCGTTATATTGTGCATAACTTGAACTAAATATCCAGAATGAATGAACTAAATATCCATAATGAATGAACTATATATCCAGAATGAATGAACCACATATCCAGAATGAATGAAATAAATAATATCCAGAATAAATGAACTAAATATCCAGAATGAATGAACTATATAGTTCAAATTATGCACAACATTACACCGTTAACGACAATCGAAACTGAATTTTTTTTTTTAAAAGTCGGACGTCAAAACGACGTCGTTTTTGCAACTGTGTGCACCATGTATGGTGCACATGGTTGCACAACATAACACTCCAGTTTAACATGATTAGGCTCCTTATTCACAATGTAGTCATGATTGAGCTAATTGTAGTAGGATTAGGGTTAATTAATTCCCAATGTAACAAATGACTCCCAAGTACGTGATTCTTGAGGAAATTAACAAAAAATTAAGGGATTGGTATTTTGCTGATAGGGGTGGGATTTTTAACTAATTTTTCATCTTGCAAATACCAATTTTTTGTGGGGTCTAATGGAGAAGAAAATGGGAAAAAATCACAGCGCGGCCTGTGCCTATGCACACTGTCGAATATACTTTCTCACTATACCAAAGTATAATTAGACATTCGAATTAAAAAAAAAAAATTCAATTGAACCATTAAACATTTTAAAACAATGCGATTAAACCATTTAACAGGTTACCAAAAGGGAACGGGTTAATTTTGCTTGCTTGACATATGACGTGGCACTAGTTTTTTTTTTTTTTTTTTTTTTTTTTTTTTTTTTTTTTTTAATACAAAAAACTAATTAACTAAAAAGAAATAGTTGCCAGTGGCAAAGAAGCCGCTAGTTTCTTCGTCAGATCATATCAAGAAGTTGGTAGGTTTCTCCGTCCGATTTGAACGAGAAGCCAGTGAGCTTCTATATCCAAATCGAATTGAGAAACCCATATAGCTAGTGACCCAAAACGACGTTGTTTCTATAAGTTGGGGAAGTTGATGTGATGGACACCGTTCCGTCCGTCCAATCTCGTTACAGATTTATTTTTTGTGTGTTTGTGTATTTTTTTAAGAGTTTATGTGCATTATGTTAAGAGTTCATGTGTATTATGTTAAGAGTTTATGTGTATTATATGTAAGAGTTTATGTGTATTATTTTAAGTGTTTATGCGTATTATGTATTATGTTAGATTATGTATATTATGCTAGGAGTTTATGTGTATTCAATTATACAATTCTGTACATACGAAACAGTGAATTTTTTAGGGCGCACAATGCTCGATATAATGATTGACTTCATATATGTTGATATGGACGGATCTCCGTCCAAATTGACATGGAGGAAGAAACCTTGGCTGCCATGGCGTTGTTGTTGTTGATTTTTTCTTTAAAAAAATTTAATATAATTATTTTAATTTCTCTGCAAATAAGTTTATAAATATTAATCGACATGACATCTTGCAGGGTAGGTGACTTTGGGGTAACATGTTATTATAGGTCATATGAGTTAATTGCACTGTTTTAATAAGTTTAAGAGTTCAATTGCAAGGTTTTTTTTTTTTTTTTTTTTTTTTTTAAATTTGATAACCAAATTACACTTTAGTATATAATTGGATGGTGTATTTAACCCTTATGTTTTTTTTTTTTTTTTTTTCCTTTTTTGAATGCTACTGACTCTATTACAATGTAGTATCTGTTCATAACTACTTTCTCAATCTACTGAAGCACAAAGAGCTAATAACGCCTCCATTGAGGCTCAAACTCACAATCTTCCATATGAGAGTCCAACCCGGGTACCATCTGAGCATTGTACAAGTAACACGTGTGATTTGTCTGTTTTTTTTTTTGTTTGTTTGTTTTTTTTTTAAAATTTATTTATTCCTTCTCTCTGTTTCCTGGCTAAAAACTTGACAAAAAAATAAAATAAAATAAAAAACAACAGACGGATAAGGATGCTCTAAGCATTGTACAAGTAACACGTGTGATTTGTCTCATTTTTGTGACCACTGTTCCTACCTTTTACACTATCTATATTAACTACCAAATTCATGTGTGGTAGGCCTAGGAGCGAAAAATCATCAAGGAGTACCCAGCCTTCATTCTCTTTTATACAGATTTTAAATAGATTAGATCGATGTTTATTGCATGTGTGTTGCATAAATATTGTAGCTAGGGATTTTTATAAAATAAAAATAAAAATAAAAATAAATAAATAAAATTTAGACATCTAAATCAATACCCTAACTCCAATACAAAAACAAGCTCAAAAGTAGAGATTTGACACCAACTTATGTACTACTCAACATTCTCTTGTTAAATCAATATGGGATCGTTTCCAACACAAACTTCCCAAAGTGTGAAAAAGAGAGTATCAAAAGCATATATAACCAAAAAAAAATAATAAAAGGTAGAAGGAAATTAAAAGCTTACATGGTTTGAACATGGCAAATGCCACCGGGGAAGCTACAATCGCAAGTGAGAGTATTATTGTACTGAGGCGTATCATTCCTTTTTGGTGACAACCAGTTAGAGTTGTTGTCACAAGGATTTAGTCTAAAATCCCAATCCTTCTTCCCCAGTTGTTCTGCTATTTCCTTCAGTGCATTTACTGTAAAGTATTTAGTGAAGAAAACTCAATATCTTATTGATTCCATGCATAGGCTTTTATACAAGAATTATACAGAGATAAAAGGCAATCCTATAGTTACGATAACAATCACAAAGACTAGCTCAAATAAAAAAACAAATAATAGAAACCAACCAACACTAACACATTAATCTTTATCATTTACTTCAATAATATACATTCAACAAATTAAAGCTAGATGTTAATTTGAATGTAATGACAGAGCTAGCACAATTGAAAATTCATAATATATGATGAAGCTAGAAAATAATAGAGAGCCGAGGGGGCTCACATTCATCTAGAGGAAGATGCCCACTCTGTGCTTCAAGAAATGTTGCATTAAAGAAGAGTATAATTACTACGAGGATGATTAACCTGGAAGTTGACATGGCTGAGCTCTGGGGAAGATCAGCTGCAATAAGTGTGTTATTTTATATATTCATTGTATATAATAAATAAAGAGAGAATCATAGAAAAAAGAAAGTAGTCTTCACCAAAATAGCAGTTGACTATGAGTCAATGAGTTCTGGCTTTATTATCTGGTTGACGCCTTGACGGTGAGTTTTGAGCTACTGCCGTAACCCTTGGGGCAAGATAGAATGAAACATTTACGTGAGGTTTGGGGCAATTTATATCGTGGACCAGGGTTCACATAGCATTCTAGATTGTAGATCCTGGATTAAAACAATGTCGTTTTGATATTTAAGATTTAACAGATTCAGTAGTTTTCCGTTTTCATGTTTTAACACAAATATAAATTTATTTTAGGTATAGAATTAATATTTCTTATTGTAAGTGTACAAAGTTGGTATACATTAAACCTTATATATTGGCTAATTGATTTATTAAATAATTAGGACTAGTTTAGACAAAACTCTTGGACCTTTTCCTATTATAAGTACATTATTTATCATTTTATCTAATGGCTCATGATCAGTGGTTGCTTATTTTTGAAGTGGAAGTCAGCAGATTATATGGGGTTGAAGCTAATATTACGGGATCTATTATTTGTGAGTGGCTGTGGTTATTTGCTTTGAGTGGATGACTTGGGGAAGTTTGTTGGAGTGAAGATTAATATAAAAGGAAGGCTTTCTCAATATGGAAGTTCACAAATTCATACATGCTGATTTGAGAGAAGTGAAGTTGAATAAATTCTAACATTCTAAATCTGATTACTATTCTAATTTGATGTGTGATTTCTACTGAGACATACTGTATGTACCTGGGTTAGCTAAAACATCTCTTGAAGATTATCTCGGTATGCACGTACCAGTTCTGAGTGGATGTTAGGAAGTTTGTAGTGGTAGTAGTGGTCGATAGCCTTATGTACTTACCCCTTGTAACACCTTGGTGGACATCTAGTGGATTGGGTAAACGTGAGTTGTCCCATAGACGTAGGAGAAGTGTTCCGAACTGCGTAATCAATTCCGGTGTACTTGATTTATTTTTTATACCTTTTATTTCGTTATTTATTTTCATTAAATAACTTAATTAATTAGTCCGGTAATATCTATTTTAAAATCAAGTAGAAGTTTAAGATATATCTTGCATTCAAGATTCACGGCTCTTTTTCAATTGGTATCAGGTCCCGGAGACTTAAATTATTAGTCTATCGATTTGGCTATCCCGTGCTTCATGAACTCAAGTTTTCAACGATTTTATTGCTTTTGTTTATTTTATTACTTTGTTCAATCTCAACGTGTTGAGTGTTTCAGGATGGATCGTCTTAAAGTACTTCCCCAGTTAACAGGTGATAACTATGCCCATTGGAAAGCTCGCATGCGAACTCACCTGAAAGCTCAAGGAGAACTTGTTTGGCGCTCTGTTCTAACAGGGTGGACGCATCCTACTAAGGCCGAAACTAGTGCTGACGATCCGCAAGTGGCTAAACCTGAAATTGAATGGACCCAAACCGAAATAACTAATGCTGGAAATAATGATAAAGCACTTGACACTATTTATTCATTGATACATGAAAGTCAATTTCCCTTAGTTGCAGGTTTTGAGTCGGCAAAAGGTGCTGGGAAGCACTTGAGTCAACCTACGAAGGTACAAGTTCAGTTAAGCAGTCTAAGCTGTAACTAGTACAGTCTGATTTTGAAGAACTTCAGATGAAACCATCACGAGTTTCCATAGTTGTGTGCAAGAACTGGCAAATCGAGCAATGGTACTCGGCGAGCCCAGGGCCGGTCCTATCATTTTATAGGCCCGGGGCAGGATAATAAAAAATGGGCCCCCGTTAATATATATTTCATGCCTAAAATTTAAATTAAATAAGGAAAAAATTATTAATATCAATAACTTTAAATAATATTAACAAGTTTTTAACAATTTTACATACACAACAATAATCATGAAAAATTTTTTTAGGTGCTTTCCTTAATGCAAAATAATAAATAATTGTATAAGTGTCTTCATAAATAAATAATATTATAGTTTATAAAAATGAATAAATAATTTTAAATCCAGTAAACTTATAAACAATAACATTTATCATAATAAATAATAAATTAATTATTATTAAAAATTTATAAAACAATAATTACAAACATATGGAATCTAAAAATCTCTTTTAACTAGGGGCAAGAAATTAAAATATTTCAAAACGCAATAAAAAAAATGCAAAAAGATATGAAACATAATTATCTAGATTAAATAGTTTGAACATAAAGCATATTATAAATCACATATCTTCAATATTATTTATATAATTTTTATAAATATTTTTTTTTAATACAACTACTTTTTCTTTTAAATAGATAAATTTTAAACTTTTTTAAGAATAATTTGAATACATATAATGACACATGATAGAAGCTTCTAGATTACATTGATTAGATATATTCATAAAAAGAGTTAATACCAGCGAAGGCCCCTCGAGTATAGTGGTTCCACCACCTATGGTCCTAAACTTTCAAATCAACCATCCGTAATCCTCTAAGTTTTGAAATTGACATGCAATAGTCCTTCCGTTAGTAAGTTCCGTTTCAGCCGTCAAATGTAAGGGTATAAATGACTTTTCACGTTTTGTTCATCCAAATGAATTCATTTGCTCTGATCCACTTCTTAATGATTCATATATACGCACAAAGAAAACTCCCCGGAATGAATTCATTTGTTCCGATCCCCTTCTTAATGATTCATATATAGCACACAGACAACTCCCCGGAGAATCAAGATTCAGGCTAGCTAAGCTAGGTAGACATGGCTGCCGCCGTCACACCCAAATCATTCCCCACGGATCCCCGAGTCTTAGATTTTCGGGCGCTGTCGCCTTCTCTGATTGCGTCTGGACGACGTTCCTGCGTCGCCAATGACGAGGTTCTCACCCACTTCCTAGAAAGCTCCCTCAAAGTCCCCGACCTCGTTCTCCAAGACGCGTTTCTCTCGCCAGAAACTGGTCCAGAGCCCGCCGAAGCTGGACTTCCGATCGTTGGAAACAATGGACAGAGGTTCTACACTCGAGATTCTCGATTCGGTTGCCAGCATCGGGTGCTTCGAGGTCGTCAACCACGAAATTCCCAGTGATCTGATCCCGTCCGTGCTTTCCGCCGACGGCGCGTTTTTCAGGATCCCAGGGTAGATGAAAGCGACGGCGACGAGGTCCCTGGAGAAGCTCTGGGGTTCGAGGAGGTTCACGCGGAGGACGACCGGCCGGAAGCGTGGAAAAGCTGTCTAGTGAAGTGGGATACATTTATGGGAAAATCCTCCAGTTCTTGGAGAAGAAGAAGATGAGCAACAGATCAAGCCCATTACTATTACAACAAGAACATAAACATGAAGAAGAAGAAGAAGAAGAAGAAGGCGCACGAAGCCCCAGCATCTGTTATCTGCTCAAACAATGGCAGAACGGAGATGGAAACATTTTGGTGAGCAAAACGTGAAAAGTCATTTATGCCCTTACATTTAACGGCTGAAACGGAGTTTACTAACGGAAGGACTATTACAGGTCAATTTCAAAACTTAGAGGATCACGGATGGTTGATTTGAAAGTTTAGGACAATAGGTGGCGAAACCACTATACTCGAGGGACCTTGGCTGGTATTAACTCTTCATAAAAAGGTACGGAGTAAATTATTATCTTTTAATTTTTTTTAATAATTCAATCTCAAAATATATCATATAACCCCTCCGTCCTATTTTTACGTGTCGCGAGCCCTTTCTCCAACCAAAGCTAGTCAAGAAAATTCTAAAATCTCTATAGCCGAGATTCAGAATGAAGGTCACGGTCATTCAGGAACATGACGGTTGGGAAAATAAGACCGTTACTCAATTAATGGGAAACCTTCGAACTTATGAAATGGAAATTCTTACCGATCACACCAAAAAGAAAAAATCTGCCGTTGAAGAACATGATGCTACTATACATCTGATCCAGAGGAACCAGGTGATGATCCAATTGAGTTTTTAACTAAAAAATTTTCCAAAATTTTGAAACAGGTTTCACAAAAGAATTCTCGAAACACAAAGTTTCAATAATGATCAAGCTCGAACACATCAAAGAATGGTTCCAAATCTGGCTCATCAAATTACAAATCTTCTTCCCCTCGTCCAGTTCATTCCAAAGACAAACCTAGCAACAAAGGGATTAGATGTTACGAGTGTGAAGGCTTTGGTCACGTTCAAGCTGAATGCTTATCTAAGGCGAAAAAAGTCTATGTCAGCCATAACCTGGAGTGACGATGAACCTGAGTCAGAAGTCGTCTGATCTGACGTAGAAGAAATACCTGGTAATTTTGTTGCATTCATGTGACAACCCAAAAATAATTTTTCAAAATTCTATTTTACAAAATTCCAAAATAGCCATTTTTACTCTTCTAAAATTTTATTTCGAAAATGGTGTTTGAATTAAATATTTTAAACCGAGTTTTTAAATAAATTCAACACCAAGCCTTATCAGGGTTTCGAAAATCCTAAATTTCGGGTACATTTATGTACCAAGTTTGACCGAAAAGTCAATCTGAGTGAAACTGGAAAGGAACCTGAGAAACTGGAACCAAGTGTTTTAACTAGAAACCATTTTTAGAAAATCCATTTTGACCCCAAGTTATTCAAAATCATCTTTTTAGACCATGGTCCATGATGCAAGGTGAACCATGAACCCTCTATATGGCCTTGTCTGATATTTTTAGAAATCAATCCAAATTACCATTTTAACCCCCACCAATCATTGGCCTCTCACCTAGGGTTTAGGACCCTATAAATTCTCCACTATTCTATTGAAGTTGCCTGATCCCTTTCTTTTGCCTCTCTCCATTCTCTGAGCTTTGTAGACAAGAGGAGAAGAAAACACAATAAGCATTCTTCCCTTCCATTCTCATCCATTCATTCTTTTGCTTCTAGTTTCCTTCATTTGTTTCAATCTCTGAGAATCTTCCTTAGGATTGGTTTGTGTTGTTTGTCTGAGGTGTTTAGGTGGTGAAGGAAGTGGTGTTTGAGTAGAGAGGAGGAAGGGATCCACACAAGGAAGAAGAACAAACAAAGGTATAAACCATGGATTCCCAAACTATCTTTTCCTTTCTCTGTTAACTGCTATTTGAGACTTAGATGTGTAGAAATGCTAATTAGTTGTTATGGTTGAGTTATTTGTGTGTTGTAGATGATATATGATTGATTTGGTATGGTTTTGAAGTGTTGTTTTGCACTGATTTTGCATTTCTAGAGAAGAAGTTGCTAACTGGTGCACACTGATGGTGCACCAGTGGACTCAATGGAGCTAGGCAACGGACCACGCCATGGTCCGTTGGCCAGCCCCGTTGAGGGACGGTCCATGGCATGACCCATTGCCAGGCACCGCTGCTTGGCGGGGCTTCCCAAGCCTCGCCACCAAGCTCCGCCAGGCCATTTTCAGTACTGGCCGAGACCTTTGTATTTTAGCTACGCGTTGTTCGGACCGGGACTCGTGGGCCCTTGAGGCTCGGACACTCGAGTTCGTTACGACGCACTAGTAGAAGTTGGTTTCGTTGAATTTGGAGTTGTAAAGCATGATTTATAGTTGAAATTGTTGAGTATGAGCACTCTGTTGATGTTGTTGTGTGTGAATTATTACAGCAAGTGTATCTTTAGCATCTGAGTACGATTTTGAGTTGAGAAGCATGATCAATACTTGTTAGAAATTGTTAGGAAGCATGCCTAAGTACTTGGTAGTATTTACTGAGAAGTTTTGCTTAATGTTTGAGAATTTGGTATGAGCAGTGCATGTTTGCATAATTACAAAAAATGAGATTTTGAGCATGTTTCACAGTAGAGAGATTGATTAGTGCATTTCATTGTTAAGGTGCATCATTTGGCTCTAATTAAGCCTAAGTTCTATTTCGAAAACCTATATCTATTTTGGAAAATCATTATGTAGTTGCATTGTGTTAGTGTTTTAATTGCTCAAAAAAACCCCAACTTATAATTGGCAATATTATTATGGCAAACTAAGATAGGGTTAGCTTAGTGTCGGTTTTGTCTTACAGAGGACTGATCAATCAGATACAACAACAGAGGGACTGAAACTGAAGATCTGAATTAGGAAGCTGTTTCCTTAAAGTCTGTACGCGGTTTAAAGAAGACAGATTTGGAAAGAAGATCAGCGTATCTGTTTTGGAAAGGTATGGACCGAATCTTTAAGATTACATTCTTCAAATATTGTCCTACCATCTACAATCAAAGATATCTATGGGGAGTGTTCGTACTATGGAACTATAAGTACTCTTATTCGATAAGAATTAGGGTTACGCTTTCAAGAAGAAAAAAACACTCCAATACAGTTTTATGAGATCAGATCTTTGATTATCATGCATCTTCTCAATACAACATGTTCATGGTGATTATGATGAAGAACTTGAGAAGAATTATTGTTGCTTAAACGAAAGGACGCTACGATCACACTGTTGTGGGAACAACCGAGAAGAACGTTATTAAAGTGGACTGCATCAGAGTTGGCTCTCCAAGTGAAGGGATTTCACTGGACTTCTATATGCATGGCTCTCCATCTTCAACCATCCACTAACCTGTGTAGACTAGGTACGTATCTTGTGTGGGACACTCGGGTGAGATTATTGTTTCTCTACCTTTGTACATTGGATTATGATTTAGTGGATTAGACGCTTATGTGATCGTCCCCCAGACGTAGATACACACTGTATCGAACTGGGTAAACATCTTGTGTGTTGCTTTGTGTCGTTATCTCTTTCTATAAACATCTCAATAATCTGCCTTACTGACTGACATCATCGTTGAATCAGTCAGTCCATTTCATCAGTTGGATAATCCAGTTAATTTGATTAAAAATGAGGAAATGCAAAATTACATGTGGTATCAGAGCTTTTAATTAAGTCTACATAGTGACTTGATCCGTACGGGAATTTTTTTTTTGCATTGTGCTCTTTCTATTGGAAGTGCCTCTGTGTGTTCGTTGGCTGGTTGTTTTTGTTCAGGATGGATGCAAGTATGAAACCACCAGAACTAGATGTTCACAACTACTCTTTCTGGAAGGCTCGTATGGAGATCTATCTCCAAGCACAAGGTACCAGGGGTTATCGAACTATCCTATCCGGGTGGAGTCGCCCGACTATTCAGAATGCTGATGCAACCACTGGGGAAAAGCCCATGGAGACTTGGATAGACGATGAAATGAATGGCTCTGATCTGAACAACAAACCGTTGAACTCTATTGTAGGGTCCTTGCATGAATCTGTCTTTACCCTAGTCACGGGGGTAAAAGAAGCAAAAAGGGTATGGGAAATTCTTGAAACCAGATTTGAGGGCACCAGTGATGTCAAGCAGTCAAAGCTACAAATGGTGCTATCAGAATTTGAAGCTCTTAGAATGAACGAAGAGGAAACTATCTCAGTCTTTCACAGTCGGGTTCAGAATCTGATGAATAGAGCCTCAATTCTTGGTGAACCTTTCACTGATGAGAGAGTAGTCAAAAAGATCCTTCGATCTTTGCCTAAACGCTTCCGGATGAAAGTAATTGCTATCCAGGAACACACAGGCTGGGAAAAGAAGACTGAAGGAGAACTTATGGGAAGTTTACACACATATGAACTTGAAGTGCTGGCTGATGATGACCTTGCTGTCAACAGAAAAGGCAAGTCAGTGGCTTTTGTGGCTGAAGCTGATCGAGAATCTGACACAGACGACATAGATGATGAAACCTTGGCCCTTCTAACCAAGAACTTTAAGAAAATATTGAAAGGATTTAACAAAAAGAGTCAATGACAGTCTACCAGGACTCAATACAAAGGCAGCAACTCCTCATATCAGAAAGCAGAAACCTCACCTTTCCCACAGAACAATCAATCCCAAACTGGCCGAACAAGACAAAACAGAAACAGTTCCACAGATACAGGAAGATCCCTCAACCGGTCAGTGCAGTGTTGAGAGTGTGAAGGTTTTGGACACATACAGGCTGAATGTGCAACTTATCTCAAGAGGAAGAAGGCTATGTCTGTGGCTACGCTAAGTGATGATGAGGAGGAAGCATCTAATGATCAGTCAGATGACAATGTGGGAAACTTTGTAAGCTACAGAGAATCAGTCAGACGAATACGAATCCGATGGAGAATCCTATATATCAACAGATGATTTTGAAGAGAGGCATACTCAACTTGAAATGGAATTTGCCAAACTTGTTGCAAGCTGGGAACAACTAGTGAAAGTCAATAAAAATCTGAATGACGAACTGAAGCAAAGGGATGATCTTCTGAAGAAACTAAATACAGATCTTGTCATAAAAGAAGATCTTATCACACAGATAAGATCTCGAGAAGGAAAACTGATAAAGGAATTGGAAGATCTAAATAAGAATATCAAGATGATGGATACCACATTAACGTTAGACAAAATTCTGGACTCTGGTAGAAATCCAAATGATAAAAAGGGTCTTGGATTCGAACGAGGAGAATCTTCGAATAGTGTCCCTATGTTCATCAAAGAGGGTATGTCTACTGCTACATCAGTTCACAATTTTGAACGAGAACAGTTATCCCGGTCAGTTCATAGGAGCTTAAATGAGATATGGGAATATAGTATTTATAAAGGTTTATATGGATATTTTTGGATTAATGGGAAAAATACATATTCCTAATGAGCAAGGCATAACTAATACCAAAGGGCAATGTGAATGTCTATTCTCAAAGCAAAAGGAATTGCACATCCCGTGAAATTCTATTCGGTGCAGTAAAAATCGAACCAAACAGCGGAATAAATCTATTCTATGAAATTACATTCAATTCTTAATGTATTTCACGAACCAAACCGCACATAAGCACATTTATGGTTTTAGTATTAAGAAAGAGAATTGTACACTTTTGTTTTCTCTACTGATTTGATTGATATGTGATGTTATCAATTTATAATTTAATTATATATAGTCTTATGACTTTAGGCTTTGGTGACATGGTAACGTTTGATCTTCTTAAAAATTTTATCCAATTACTGAATCTAGTAATTTCATTACCTTAACTTTCTATTCTTGCTAAAAAAAATATTTATAAATAACATTATAAATCTGATACGCATCAAATGAAAGAAATAATTGGTGGTTTAATTAGTGGATGGTCTAAAAGGAATGAATAATATGTAATTAGATGATAATTTACTAAATATTAGTATAAGGAAATTATGTATATTAGAATATGTCATTACCTTGTATAGTTAGAATAATTGGCAGTATTTGGAACAAGAGACCAAGGTTCGAACCTCGGCGGCGGCAGTGTGGGAATTATGTCCAAAGTGGGCAGATTCCTTGTGCGCACCGGCATTTGGCCCTGTCTACTGAACCATTGAGTCACCGTGATTTACATCCTCTCACATGCTCTGTCGGGTCGGAGTGTGGGGGCCTTTAGGGTTGGGGATTCAACCTTTTGGGACAAGAATAATTTTAGTAACTTAATTATTATAGGTGATAGTAATTTAGTATAAATAGGCCCATTGTATATATGAATAGCGGGACCGACAAAAATATATTGTTATTCTATTCTTTTAGTTATTCTTCTTGGAGCCCTCACACGCTCGAAGAGTGAAATTGGAGTTTGCCATGACTCGAATACAGTTAGGAGCCAGAAGCCTGCTCGAAAGGTTTCCTATCCGTTACAGTCCTATCTAGGATCATAATAAAATCACACATAACATATTAGAAAAGCCAAACTTTACGAAAAATGTAATATCCATCAAATTTTCTCTCTATAATGCCTATTTAGAAATGTTGTTCTTAAAATTGTCACGTTAAGAATTGAACATAATTTTATTTGGTAAAACACCTTTTTGTTTTTGGACAACAAGAAAAATTCGCAGCCATTACCCTCTATTTTGTGCCTAAGAACACAAATTATATATGTAACTAAGTTAGATTTGAAAAATAAGTAAATATATAACATGTTTTCTATTAAGTTTTAATGCTAATTTTGTATTAAGACTTAAACAGAAATAATTCAGTAATGCTAATTTTGTATTAAGTATTAATTATGTTACTAGCATTAGGTTAAAAGTATAATTATAATATTTGTAAATGGTGTTTATTATTCTTTGCATTTATTCTAATCCCCAAATATAAGCAATAATTTGTTAGAAAAGAAAGTGACTTAAAATACCTATTTTGCTTTTATTTCAAAGGTATAAATGTTCATTTAGCATATAGGCGGGAAATTGTTACTTTCAAAATAATTGAAAAGGGTAAGTTTTTTTTTTTGGTGTCAACCACACATTGTGGTCCGGGTCTTTCTCTGTCCGTTTAACGGTCCAGGTCCACCCGGTTCACTCCGAGAGGCACAAAAGCTAGCCCAAAGGGGATCGTCACTTGTGGGAATTGAACCCGGGCTATCCCAAAATTCTCCCCCACAAAGAGATCTAATTTGCCACTTGAGCTACCCTATTGGGTTATTAAAAAGGGTAATGTTTTTGATACATGAATAACTCACTGGAAAAAACACTATAAACATATAATTCAAGGGAAAAAAGAATCATTTTACCCTTAATATAATTTTTAAAGATTATGACATTATATTGCATGTGTACGAATGTACGATATATATGACAAAGTGTGTGATGTGAGAATGATAAAGAGACAAAGTATGTGATAGTATATATATTTTTGAATGCTACTGAGGTTCGATCTTATGACCTCCTACATGGGAGAGGATACTACATGCCTTCTGATAGCATCTATATATATGGTATATTCTTGTTTAGGAAATAGGTTTAAAACTACAACCATATTTTGATACATTAGATTTGAAAGTACCTACATTTGATAGCACTCTGAGATGTTGGTACATCCAGTCAGGCAATTTAAAGTACAATTTCTTGGATGCATTAATATTTTGCCACTATTAATTTGCATATGATGAAGAAAAACCTACTTTGATGGAAGAATCACTTGAGTGAACTGTCATTTCATCATAACGATCTCTCATTGCTTGAAAATTGAATTCATGTAGATCGGATTTGTACTCAAGAATATCATTATGGCCTTCAAGCATTTTGACTACTGCAGACATAGATGGCCTCAGGACTGGAGAAGGATTAGTACAAAGCAAAGCCACTTTGATCATTCTGAGTGCCCCTTCTTTGTCATAATTAGAATCCAATCTTGGATCTATTAGCTCTATTAGGTTTCCTTTCTTTTGAAGATCAAGTGCCTTAAAATTGTTCATTAAATACAATAGAATATATATAATTAGAAGAGGCCACTTAGTTGACAAGTATATATGTATGCTATCTATGAATTATGAGTTTGGTAATATTGATATCTCACCCAATCAAGGAGGCAAACACAGTTCTCATCATCGGAACGATACTTCACGTTGTTTTTCCCCGCAACAATTTCCAGAGCCACCACACCGAAACTATAGACATCAGCTTTGAATGTTAAGTAACCCCACAATGCATATTCAGGAGCCATGTATCCTCTATTAACAACAAAAGAGAGATGAGTACGTAACTATTTCCTTCAACTATATGCTCAATTTGGATGAGAAATTGTAATAATATATTACATTGTCCCAGCAACTCTTGTGCTAATGTGTGTCTTCTCATCATCATCATCATCATGTTTAGCTAGACCAAAGTCAGAAATTTTTGGATTGAGTTCTTTGTCAAGAAGTACATTGGTCGATTTGATGTCTCTATGAACAATTTTTATTTCTGATTCTTCATGCAGGAAAGCTAAACCTTTTGCAATACCAATACAAATTCTTTGTCTAGTAGCCCAATCTAATTTCAGCTGACAATCTTCTGGACCTGTAATTAATTAACTCTTAAATCAGAATTCCCATGTTTAACATGATAAAATAAACTAAATCCTCACTTTTCTAGCTAGGTACAAAAAAAATGATTTCCTTTTTTTAGTTTATTAGCATATGGTTTTTTCTTTTTTATTCCGACTAGCAGTCAAAATTATTAATTAAGATTTCAAATGTACCAAAAAGAGCCCGGGCAAGGCTATTGTTTTCCAAGTGCTCATAGACCAGCAACAAATGCTTTCCCTCGGCACAACACCCATAAAGTTTCACAAGATTAGGGTGTTGCAAACATGATATTATGCCTATTTCATTCAAAAATTCACGATTGCCTTGACTTGATTTCGATGAGAGTTGTTTCACAGCAATAACTGTACCATCCAAGAATGTACCCTGATTTTATACACAAGGGAAAATTCAAAACTATCAAACATAAGAATCCGTAGTAAGTCCGAAAACAAAAGGTATGAATTAATTAAATTTCTATTCATATCATATTTATTAATTTTTTATACCTTGTAAACAGACCCAAAACCACCTTCCCCAATCTTATTTGTAGCATCAAAATTGTTAGTAGCGGCTTTAATGTGTTTAAAGGTAAATAGACCAGTTTGTAGATCAAGGCCTCGTAATTCTGCACAAGGACAATCGTTATAAAAATTGTGCTATTAGAGGATGAGTTTCGGAATGAATCTGCGGGGCATATTTTCAACAAGCTTAAGATTGTTTTGCAATGCCATCCCAACCTTGAATTTGTGGATTTTTTTTTCTATATCATGTGAGTGCATACACAAGTTGTCACAAAGTCCAAGCTTCCCTTTTAAAATTAGAGAGTAGATGAAAGTGAATGCATATATTACCTTTTTCCTGTGATGCCTTTTTTCTAAAGTCCAAGATCCTTAAAGTGATCTTCCACCCAGCGAAATAGAGAATTACAGAAATAAGAAACAATGAAGAAACTGCTGCAACAACTATGATTAATTTCTTTCTACTTTTGGGAGGCCTGAAATCTGCAAGTTTGTAGGAAAGGCATGAGAGTTAGAAAAAAATAATCTGCAAAATTGGCTAACAAAGTAACAGTAGCTAATATTTAAACTATGAGTTATCACTAATATTACCAGATTGCACAGAAATTGCAGATACTAAAGGGCCATATTTTCCTGCAAATGGGACTATTGTTGTCCCTTTTTCAGCATACTCAAAGCGCACCTCTAGAGTTTTGTCTCTAACAATTACTTGAAATTGTTTAACCAATGCTTTATCAACTCCTTGTGCTTCGGTTTTAATATCAAAATCCTTCAATTTCCTCTCTCCCTGTAGCCAATAAAATCACTATAGTTAAATGCGATGTGCACATCACTTAACCATTGAAGTCCACAGTTTAAACCGTAAAATTCTCAATTGACCTGTATATAAACATCAAATAAGCGTCTTCCAAGACTTTGAAAAGATCTATTATCTCTCAAAACTATCTCTGCGAAATGAAGTTTCACATTATAGTTTCCATTTGCTAAACAGCGTCCTTGATATGTCAGAGATAAAGGAGACAAACGAGCCGTCTTGTAGATTTCAGAGTCTTTTCCCTTGATGACCGATATATTTGTCGTCGTATAGTCCGATAGTGTTATATTTCTATCCAAAAAGTACCCTGTATTACTGGTTACCCAGTTCTCTCTATTGGAAACGAATTTCGCAAGGCCAGTAGAACCATCATCTGCGTCATATATAGTGTCACCAATCAAAACATTGCCTCCACCACAATTGATGTGAAATGAATACCAATCTGCAGAAAAATGAAAAAAACTTTGCAGCTGCTTCCAAATGATTCAGATTGCTTAGCATCAATCCATTGTGATATAATGTGCTTACCCTTTGTACATTGTTTTAAACACTTCGCAGCTTCTCTATAAAAAGCCAATAGGAGCTCAAGTAAAAACATCTTTGGAGACTAAATTACATTAAGAGTGTTTATATATTCATGCTTTTTTCAAAAGATGTTAAAACTTACTCGTTTTGTCCTCCATTATTATAGCTTTTGAACAAGTTTCTGATACAAAAATGAGAAAGCTAAAATGACCCATATTTGAAGGAACACTTGAAATAGTATATGCATATAAGACAAAGAATCTTACAGGCTTTCCCGATTGCAAATTGGTGGCACAGAGCTCCTCGTAAAATTATTGTAAGAAAGATATGTATAACTGCACACCATATATTTTTTAAATTTTGTTAGTGCTTTTTACAACAAGAGTAGTTGAAAACAAAATCTGATAAACACATTACAAGCATGATTATACATCTAATATATAAGACAAAACTTACTAATTGTGACCTCGATTAAGAACCCATTGAGGTATTTTCCCACTAAGGGAGTTGTTCGTTAGATACCTATGAACAGGTAGCACAAAATTCATTTTAGTATGAGAGAAACATAAATGGCAAAATAGAAAGGAAGTTTATTGTTAACATCAAAATTGATATGTTACTTACATGTACTGCACTCTATTATCAAGACCTTGAAGACCATCAATCCCGCCTTCTAGATTATTGAAACTCAAATCTCTACAATTTCAATATGATAATAAAACAATTAAGCACAGAAGTATATCAAATTAAGAATTACGAAGAAATAGATTTGATGGTTCATTAATTTAACAGCTAATTAAGAAGGATCAAAAGAAATCTCTAAGTTGCAGAAATTACAGTTGTCTCAAGCTTGTCATATTAGCTATATATTCAGGTATCTTCCCAGAAATATTACATCTCCTTAACATCCTGCACCGAGAATTAGTCTTTTTTCCATAAATAGTTTCAACTCATATATAGCGCAAATTTGAAACTTAAGTTCATATTTTTGGAAAGAAAATGCATTACTCACAAAGTTGTCATGCCTGTCATGTTGTTAAATGTAGGAAATCTGGAAACACCTCCATTTAGGTCACTGACTCTACTGCAAATTTGTGTTATTGGCAATTACATTTTAGGTTGTTGATCTTAACCATAAAAAATTCTGCTACAACCAAAACGTGAGTATTAATTAAATCGTCAAAAAACCCAACAGCGTAGCTCAAGTGGCAAATGAGCTCTCTTGTGGGAGAGAATTCCGGGATAACCCGGGTTTGATTCCCACAAGTGACGATCCCCTTTGGGCCAGCTTCTGTGCCTCTCGGAGCGAACCGGGTGGACCTGGACCGTTAAGCAACAGAGAAAGACCCGGACCACAATGTGTGGTTAACACCAAAAAAAAAAAAAAAAAAAATCGCCTAAAGAAATCTTAACTCACAGTTCTGTCAAGCTTGTCAATGCAGAAATATTTGGAGGTATGGGTCCTTCAAAACCACTTGCTTGAACCTCTCTGCCAATCATATATGCTTCTCATTAAAACAAATGATTTTAATTTTAAAGTATTAGATTCTTGAATGCTTACAGTTTTTGAAGGTTTTTCAAACTTTGAAAGCTAGGCAGTTTCCCAGTGAAGTTATTCCTGCTGATCCTCCTGCATTGATTGATTGATTTTCCACAAGACAAGTGAGCATAAAGTATAGGATTGAAGAAATTAACAAGAAAAGAGTTTCATAAATTAGGAATATACATAATGCACTGCACTTACAACTCCGTTAATTTTGTGAGAGCATAAAGTTCTTTTGGGAATTCACCTGTGAGATAATTAGCACGAATAATGCTACAGAAAGCATCAAATAAGTGAGCGAAAACCCAAAATTCAGCCCATATATTAAACTGCTTGTTAATACATGTAACAAACGCTTACAGATGTTGTAGGTTGGTAAGTCTCCCAAGCTCTGGTGGAAGGGGTCCATTGAACAAATTATTGTCCAAATCTCTGAAAATCCATTTATTGTTTGAACAAAGTCCAAACAATAATAATATAAGTTCCTCAGAAAAAGTTAACAGAAGTTTTACTTGTGTGTAAGTAGAGCGAGAGGAGCAAGGTCGGGAACTTACAAATATACAAGAGATGTTATATTTCCCAAGTATTTTGGAATTGGTCCAGACAGTCGATTCACATTAAGAGATCTGCAAATTAAATTAAAATTTCACTTCTTTAATTTAGTATATATATGGACAAGCTGATGGCTAAAACTTGTATAGCTTAGGTTATAATACACAACACAACTTACATATATTCCAATTTCATAGATGCCCATTCAGGGGGAATTGTACCACTTAAGTAGTTGCGGGTGAGAACACTGCACAAAATAAAACTAATAATCAAGCGAGGAATAATAGCAATAATAAGAGGTGATTATTGCATAAATGTGTAAAGTGTTGGTAGGTACATTATCTTGAGAAAGGGTAACTTCACCAAGGCAGGAGGAAGCACACCTTGCAGATCCTGTCCCTTCAAAATTCTGCTTTAAATTGCACAACACAAGAGACTTAGGTCCTGTTTGGTAAAATAATTAGCCTTTTAGCGAATTTTGACTTGTTTGACTTGGTTAAACAACCAATATAAATGTTTAGTTAATTAGATTTTCGTAACAGCTTAATGCTCAAAAGATTAAAATTCAAAAAGTTGCTCAAAACAGATTTTTCAATTAGCTTTTTGAGAAAGTCATTTTGCATATAATCAGGTATCAGCTAATAGCTAATTTACCAAACATCTTTCTACAATCAGCCAATACTATGAATTAATCAAACCTACTAACCCAACCAGCTAACAACTATCAACCAACAGCTATTTACTAAACACTCTTAATCTTTATTCTTTATACTAGCATACGGTACATCCGGGCAAATTATACCGCATTGTGCGCCCTTGCCCAAAACGACGTCGTTTTATACCTTTTTCGTGTGTCTGCTGTTAACCCCTTAAAAAAAACATGTTTCGAATGTACAGAATTTTATAATAGAAAACACAGAATTTTATACCTGAAAACACAGAATTTTTATAACTGAAAATCCCCATGTTTCGAATGTACAGAATTATATAATAGAAAATACAGAATTTTATACCTGAAAACACAGAATTTTATAACTGAAAATTCTCATGTTTCGAATGTACAGAATTTTATACCTAAAAGTACATAATTTCTTTTTAAAGGATAAAAATCCCCCGTTTCAAATGTACAGAATTTTATACTTGAAAACACAGAATTTTGTAACAGAATACAAAACGACGACGTTTTGAGAAGCACGAGGCGCACATTGCTATGTGCGCCCTGGTGCACGGTATAACGATTGGGTACATACGTTGTGCAAAATTAAATTCATGTTCAATATTAAAATGATTATTACTTAAAATTATAGCATAATGAGGTAGTAGGGTAGAAGGAAAAGCTTACATGCTTTGAACATGGCAAATACCACCGGGGAAGCTACAATTGCAAGTGAGAGTATTATTATACAGAAGCGTATCGTTCCTTTGTGGTGTCAACCAATTTGAGTTGTTGTCACAAGGATTTAGTCTAAAATCCCAATCCTTCTTCCCCACTTCATTACCTATTTCTTTAAGTGCATTTACTTCCATATACATCAAAAGCTAGCTGTTAATAAATATGTAATTTGCAAGCAATTACAAGAGCTACTACTGAAAATTCATAAAATATGATGAAGAAAACAACAGATCAGAGAGCTGAGGCTCACATTCATCTGGAGGAAGATGCCCACTCTGTGCTTCAACAAATATAGGATAGAAGAAGAAGAAGGAGAGTATAGTTGGTATGAGGATTATGAACATGGAGGCTGACATGCTTGAATTCTGGGGAAGAGCATCTACACTGTTTTTCTTACATTATGAGTGATATATATGCGTACACTAGGTGAAGCCCAACTTGTAACAACATTAATTATTTTCTCTTTTTATATTTAATGTACAAAATAAATTTGAAAACAAGTTTTCGGCAAGTAGATCCGACAATGATAACTACAAATTAAAGTTCAATGCTCGAGCAGGTCTTTCTTAGTTTGAGTTGATGGAATTTATCCGATGCACATGTAATGATGATGAACAATATATTAACTATATGTAAGAGTTTTAATTTGTTTATTTATTCAAATTTTGCCTGCATGGGCAGCTCAATTAATCACAGATGTGAAGTTTGGGAACAACGAGATATTTATGGAGTTATTGTTTGGTTGTGGAGTTTTGAGCAAGTGGCGTTCACGACCGTACCCAATCTGAAACTATATATAATGAGACATTTATGGCTTGGTTGTTGGTTTACTAATTACTAAGAAATCACATAATGAGACATTTATGGCTTGGTTGCTGGTTTACTAATTAATACTAAAGAGAAATCTTTATATTTTGTCTATTTATTGTTTGACTTGTAATTTTCATCCTGTGTACACTCTACCGACCTTCAGCTTGAAAGAGACTTATTTTTGGTAAATAGATGTTAGCAGATAGCTATTAGCTGATTGGGTTAATGGGTTTAACTAGTTGATATTGTTAGTTGATTGTAGAAAAATGTTTGGTAAATTAGTTATTAGCTAATAGCTGATTAGTGTAAAATAATTTTCTCAATAAGCTTATCAAAAAAACTACTTTGAGTATGGGCTTTTTGAATGTTAGCGTTTTAGAGCAATAAATTGTTAAAAAAGAGCTTATTAATCAAACACTTATCTACTATCTATCTACTATACTAATAAGAGCCAAAGAGAGTTAGGCGTATAATGGGTAGAAAAAATGACGGTCAAATTTTTTAATCAAATGAATAGTTCAGATTGATCAAATTTTAATTTTTTCTTGAGATTTCCTAATTTATCATTAATTATATGATTATATGTTAACTTTTCCATTAAATATTATCTTCTCCGTTAATTTCTTTTAGTTCACCGTTAACTTACTCATTGATTTCAATAAGAAAATTTGGGTTACATCATATTTACCAATTGTCCAATATCTTTGGGTTACATTATAATTAAAAATATATATATACTTTTTACTACATCTAAATTTCTTAAATTAGGAATTCCTTTATCCATAATAATTTAACAATAATGGTTGAACTAAATGAGCACCGAGAAAAACACCTAAAGGACTGGTACCGTACCGTTGATTCATTTATTGATCTTGTATAGATGTGCATTCATTAAATATATTAGAACCCTTTGCAACAAAACTTGGTTAGTATTTAAAAAAAGTTTAATGTCAATTATAATGAATCTCATATATTACAGTGTATTCATATACTATGAGTTACATATTTAAATAAACAAATTTGAATTAAATTACTTATATGAACTTCTGATATATAATCTTACATTGATATACTTTTAAATATTTATTTAATTATAAATATTGGGCATTAACTCATTCGCACGTGTAAAACTAATATACTAATAGTTGTCAAATAAGTCAACATTGACTGATAAGCTAACTATGTTATCAAACAGGACCTATTTTTTATTTGGATAAAAGTCGAGGTAAACTAGTCTGGATTTCTCAACAAAGAAGGCCAATGGACAGCTCCTCCCATGGAGAATCGAACTTCAAAACTTGTGGTTATCAAACAAATTATCCGACTAACTTGAAGTTATAACATTTAATGTTAGATGATGGATAAGAATTTATAATCATGATGTAGTTGTTTTGTCATGATTATCCCTGCCCGAATAATGTAGTGTACATTATATATGTATATAAGTATATACACACATATATGCATGTATGTACAAGTAATGAGTCTATGTTAATTATGTTGGATAAACAAGTCGATTTTACACAAAAATAATATACCTCATTCCCAGTCTGTGACAACAGTTTTTTGTTCCACGACCCAATTCTCTTTCTGATTTTATCTTCCACATAGGAAAAAACTGTCCTTTTATTTCTCCCAATGAAAGATGGCAGGCCAAGGTATTTTCCAAATTTGGGGGCTTGGTCCACCCGTAAACAATTCGCCACCACTTCTGTATCCTCCCCGTGGTATTCCTGCTGAAACAAATATTAGATTTGTGATAATTAACCATTTGACCAGACAGATTCTCATACCTCATTAAGCACTGTTTAATCACACTGGCCTCCTGCAAATTTGCTTTAAAAAATAATAGACTATCATCCGCAAAGAAAAAGTGTGACACTGGGGGGGGGGGGGGGGGGGGGACTAACTGAGCTTTCTGTAATAGCAAAGATAACCCCTCTACCCAAATGAATAAATAGGGAGAGAGGGGGTCACCCTGCCTGAGACCCCGAGTCGGAATTATTTGTCCTCTAGGTGCACCATTTACCACAATATTATATGTCACAGTTGTCACACATACCATAATCAGATCAATCCATCCCTTATCAAATCCCATTACCTCCAACATTCTTCTCAAGAACGGCCATTCCATTCTATCATACGCATTTGCCATATCCAATTTTAAAGTTCCCCACCCAACTTTACCGCATTGCTTTCTATTTAAAAAGTGACCAACCTCCGAAGCCACCAGAATATTATCCGTAATCAATCTTCCTGGAATGAAAGCACTCTGGGATTTCGAGATTAGATCTCCCATAAATGGTTTCATCGGGTTGGCTATCATCTTAGCCATAATTCTATAGAGCACATTACTCAAAGCAATCGGTCGCATATCCCCCCCCCCCCCCCCCCTACTGTCTCAGGCACATTTTCTTAGGGATCAGAACTACATTTGTATCATTTAAACCATGTAGGAGAACACGCGAGTTGAGAGAGTTTACAATAAACATAGACACATCCTCCCCGACTACATCCCAAAAATGCTGGTAGAATCCCGGATTCATACCATCCGGCCCCGGAGCTTTATCCGAAAATATTGAAAATACAGCCGTTTTAACCTCATCACTATCAAAGGGACGCAACAGGGTAGTATTATGGGTCGGGGTAACCCGTGGAGTAAAATCATCAAACAAAGGATCACTGCATACAGAATTACTAGAGGCAAAAATCCCTTCAAAATAATTCAATATAATCAAGTTCATATTCTCCCCCTCCACCCACTCCCCATCATCATTCTTTAATTTGGCAATAAATTTTTTTTTCTTGCGGACAGAGGCATACCTGTGATAAAATTTTGTATTAGCATCAGCTCCACGTAGCCAGTGTTGCTTTGGTCGCTGCCTCCAGAAAATATCCTCTTAGGCTTCCAGCTGGGACAACTGGATTTCGAGATTTTGAAACTCAGCTACCGCATCTGGATCGCGTATGTGCCTAATAGCATCCTGTTTCATACGCAGCTGCTTAATACGGTCCCCAAATTTCTAAAAATGGTTGCCACCCCAGCGCATCAGACTGTGTCCACAATATTGCTGACAATTCAGCAAACCCTCAGTCCGTCGATCTTGCCAAGCAGTCTCAACCACCTCCCTACACCCCTCATCCGGCAACCAGACCATCTCAAACTTGAAACCTCTCGGACCCCTTCCCCTTTGCATGCATGGCGCATTGATCCTGAGGAATTGAGCTAAGTGGTCCGATGTACGAGTCAGAATGTTCTGTACATCCGCATAGTGATTGACATCCCCCCACGATGCCGTTGTCAAAACCTTATCCAATCTTTCCTCAATCCAAAATTCTAGTGCCTTTACTCTTCTCCCAGGTAAACTAATGACCTCTCATAGCCATCTATGTCAATCCACCGCCTCCCCGAAACCGCGAAGGAGACTACCTGGGTGCGGGTCCCCCCCCCCCCCCCCCACCCCTATTTTCTCGTGCTGATATAGGAGATCATTGAAATCCCCTATTACAACCCAAGCGTTCCCAGTAGCTCCCACAATTCCCTTTTTTTATTTCGCTCAGGAAAACCATAAAAACATGTCATCCGCCAAACCTTATCATTGTTCAACCGAACTTCCACATCTACATGATTTTTAGAGTAGCTCAGGAGTGTAGTAGTATTGTTTTTCCTCCAAAGCAACGCTAAACCACCACCATGTCCCTCGTTGTCCACATAAAATAATCCTTCGAAACCTAGCTTGATACAGAGGCGTTCTGCATGCTCCCGTCCAACCATAGTTTCCACTAAGTACACAAAATCTGGCTTCTTACAAGACACCATGTCCACAACTTCTCGAACTGTCTGTGGATTGCCCAAGCCACGGTAGTTCCAACTTAGGGTACTCATTAGGTCGGGCCGGCCTGGGAACCAGTGCCCGCCTGCTGCAAGTTTTTTGAAAATTCTGTCATCACAACATCACCCCCATCAAACCCATGTCTCGCACCCCCGCTCCCCGAGACCTCACGCCGGCGCTTAGACACAGCTACCACAGTACACTCCTCCCCGGAACCATCTCCACACGCCAAACCCCCTTCCACTCCTTTCTGTCCCGTTCCGGCTCTCCCCTGCCCCGGAACCGTACCCCGTACTGCTATTGGCGGCGGTAGCAGCCAGCTGCCGCCAACTGGCCTCGGTCCCCGGTTCCCACCTGCCCGTAATTCCGGGCCATACGTGTAGTCCTCTATCGGCACCACCGAATACCTCGCACCACGGCAAAACTTGTAGGCATGGCCAAGCATTCCACAGAAAAAACAATATGTATGTAGCCGGTCATACTTGAAATAAACCCAACAACTTGTTTTATCACGATTAATAAACTTCATCCGGCGTTTCAAAGGTTTATCAACTGAAAGTGAAACCCTAATACGATAGAACGTTTTCCATGGCATATTCTGAAAACGGTCATCCCTTTTCACAAACACTCCCAGGTAATTTACAATCTGCTCCTGGATCAATTCAGACGTATATCTTGTGGGCAACTCATGGATCTGTACCCACATATCAACCGTATCAAGCTTAACATTCACGAGCAGAACACCATCAGGAACTTGCTTACAAACAAAAGTGCTATTACCAAAAGACCATGGCCCCTCATCAAGGACTCGTTGCACATCCGTTTTGTGATGAAAAACGAAGAGAAACATACCTGACTATATCTCAGAAGCCTAGACTCCACTTACCGGTTGCCAGACGGACGCCAAAACCTGACTCATAAATTCAAGTTTAACAAGCTTCCTTGTCAAGAAACGGCCTACCACCCCCCCATGATTCCTCCTCCACGCCAGCGTCCTGCCCGTCGCCTTCCTCCTCCACCTGAGGCACAAATGCCGCTTCCTCCTCCTCCAAAGCAAGGTCGGCCCACCTGGACGTGAGCCCCGCCACCGCCGTAGTACTCGCCATCGCCGCTGCTTATCAAAACAAAGCTTCGCACCTCTGCGCTATGCGTAGAAGCCTAGTGAAACTGTTGCAGAGATCGTCGTTGTCCGATTATGGATCAAAAGTGACGGCTGCCACCGGAGAAAGATGTTGAAGGAGTGACCGGCTGACCCTTTTCCCTTAATTCTATTATCTTTAAATATATAGTCTAGCTATTCATACATTTAACTACTAACTTAGACTTTTAGTTAAAGACAAAATACTTCTTTTAATTCACACTTGATACTTAGTAGTAGTGCAAATGCAGGATTTATAGAACTAGTTTGCATGGTTTCTTAATGATTCATACATCTTTAAAATACAGTTTCTTGTATTTTTTTTATGCAACATTTCACAACTAATTTGCTCATGGACAAATGTCTACTTTGTTGGGAGAATCACTTAGCCTATTGACATTTCTTCATAATGAACTCACATTTCTTGGAAATTGAGTTCATGTATATCGGATTTGTACTCGAGAATATTGCCATTGCCTTCAAGCATGCTGACAACCGTAGACATAGATGGTCTAAGGACTGGTGAAGTATTAGTACATAGCAAAGCCACTTCGATCAATCTGAGTGCATGTTCTTTGTCGAAATCAGTACCCAATCTTGGATCGATTAGCTCTATTAGGTTTCCTTTTTCTTGAAGAACAAGTGCCTAAAAGTTTTGTATAAATACAACAAAACACAGAAGAGTATAAGAATAGGCCACTTAATTTTATATATATGCAATCTATGAATTATGAGTTTGGTAGTATTTGTATCTCACCCAATCAAGGAGGCAAACGTAGTTCTCATCGGGGCGAAATTTCATGTTGTTCTTCCCAGCAATAATTTCTAGCGCCACCACCCCGAAACTATAAACATCAGCTTTGAATGTTAAGTAACCCCACAATGCATATTCAGGAGCCGTATATCCTCTGTAAATGATGAATAAGAGAAGAGTAAATGTTTCTTTCGACTATATACTCAATTTTGAATGCAAAATGGGTGAGACATTGTAATAACATCGTCTTACATTGTCCCAGCAACTCTTGTGCTGATGTGTGTCTTCTCATCATCGTCAAGTTTAGCTAAACCAAAGTCAGAAATTTTCGGATTGAGTTCCTTGTCAAGAAGCACATTGGCGGTTTTAATGTCTCTATGAACAACTTTTATTGTTGATTCTTCATGCAGGAAAGCTAAACCTTTTGCAATACCGACACAAATTCTTTGCCTAGTAGCCCAATCTATTTTTAGTTGTCGATCTTCTGGACCTGTAATTAACTGTTCGCTCAGAATACTTATATTTATCATGATTAAATAAACTAAACAATCATGTTTCACACAAGGAAAATTGAAATAATTAAGATTCAAAATTTACCAAAAAGAGCACGGGCAAGGCTATTGTTTTCCAAAAACTCATACACCAGTAGCAACGGTTTTCCTTCAACACAACACCCATAAAGCTTCACAAGGTTAGGGTGCTGCAAACACGAAATCATGCCTATTTCATTTAAAAATTCACGATATCCTTGTCTTGATTTGGATGAGAGTTGTTTCACAGCAATAACTGTACCATCGGATAAAGTACCCTGATTTTATAAACAAGGGGAAATCCAAGATCATCAACATAAGCATCTATAGTCTATAGTAAGTCCAAAAACAAAACTGCCAAGGTATATATGAACTAACACATTAACATATTATAAATATTTATATTTCTTATACCTTGTAGACAGGTCCAAAACCACCTTCCCCAATCTTATTTGCAACATCAAAGTTATTTGTAGCAACTTTAATTTGTCTCATGGTAAATAGACCAGTTCGTAGATCAAGACCTTGTAGCTCTGCACAAGGACAATTACTTTAAAGAAATTGCTAGTGCATGAAAAGAAAATGTTTTGGGATGAATCTAAAGGGTGCATTGTCAAGCAAAACAATGTATGTTCAAGTTTTCCATAAAAATTAGAAAGTAAATTAAATGAAAGTGAATACGTATATTACCCTTTTCTTGTGAGACCTTGTTTCTAATGTAAATCTTCCACCCAGCAAAATAGAGAATTGCAAAAATAAGAAACAAAGAAGAAGCTACTGCAAAACCTATGATCAAAGCCTTCCTCTCTTTGGGAGACTTGAAATCTGCAGGTTTGAAGAAAAGGCATGAAAGTGAGTTTGATATCTTTTATGAGGAAATTTCAATTTTGGTCATATGACTATAGGGGTCTTGTTAATTTTACTTCCTGACTTTTAAAAGTGTCAATTTAGTACCTAACTATGCAATTTTTGTCAATTTTGGTCACTCCGGCCAAATTGCCTGTCAAATTTCGCCGAAAAATTTTAATTGTTAAAATAATGAGGGTATTTTGATCATTTCACGTCTCTTTTCTTCTTCTCAGGCGAGTTCATTCCATCCTCTCCCGTTTCCGGCGAATGCAATGAACTAAGATGATGGGGAAATGAGGCTTGATGATATTAAAGATAGGGTTTACAGGAAAAAGAACGCTGGAAACGGGAGAGAAAGGGATGGACTCGCTGGAGAAGAAGAAAAGAGGCGTGAAACGACCAAAATATCCTCATTATTTTAGTTATTAAAATTTTTCGGCGAAATTTGGCTGTCAATTTGGCCGGAGTGACCAAAATTGACAAAAATTGCATAGTTAAGGTACTAAATTGACACTTTTAAAAGTCAGGGAGTAAAATTAACAAGACCCCTATAGTCATATGACCAAAATTGAAATTTTCTCTATCTTTTAGAGGAAATTTATCCACAACTAAACAAAATCAATGGAAAATTAAAGTAATCTGCAAATATATAAGAGTCATCACTAATATTACCAGATTCCGCAGAAATAGCAGATATTAAAGGACCATATGACCCTTTAATTGGGGCTGTTGTTATTCCTTTTCCAGCATATTCAAAGCGCACCTCCAAAGTTTTATCTTTGACTACTGCTTGAAATTGTTTAACCAAAGCCTTATCAACTCCTTGTGCTTCAGTTTCAATATCAAAATCCTTTAATTTCCTTTCACCCTGTAGCCATAAAATCACTATGGTCAACTGCACATCACTCGGCCGTTGAAGTGATCAATTTAAACGGTAAAGTTCTTATTCGACCTGTATATAAACATCAAATATGCGTCTACCAAGACTTCGAAAAGATCTACCATCTCTCAAAATTATCTCTGCGAAATGAAGTTTCACATTGTAGTTTCCATTTGCTAAACAACGTCCTTGATATGTTAGAGATAAAGGAGACAACCGAGCCGTCTGGTAGATTTCAGAGTCTTTTCCCTTGATGACTGATATATTTGTTGTTGTATAGTCAGATAAATTTAAGGTTCTATCCCAAAAGTACCCCGTATTACTAGTTACCCAGTTCTCTTTGTTAGAAACAAATCTCGCATAGCCCGATGAATCTTTATCTGCGTCATATGTAGTGCCACCAATTACAACATAGCCTCCTCCACAATTGATGTGAAATGAATACCAATCTGCACAAAATGAAAAAAAAAAAAAAATGCACTGTGAAAGTTCAACTCAACTAAGCAAGGGATACATGATGCAAGTATTGTGATATGATGTGCTAACCTTTAGTGCAATTCTTTAGACACTTTCCAAATTTTCTATATAAAGCCAAAAGGGAAGTAAAGTTAGAAATCTTTAATTTGGAGACTAAATTACTTAGAGTTACACTATATTCATGCTTTAATTTGTAAGAGGATGTTAAAACTTACCCATTTTCTCCTCCATTATAGCTTTTGAACAAGTTTCTGAAGCAAAAAGAGAAAGCTAAAATCAATCATATTTAAAGGAACACTTGAAAGAGTAAGGCATAGAAGAGACAAATCTTACAGGGTTTCCCGATTGCAAGTTGGCGACAAAGAGTTCTCCTCAAAATTATTGTAAGAAAGATCTGTATAACTGTACGTCATTGTTTAAATTCTGTTAGTGTTTTTTTAGACGAGAGTAGTTGAAAAGAGTTCACGTACGACACTGGATATATAACCAACTTTAAAGATTGAACTTACTATGTGGAACCTCGATTTAGAACCCATTGAGGTATTCGCCCACTAAGTGAGTTGCTCGTTAGATACCTAAGAAGCGAGTAATATTGAATTCATTATTTAAATAAAAAAAATTAAAAAACAACAAAGAGAGGTTATTAGTTTAGAGTGGAAGCTTCTTGTGCATAATGGTTAACACCAAAATGGATTTGTTACTCACAAGTACTGCAGTTTATCAGCATTTTGAAGACCATCAATCCCTCCTTCCAGATTATTAAAACTCAAATCTCTGCAAACTCAATATCAAAACAAAACAGTAAAGCAGAGAATATATGATATGATATTAGAAAAAATAGATCTAATAGTTCATTAATTAAGAGCTGAGAAGGATGAAGAGAAAATTCGAGTTGCAGAAATTACAGTTGTTCCAAGCTTTTCATACTAGCTAAATCAGGTATCTTCCCCGAAATATTACACCCCCTCAACATCCTGCACCCAAAAATATTTTTTTCACATAAATAATTTTCAATTCAAGTGGAATTATGAAACTGAACTTCATTTTTTGGAAAAAAAAAAAAAAATGCATCACTCACAACTTTGTCATGGCTGTCATGTTGGTAAATGTAGGAAATCTGGAGACACCACCTCCATTTAGGTCACTGATTCTACTGAAGATTCATGTTATTCACAATTACATTTTAGTTTGTGGATAATAACGATAGAAAGTTCTGCTATAAACAAAACGCAATGCTGGAAATTATGGAATTTCCGACCACCTG
The DNA here is from genome assembly GCF_001879475.1 of Ipomoea nil. Taxonomy (NCBI): domain Eukaryota; kingdom Viridiplantae; phylum Streptophyta; class Magnoliopsida; order Solanales; family Convolvulaceae; genus Ipomoea; species Ipomoea nil. The sequence goes on from NW_017616639.1 coordinate 274,606, forward strand.
AAAATGATCTTAAATCAAGTCAAAAGCCTTGTTCCGACCACTTTTGGTATCCGGAAAAACCTTTGTTGTATTTCCGACCACTATTTGCTTTCAACTTGATATAAGATCACTTTCATGTGATCGGAAATTCCATAATTTTCAGCAGTGACGTGTGTGAATATTAACTAAATCGTCAAAGGAAATCTTAACTCACAGTTCTATAAAGCTTGTTGATACAGAAAATTCTTTTTGTATTGGTCCTTCAAAACCACTTGCTTGAACCTCTCTGCCAATCATATATGCTTGTCGATAAGAAATGATTTCAATTTTAGAGCGTTAGATTTGAATGCTTACAGTTTTTGAAGGTTTTTGAAACTTCGAAAGCTAGGCAGTTTCCCAGTGAAGTTATTACTGCTGAGCCTACTGCATTGATGAACACAAGACAAGTAAGCATAAAGTGTAGAGGAAACAAGAAAAGAGGTTCATAAATTAGGAATAAACAAGTGAGCATGATGATGATGATGCCCTTACAACTCTATCAAATTTGTGAGAGCATTAAGTTCTTTTGGCAATTCACCTGTGAGATAATTACCACTAAGAAAGCTACAGAAAGCAAAAAAGAAGAAAGCATCAGACAAGTGAGAACAAAATAAAAAATTCAGCACATATATATGATGAGAAAGATTCTTTTATTTAATTTGATTAACAAAAGCTTACAAATTTTGTAAGTTGACAAGTTTCCCAAGCTCAGGTGGAACACTTCCACTGAACATATTGTACTTCAAGTTTCTGAAAGTTTATTTAATTTGTTGTTAGAACAAAACACAAACAATAAGTTCCCCATAATAAAAAGTTAAACAAAAGTTTTTCTTGTGTAACTAGAGTGATATATAGGAGCAAGAGAACATACAAATATGTAAGAGTTGTTATATTTCCCAAGTATTTTGGAATCGGCCCAGACAATCGATTCACAGCAAGAGATCTGCAAATTTTCACTTCTTTAGCATGGACTAGCAGATGGCTTACATTAAATAGCTTAGGTTATAATACACAACACAACTTACATAAGTTCCAGGTTCATAGAAGCCCATTCCCGGGGAATTGTACCACTTAAGTAATTGCGGTTGAGGTCACTAAAGAAAATATATAAGTCTAATAATCAAGCAAAGAATATGAAGAAGAAGAGATGATTATTGCATAAATGTAGAAAGTGTTTGTACATTCTCTTTAGAAATGGCAACTTCACCAAGGCAGGAGGGAGGACACCTTGCAGATCCTGTCCTCTCAAATTTCTGCTTACACAACCATATAGACTATTAAAACCATGAGGGTGTACTATTAACTTTAAGTAACTTCATCTTTATACAGCATAAAGTATTGGCTCTGTTTGGTAATTAGCTTAATCATGATTATGTTACATAATTTGACAATTGTTTGTAGAGGAGTGGTTGGTAAATGTCAAAAAAAACGAATTATTACTTCTTTTTTTTTTTTTTTTTGGAAACAAAAACGAATTATTACTTAATCCAATAATAGTGGGTCAAAACCATCCGTTTTTATTCATTGATCCCATTCTTGTACTTTCATTTTTTTCACCATATTAACTTTTAAAAAATGGTCAAATAGACTCTTGAATTCTACTAAAAAAGTCAATTACATTACATATTTAAACTTTCAAAGCTTGCAATTAAATCCTTAAACATATTATTTTAAAGCATAAAAAACCAAAAACTAGTTGGTGACATGTAATTACAAGTTCCGGCAAATCTCTGACAAGACTCCGACCAAAAACACTGGCGGAACAGTTACCGGTGTCATTTGGTTGTCGGAGAAGGCAACCAGTTTGGTCACCTTCTCCGACGACTTGAGAAGGCAACCAGAGTTGGTAGAAGGCAACCAGTTGGGTAGAAGGAAGAGCTTACATGAACAGCACATGGCAAATACCAGCAGAGAAGTTACAATCGCAAGTGAGATTATTAGTGTAGAGAGGTGTATCTATGCTTTGTGGTGCCAACCAGTTGGAGTTGTTGCCACAAGGATTTAGGCTAAAATCCCAATCCTTCTTCCCCACTTGATTAGCTATTTCCTTAAGTGCAATTACTTCCATATACATTCAACATAAGCTACTTGTTAATAAATATGTAATTTGCATGTAATTCATAATCACCCAGAAACACAATAGAGAGATGAGGCTCACATTCATCTTGAGGAAGATGCCCACTCTGCGCTTCAAGAAATATAGGATAGAAGAAGGAGAAGGAGAGTATAATTGGTATGAGGATTCGGAACATGGAGGCTGACATGCTTGAATTCTGGGGAAGATCAGTTGCAGTGTTTTTCTAATTGACTGAATTGTCAAACTTATATGCAAAATACGACTTCTACTTCTAAATTTTATTCTTTACTTTTACTCCCTTTGATATTAACATTTTTCTTGCTACCCATAGAATAAAAATAACTTATAATATTTTGTAAAAGTGAGAGAGTAAAAATAGGGAATTCATGTAGTAGGCCAGGTGTTACTGTGTGTGTCATTATGAATTATGATGTTGTACACTAGTGCATTGAATCATATCATAACGCGTCACTTCATTAAACAAATAATAATAATATTCACAAAATTTGTTTTACATTTTGTCATCTTCCAAGTAGTGTTTTTTGTCAAATGAGGAGCAAGAGATTTTGGTTTTTAGTTTATTCTACCCAAGAAAGTGGTATAGTCATTAACTAGTTGGAGAATTTCTCCTCTAGAGACCATTGAAGAATTAGATAAAACATGTTTATTAGTACAATTTTCATTTTGAAATTTGGAAACATTAGAAAACAGGAGAATTATTGTTTTATGTTTTTTAAACGAAAAACATAATCACTATCATCTGTTTGGTCATATATCAGTATAATTATTTTTTCACTATTATCTACTTACATATTTATCAGTTAGTATTATTACATTTATTATCATCTTTTTTTTTTATTTATCATCATCTTCTATTTTTTCTATTCATCTTTACTTATATAAACATAATTTGTTTGCTTATGTTTAAAATTAGACATTATTCACATTATCACATTTAAAAATTGAACTATAAACCAAGTTTTAGATTTTGTTTGAACTCAATATATTATTGATTCGGATTTTTTTAGCGATGTTATCTTTATCTTTATATATAATAAAACAGAATCTAGCCACACAATTTTTCCTCCAAAGTGTGAATGCATTTTGATAGAAACACGATTAGCAAGTATGAATCCATTAATTGTGTGGGTAAATGTTTTTATACATATTTTTTTGAAGTTATTATGTGTATTTATATTTTATAAATTATATTTTATTATTCTATCTCTCTCTCTCTCTCTCTCTATATATATATATATATATATATATATATATATATATATATATATATATATATATATATATATATATATATATATAGTGAAAGGTTCCCGTGCGGTTGAATGCTTCCCGTGCGGATGTGCGGTGGATTAATGTGCGTGAGATTTGTACTCAATGTGCGTGAGTGTTGTGCTTAATGTGCCTGAGATTTGTACTTAATGTGCGTGAATGTGTAAAATGCAGCAGAAAATATTGATGTCGGCTTCTTCCCCATCCCCAGTAGTCATTTGCCCCCTCCCTGATGATGATGATGCGGAGGCGAGCTATGGTGGTTAAGAATTATGGGAATAATACAACAGAAATCCACACTTAGCTGCTGTGCAAATTTTACTGTGCGTGCGTCATTTATATAAACATTCAACTGCATTGAAGGTAGCTAATAATCCAGAATCCATGGCCAAATTGAAAGAAGAAGTAACAAGAAGCTTGGGCGTTAATGTGCGTGAGTTTCTGTTCTGCTTCCTTCTGAGCTCGTAATTCTGAAATACTCACGCACATTAAGCACAAATCTCACGCACATTAAACACAATACTCAGGCACATTAAGTACAAAACTCACGCATATTAACATTACGCACATTAAGTAGAAATCTCATGCACTTTGAGTACAAATCTCACGCACATTAAGTATAAACCTCACGCATATTAATCCACCGCACATCCACACGGGAAGCCACAAATGCACCTGATCCCTTCCCTATATATATATATATATATATATATATATATATATATATATATATATATATATATATATATATATATATATATATATATTAAAGCATAATGAAGTATGGAAAAAAGTTTATTGTGTTCAAATTTATTGGTAAAGTTTTATATTTAATATAATTTGTGTATACATTCATTTAAACCTCAATTATAATTAATTTGACTCCACATATATAAAGAGGAGAAATTAGATATAAAATAAATATAGTTCTTACATAAATAATCTTTTTCAAATGAATAAGTTTTTGGTGAAGATTTTCGACAAATATCGCATGTTATTTTATTTACAAGTTTTATTTAAATACGTTAGTTATATAATTAAAGTAGTTATTCAATTTCAAATTCCTTTCAAAACAAAATTCAAATTCAAATAATAATACAACTAACAATAAACTTTAAGATCAACATAATAATAGCATAATTAAACTTTTAAAAATATTAAATATTACATTATACAGTTATACTTACATTTTTAATCAAACTAATTCTGAGCTCATGAATTCAAGTACGTTTTTCTGTTTCCACAACCATTACTTTCTTTGCTAATTCAGAGGATGTCAAAAATTTAATTGGTAAATTTGTTAAATTAATAATAGTTCGTGCATTGCACGAGACAATTACTTGTATCTTAATATAAGTTTGTTTCAAAAATTAGATACTGAACTTTCACATATATTCAACTTCAAAGTAAAAATTGTACAATATACATTTCACTCAAATGAATATATCCAAAAATATTTTAAATATTAGCTCAAAAATATTAATATTATCTAACTATATTTTAGGTGAACTTAATAGGTTATTTGTTCAGATATATTTTTAATTATGTTATATCGAGATATAAATTTGCTCTGGGGTATCAAATGTAAAAATCTTACATATATTACATGTAAGAGTAAAAAAAAAAATTATATTTATTCGATTTAAACCAAACATATAAAAAATATATATATTAAGAGTTAATCAACGATTTGGTCCCCCAATTATTAGCGAACTGTTAATGTAGTCCCTCAATCGCTTATTCTTCGATTTGGTCCCCGAAAACAATTATTTTTAGTCGATTTAGTCCCTCCGGCCATTGACGAAAGACGGCCTGAGGGACTAAATTGACTAAAAATAATTGTTTTCGGGGACCAAATCGATGAATAAGCGAATGAGTGACAACATTGACAGTTCGCTAATAATTGAGGGACCAAATCGTTCATTAACTCATATTTTAAATATAAGGTCTAAGAATTACTCGAAATTTAACTTAGTGAAAAATGAGTGGTAAACAAGTTTTCTAAATAGAAAATAGAGAATAAAATAGAAAACAAAGAATGAAAACTGAAAAATTAGACCATCTCCAAAGAGACGGCAAAACAAAATTTTGCCAAAAAAATTGGCACATTTGAACTCCAACGGAGTGCCAAAACAACAATTTTTTTGCCGTTGGTGAACAATGTTGTGCCAAATATAGCGTAATACGGTTCATCCATGCCATTATTGGTGTAGATTATTTAGTTATGTTTTGTCCCTGCTTTTATTTGTTAATTCTTTTATATTTTTTATTTTGTTCTCATGTATTTATATATTTTGTTAAATACTTAAACATAAATTTTATATTATTAAAAATATATTATATAATTTTATAAATTTTATATTTGTAAAAATATATTTATTTACAAAAAAGTTTAATCAAAATTGATTTTATTTTTATTAACCTAACACGTTATGATTTACAATTGAAGATACATCATTTTTTTTTTTTTTTTTTTTTGGATTAGTATATTGAAACTTTTAATCATTAACCAAAAATGTGCATTGCGTAAACTCCATTCTTATGCAATAGCTTCTAAACTACATATAAAATATAAACAATACTGAAAAGACCAGAAAAATCATGTACGATGAACTCGATCAAATTAAAGCATCAAATATTTTCTATTTTCTATTTTATATATTTATTGTACAAAATAAAGTTGACATAAGTCTTGCCGTCTTGAGCAAGTTTTGAGCAATTGTGTTGAATGAGATATTCGTAACATTATTATTTGTTGTCAAATTTTGAGCAAGTGGGGTGACCCAATCTGAGACCAATAATGAGACATTTATGATTTTATGGCATGGTTGTTGATGGATTTGTCAGTCATACGGCCATGCTACAGTACTACACTCTCGTATAAAATTAAGAACTGATGTAGAGAAAATATCTTGACTCATTATTCACTAAACTTTACAAACTTTTTAGGTATATTTCACTCATACTTATGGTTTATATATAATTAAATCATGACATGCTTCTATCTTGGGAAAATATTATGTGGATTATATTTTTTTTACTCCCACTCTTGATACAAACACTTTTTGGGGACTCATACGATGAAGATATTCTATTATTGTTTGTCACATCAAAAGTAAAAGTGATGATGAAATAGACTTGATAGTATACATAGTAGAAAGAGAAATTAAAATAGCAATTTTAGTCCATTAATTATGCTTAAATTGTAGATTCAGTTCATAAATTATTGCTCTATACAATTTTTCCTCTTTAATTATGTTGAAAGTGGTTGTTTCAACCCATTACATCTAAATTTTGTTAAAATTAAAAATTTATTTTGACTTGCCAAATTATTAGATGATAAATTGTTCATTTTGTAAAAAAATTTCCAAGTATAACAAAATGAGTTTTTCACATTGATGATTTCAAGTGAATGTTGGGTTTGTTGTAATGTTGATTACATGAAAATATGAGATGAATTTTCTCTATTATTAAATAATAATAAATTTAGTTTTTAACTGTTTAATACATGTATAAATAATTTTTGAATTTTCATGTTCTGGTTTTCACTTTCTCATAATAATGATAATTAGAAAGCAAAAAATTTAAACAAAATGTCTATAATCTAAAGATTAAAATTACAATCTGACATGATTAAAATCGCAATGCAATAAAAATTGAGAATTATGTTCCTAATAAACAATTTAACAACTGATTTAGTTTATTAAAAAAAAATTGAGAAGGAATTGAATTTAAATTTTATGAAAAAAAAATTACTTGAAGCATTGATTATATTATTTATCGGTGGAAAATAAATTATTGAAAAAAATAGGTATAAAGAATCAATTGTCTTATATAATAAAGATATGTGAGTGTAATATATATAGAGGTTCATATTATATTTTTTTTTCTCAAAGTGTGAAATATAATGAGGGTTTTAGTCCATTAATTATGTCTAAATTATAGACTAAGGTATTCGTGTAATCAACATTACAATATAAACCCAACATTCACTTGAAATTACCAATGTAAAAAGGTTATTTTCTTATACTTGAAAAAGTTTTACAAAATAACCAATTTGTCCTCTAATAATTTTGCAAATCAAAATAAATTTTCAATGTTAACAAAATTTATAAGTAATAGATTGAAACAACTACTATAGCAAAATGGTGCATGTTTGATGATCGAAATTGTCCATTGACTATAGCAAAATTACCAATTTGGTCCCGAATTAACGGATGTCTAACGGTTAGTTGTTTTTTCTGTCCCTCGATTCGAAGTACCAGCGATGGACAGCGGTGGGGAACCACATATCCGTTACGGGAGGGGCTATATGTGCACCGTTTTAATAATTGAGGGGCAACATTTACACCATTCATAATTCAGGGGTGACATTGATAATTGGCATATTATAGATGGGCATTTTTTTATAATTTCCCCTAACATGATTGAACCCCAAGCCCCCACTTGCCCAGTCTTAAAGTTTTGATGAATGAAATAAATTACAAGATGATTGAAATTGAATCTCACATTTCATTTCTTTCAAATTTTGATACCTGATATCCAACTTGATTTTATATTAGTTACGAGACATCACAATTTAATTAAATTATTCAACTTTGACAATTAAATGGCTTCGTTATGTTAAAGCCAATATGTGGCTAGTATATCTTTAGTTGTTATTTATTCTATTTGTGCTCCTATAGACTAGTTGTATTTGGTTGTAACTTCCTGCAATCTTCACTCCGCCATGTATTATATATAGGGTGTGCTTTACAATCAATAAACATACAGTTAATCTCTTCACATGGTATCAAGAGCCATATTCCCCTAAGGAGTTTTTTTTTTCCTCTCCTCTTTTGCCAGTCTTATATACATGGCTACCACCACCATTGACATTGTTCACCTCAATGCTCCGTCTAGTTTTCCTATCAAACTCACCCCCCTCAACTTTCCTGTCTGGAGACGCCAAGTTCAGTCCACCTTGGTTGGCTTTAATCTCCTGGGATACATCGATGGTTCTATCAAAGAACCAGCAAAATTCAATGATACTGCACAAACAACTCCGAATCCAGCACATTTTACTTGGTATCGCCAAGATCAGATAATTACCAGTGCTTTACTTGGGAGCTGTTCAGACACCATACAACCTCTTATAGCTTCCACACCCACTGCGTGTGATGCCTGGCAACGGCTCGTTGCTAACTATGCTAGCGCTTCCCGAGGACGGATCATTTCCCTCAAGGCCAAGCTTACCAGAAATCCAAAGGGTAATCGGTCATTCACCGCCTTTTTGAATGACATGCGCTCAATAGCTGATGACCTCGCCCTGGCTCAATGCCCTATTTCTGATGAAGACATGGTTGTGTATATTTTAACACAACTAGGGGACGAGTACAGCTCCATCGTATCTGCCGTTCGTGTCCGTGACAAACCCATTTCTTTGGGAGAATTAGCCGATGCGCTCACAGATCATGAGCGTCAGTTGGCTGAAGTTGATGATGCTCGCCAATCTCTTTTGGCTACTGCCAATGCCTCCCAGCGTGGTCCTTCGGCTTCTAGCAACAGTCAGCACTCCACTGCCGATCGGAGGTCCCGCAACAACACCAACAACACGTATGGCAATAATAGACCGAATTGGTCGCACAATAGCAACACTCGACCTGGTGTTGTGTGTCAATTATGTCACCTTGTTGGCCATGAAACTCATGTTTGCCGTAAGTTAGCCCGGTTCTTAAAGGCCCATAATGTGTTTCCCGTGCAGGCTTCTACATTTCCTCAGTCTCAGTCACCTGCAGGTAATTCTATTGTGGGAGTGACTACGCCGTGGATGTTTGACAGCGGGGCATCCCACCATGCCACACCGGATATGTCTCCTCTGCACACTTTCACCGAGTATAATGGGCCTGATGGGATACAACTGGGCGACGGTAATTCTTTAAACATCTCTCACATTGTCAGTCATCTATTCTCACTCCTTCTTCCGTGCTCACTCTCCAAAATGTCCTACGTGTTCCACAGTTGCATAATAATTTAATATCCATATCACAATTGTGCAAAACTAATCAAGTGTCGGTGGAATTCTTTGATTCCCACTTTCTTGTGAAGGATCATCGAACGGGGATGTCGTTACTACGGGGGGCGAACATTAATGGTGTCTATTATGCACCTCTCCTGCGTCAACCTACATCCAATTCCATGCAGCTGTCTCGTGTTTCCCAGTGGCACCATTGTCTAGGCCATCCGTCTAATAAGGTGTTGCATCGTGTGTTGCAACATTGCAACGTTCCCATGTCTATGTCAGCACTAAATAAGTTTTCCTGCCAATCATGCAATGTATACAAAAGTCATAAATTACCTTTTTTCCAAAGCACACTTGTTAGCACTAGTCCTCTACAACTGCTCTACACTGATGTATGAGGTCCGACAGAAAAATCTATTGATGACTTTTTGCTTATTATGTTATATTTGTAGATCACTTCTCTAGGTATGTCTGGTTATATCCTATAAAACAAAAGTCTGATGTTTCTTTGATTTTTCCTCAGTTTAAAAGGTTAGTGGAGAAGTTTTTTGGTCTGTCAATTGTGTCAGTTTATTCTGACAATGGTGGGGAGTTCATTAAATTAATTTCGATGTTCAATGCTCATGGCATTTCACATTTTTTGACTCCTCCACATACACCTGAGCATAATGGCATGGCTGAACGGAGACACAGGCATGTCGTTGAGAATGGAATGTCACTCCTTCACGCTGCTTCTTTGCATTCTTCATTCTGGTCTCACGCGTTTCAGGTTGTCGTCTATCTCATCAATCGACTTCCAACTCCGGTATTAGGTAATCAATCTCCTTATCAAGTTTTGTTCAAACAAAAACCCAACTATGATAAGTTACAACCCTTTGGTTGCTTATGTTTTCCCTGGTTGCGTCCCTATAACACCAAGAAACTACAACCGAGGTCATGTCCATGCATTTTCCTTGGCTATTCAACCACCCAATCCGGTTATAAATGTCTAGATTACAGTTCGAATCGCATTTATGTATCTAGACATGTTAGATTTGTGCCTTATGTGTTTCCTTATAACGATTTGCAAAAGTCATCTAATAGCTTACCTTCTGATTCTCATGATTCTGAATCACGACGTATCGTGTGCAAGTCGTCTACTTTGTCTACACAGGTACAGCTCGTGGGTGTTCCAACTCTAGTTCCAACACCTATTCCAACACCAGTTCCAACTCCAGTTCAGAGTCTAGTTCCAACACCCATTTCAACACCAGTTCCAACACCAGTTCCGACTCCAGTTCCAACTCTAGTTCCAACACCAGTTCCAACTCCAGTTCCGACTCCAGTACCAACACCCGTTCCAATGCCCGTTCCAACACCGTCTCCCACTATCTCAGAAAATGACCAAACCAGCCGTCGTTCGTCACCCACTGTTACTACAACCGATCAACCACCCAGTCAGCCCAAACAGTCGTCGTCCGATGCCTCTCAGTCACAGGATGGGCTGCGTCGCTCCACTAGACCACGTCGTCCTAACCCCAGGTATTCTGACTATGTTATCAACCACACCATAGCGCATCCCTTACCTCCCACTTTAGAACCATCTACCGTTGCTCAGGCCTTGAAGGATGCTCGGTGGAGGAAAGCTATGGACGAAGAGTTTGATGCACTCCAACGTAACAAAACGTGGTGCCTGGTTCCTCGCGGTGTTGGGGTTCCCATTGGTTGTAAATGGGTTTACTGTGTAAAGCGTAAACTTGATGGCTCAGTTGATCGGTACAAGGCACGCCTTGTGGCCAAAGGCTTCTTACAAACTGCTGGCCGGGATTACTTTGAGACCTATAGCCCGGTTATGAAACCGGTCACCATCAGGTTGGTTCTGGCTATTGCGTTGAGTAACGACTGGGGTCTGCGCCAATTGGACATCAACAACGCGTTTTTGCACGGGACTTTACATGAGGAAGTCTACATGGACCAACCGCCCGGTTACGTTGATCTGCTGTATCCATCTCATATCTGCAAATTAACGAAGGCTCTGTATGGCCTTAAACAGGCTCCGCGAGCTTGGTACCAGGAACTCTCTTTATTCTTGCAGCGGTCTGGGTTTATTAAGTCACAAGCTGATGCTTCACTTTTTGTTTATTCTGCCAAAGGTGTAATTGTCTACTTTTTAGTATATGTCGATGACATTTTGTTGACAGGTAATAACTCTACCTGGCTTGATCATTTTGTGGGGTCCCTGTCAGCACAATTTGCCCTTAAAGATCTTGGTACTTTACATCATTTCCTGGGCGTGGAGGTCATTCCTACTGGTGGTGGAATTTTTCTGTCTCAAAGTCAGTATATTACTGGCATACTGACGCAGTTCAAGATGGATGGTGCAAAGGATGTTTCAACACCGCTGGCTGCTTCAGAGAAGTTGGTACCGCTGCGACCGTCTGATGTTGCGACTGATGCCACTCAGTTTCGTCGCTTGCTTGGTCTTATGCAGTACTTGGTGATTACACGTCCGGATGTGGCGTTTGCTGTCAACAGGCTTTCGCAGTTCATGCATGCACCCTCGGAGTTACACTGGCAAGCCGCCAAACGCCTCCTGCGGTATCTAAAAGGAACCGCCAGGTCAGCCCTTTCGTTGCGGGTATACACTGATTCAGATTGGGGTGGACCGTCCACTGAGGGTCGTTCCACTACTGCATATCTGGTGTACCTAGGCGACAATCTAATCTCTTGGAAGTCTACGCGTCAGAAGTCTGTCTCGCGATCGTCCACGGAGGCGGAGTATCGGGCCTTGGCGAATGCAGAATCTGTTGCAAGAGTTGAAATTGGGGCTGGTTGAGCCTCCGGTCCTGTTTTGTGAAAACTTGAGCGCCATGTACGTTTGCAAGAATAGTGTGTTTCATTCCTGCATGAAGCATCTCGCCTTGGATTACTATTTTGTCCGGGATTTGGTTGCAAATGGTACGCTAGTTGTGCGGCACGTTTCGTCTTCAGCTCAACTAGCCGATCTTCTGACTAAGTCACTGGGTCGTCGCCTCTTTCTTCAGCTTCGGTCCAAGATTGGAGTCTCCGACGGATCCTCCATCTTGCAGGGGTGTGTTAAGCCAATATGTGGCTAGTATATCTTTAGTTGTTATTTATTCTATTTGTGCTCCTATAGACTAGTTGTATTTCGTTGTAACTTCCTGCTATCTTCACTCCGTCATGTACTATATATAGGGTGTGCTTTACAATCAATAAACATACAGTTAATCTCTTCACACGTTATAAATTTAAAATTGAAATGTTGAATCAAATAATATGAATAATGTGTAGGGGCTACCAATCTATATGCATACCCAGACATGCATGAACAAAGGAATAAAAGAAAAGTCGACCGCAATTACATTCCAACCAACTCATTAAAATGTTGAATGAAATTGTTGGGCACCAGTTCGAAAATTAAAGTCAAATTCAATATTTTGTTATCAAAACGTGATGTTGATTGCTAATTGTATTATGTGCTTGCTTATGTGTTCGCTTATGTGTTCCTGCCAATTGTATTATCTATTAATTCTATTATCTACCCCAAGTGAATTTTTAAATTTTTATCTTTTGTTTAATTGTATTATCTATTAATTCTATTATCTACCCCAAGTGAATTTTTAAATTTTTATCTTTTGCATAATTAAACATTGTTACTAAATCCCGGAACGGCCATGAACTCAAGTAATTCTTTTGTGAGTTTTTTGCACAGCGACATGTTAATATATAAAATATTTTTTTTTTTAAATTGAAGAGTGAATTTTATTGATGGCCAATAGCCCGAATAGTTGCAAAACCGCGAAGGTCATACAATAGAGCAAGCTTAGCAGCTTCTAGCAAAGAGCTAATGGTACAATAAATTTTGACAAAGCGGGAGTAAAGGCCGACCGTTGCAAAGGCATCCGCAACCCGATTTTCTTCCCTATAAACATGTCGAACCGAGGAGCCCCATAATGAGAGGAGAGCTCGTGTGTCTAATATTGCAGACCGAAACTTCCAAGGTGCAGTCGCCGTTGACAAGGAAACAAGGTGTACTAGAGCAAGCGAATCCACCTCTATGAAATTGGGGACCATCATTACAATGCTGCACCATTGCAGTGCGAAATGCAAAGCTAATGCCTCAGCCTCCAGAACTGAATCCGCCGAGAGACTGAATGAGAGGCCTGCCACCAGATTGCCACCATAGTCCCTCACGCATGCGCCGCCTGCTGCACCGCCCTGCGTGAAGATGGCGTCCGTGTTGAGTTTGAAGCAACCCCGAGGTGGCGTTAGCCACTTTATCCAAATTGTTCAACGCCTTGGTGGCTCATCAAAGTTAGCCACCAGACCTGCAGATAGAAGAAAGCTGGCAGAATCGCCATGGCTTCGGAGTGATCGAGACTGGGGGATAAAAAGCGATTCCTGCTTGATACATGAAATTAATCCCGATGAGGAGAAGAGGGAGACGTCAAAGATGCATTCGTTGTACGCTCGCCAGCAGAACCAAAGAAGAAGACACGGCATTAGTTTTGCAAAGTGCTTAGAAGCCGAGTCCCTTGTTGGGAGCAACCACCATGAATGGCAAGCTGCACGCACCGAGGTGATGTTTTGCAAAGATAAGACAAAGACATTTCCAAAATAAAGCCAAACCTCGTTGACTTTGCAACAGTGCAACAGACAGTGCTCTAAGCTCGCACTCGCGCCCTTACAGAAAGGACAGACCGAGGGGAGACAAAAACCAAAAGTTTCAATCACGTCTGGAAAAGGGAGAAGTCTTCGCAGAAGCTTCCACATGAATACTGAAAGCTTCGAGTAGCTGTCCGGCTTAGTGATCAAGGAAGCTAGCTTGAGTAGTTTGTACTAGGAGTGATAGTGGAAACCCTTTCTTAAGTTGTGGAAGAAGAGTGGAGTAGGCTTCGTTAATAGCCGAACCACTATAAAAATCTCTTTCTCTATCTCTCTTTAGTTACAAGCTACTTATCATATTTGCATTGCATGTCATACTGACCACATCATAAGCTTCCATAAACGAAACTGTCCAAAGTTCATCTTAAATCAATCATACATATTCCGCTATGCATAACTCCGAAAGGAGTTAATCTGAAAAATCGATTAAAGTCTTTCACCCCCCCCCCCTCTAGACTCTCTCTCGACCCTACCGGGACCAACATTTTGGTTTTTTGAATGTCATTATATTATGATCAATTGCCTTGATTTTTTTATTTTTATTTTTGTGTGTTTTAAAATCTTTATGCCACATCATACATAACCAAACATCAATATTAGTAATCATTCCAATTCCCCCTACTACCAAACATGCAAAATACTTTCACCTGAAACCATTTTCATAGTAAGTATTTGATTCATATTTCTATTCCAATTCCAATATGCGAACCAAACACACCCAAATGCAAATGCAGGATTCATAGATCGAACTAGTTTGCATAGTTTCTTAATGATTCATACAACATTAAAATACAATTTCTTTTATTTTTTATGCAACTTTTCACAATTAATTTGCTTATGAACAAATGTCTACTTTGTTGGGAGAATCACTTGAGCCAATTGACATTTCTTCATAATGAACTCACACTGCTTGGAAATTTAATTCACGTATGTTGGATTTGTACTCGAGAATATCACCATTGCCTTCAAGCATGCTAACAACTGTAGACATAGATGGCCTAAGGACTGGTGAAGGATTAGTACATAGCAAAGCTACTTCGAGCATTTTGAGTGCTTGTTCTTTGTCAAAATCAGAACCCAATCTTGGATCTATTAGCTCCATTAAGTTTCCTTTTTCTTGAAGAACAAGTGCCTAAAAGTTTTGTATAAATACAACAAAGCACGGGCAAAGTATAAGAATAGGCCACTTAATTTGATAGGTATATATGCAATCTATGAATTATGAGTTTGGTAGTATATTTGTATCTCACCCAATCAAGGAGGCAAACGTAGTTCTCATCGGGGCGAAATTTCATGTTGTTCTTCCCAGAAACAATTTCTAGTGCCACCACCCCGAAACTATAGACATCAGCTTTGAATGTTAAGTAGCCCCACAATGCATATTCAGGAGCCGTGTATCCTCTGCAGAGGAATAAAAGAAGAGTAAATGTTTCTTTCAACTATATGCTCAATTTGGAATACAAAATGGATGACACATTGTAATAACATCTTACATTGTCCCAGCAACTCTTGTACTGATGTGTGACTTCTCATCATCGTCAAGTTTAGCTAAACCAAAGTCAGAAATTTTTGGATTGAGTTCCTTGTCAAGAAGCACATTGGCGGTTTTAATGTCTCTATGAACAACTTTTATTGTTGATTCTTCATGCAGGAAAGCTAAACCTTTTGCAATACCGACACAAATTCTTTGTCTAGTAGCCCAATCTATTTTCAGTTGTCGATCTTCTGAACCTGTAATTAACTATTTACTCAGGATACTTATGTTTTTCTTTGATAAAATAAACTAAATCATCATGTTTCTAGTAGCACATCTTATATATACATACGGAAAATTAATGTCTTTGTTTAGTTTGTTGGCTGATATTTTTTATTGTGACTAGCAGCTGAAAAAAATAAGATTCAAAATTTACCAAAAAGAGCATTGGCAAGGCTATTGTTTTCCATGTATTCATATACCAGCAGCAACGGCTTTCTTTCTACACAACACCCATAAAGTTTCACAAGGTTGGGGTGCTGCAAACATGAAATCATGCCTATTTCATTCAAAAATTCCCGGTATCCTTGTCTTGATTTAGATGAGAGTTGTTTCACAGCAATAACTGTACCATCGGATAATGTACCCTGGTTTTATAAACAATGAGAAATCTAAGATCATCAACATAAGCATCTATAGTAAGTCCAGAAAAAAAAATGTCATGGTATGAACTAACATATTAACATATTATAAATATTTATATTTCTCTATACCTTATAGACAGGCCCAAAACCACCTGCCCCGATCTTATTTGCAACATCAAAGTTATTTGTAGCTACTTTAATTTGTCTCATGGTAAATAGACGAGTTCGTAGATCAAGGCCTTGTAGCTCTGCACAAAGAAAATTACTTTAAAGAATTTGCTAGTGCATTAAAAGAAAATGTTTTTGGATGAATCTATCTAAGGGTGCAACAACTAGCCAGAAAGTATTTGAAACTGAATGTGTATATTACCCTTTTCCTGTGAGACCTTGTTTCTAATGTAAATCTTCCACCCAGCAAAGCAGAGAATTGCAAAAATAAGAAACAAAGAAGCAGCTACTGCGACAAGTATGATCAATCTCTTTCTCTCTTTGGCAGATTTGAAATCTGCAGATTTGAAGAAAGGGAATGAAAGTGAGTTTGATATCTTTTATTTATCAACAACTAAACAGAATCAATGGAAAAGTAATCTGCAAATATATGCTATTAATTAAATATACAGGAGTCATCACTAATATTACCAGATTCCACAGAAATGGCAGATACTAAAGGTCCATATGATCCTTTAATTGGAGCTGCTGTTGTTCCTTTTCCAGCATATTCAAAGCGCACCTCGAGAGTTTTATCTCTGACAACTGCTTCGAATTGTTTAACTAAAGCCTTATCGGCTCCTTGTGCTTCAGTTTCAATATCAAAATCCTTTAATTTCCTTTCACCCTGTAACCATAAAATCACAATAGTTAACAACACATTACTCGACCGTTAAAGTGATCAATTTAAACTGTAAAGTTCTTGTTCGACCTGTATATAAACATCAAATATGCGTCTACCAAGACTTTGAAAAGAGCTATTATCTCTCAAAACTATCTCTGCAAAATGAAGTTTCACATTGTAGTTTCCATTCGCTAAACAGCGTCCGTGATATGTCAGAGATAAAGGAGACAAACGAGCCGTCTGGTAGATTTCGGAGTCTTTTTCTTTGATGACTGATACATTTGTTGCTGTATAGTCAGATAAATTTAAGGTTCTGTCCCAAAAGTACCCCGTATTACTAGTTACCCAGTTCTCTTTGTTAGAAACAAATCGCGCATAGCCTGTAGAATCTTTATCTGCGTCATATGTAGTGCCATCAATTACAACATCGCCTCCCCCACAATTGATGTGAAATGAATACCAATCTGCACAAAATGGCAAAAAAAATAAAAAACTGTGAAAGAAGTTCAACTCAACTAATTAAGCAAGGGATAGATGATGCAAATATTGTGATATGATGTGCATACCTTTAGTGCAATTCTTTAAACACTTTCCAATTTTTCTATATAAAGCAAAAAGGGGAATAAAGTTAGAAATCTTTAATTTGGAGTAGACTAAATTATACTATATTCACGCTTTCATTTACAAGAGGATGTTAAACTTACCCATTTTCTCCTTCATTATAGCTTTTGAACAAGTTTCTGATAGAAAATGAGAAAGCTAAAATCAACCATCTATTTTTGAAGGAATACTTGAAAGAGTAATGCATAGTAGAGTGAATCTTACAGGGTTTCTCGATTGCAAGTTGGTGACACAAAATTCTCCTCAAAATTATTGTAAGAAAGATCGGTGTAGCTGCACGCCATTGTTTAAATTCTATTAGTCCTTTTTTACAACGTAAGAGAGTAGTTTAAAACTCATCACAAATCACTACTGGAAATTATGAAATTTCCGACCACCTGAAAGTGATCTTAAATCAAGTTGAAACCAAAAAGTGGTCGGAAATAGCAACAAAGGTTTTTCCGGATACAAAAAGTAGTCGGAACAAGACTTTTGACTTGATTTAAGATCACTTTCAGTTATAACCCGGGTTCGATTCCCACAAGTGACGATTCCCTTTGGGCCAGCTTCTGTGCCTCTCGGAGCGAACCGGGTGGACCTGGACCGTTAAACGGACAGAGAAAGACCCGGACCACAATGTGTGGTTTACACCAAAAAAAAAAAAAAAGATCACTTTCAGGTGGTCGGAAATTTCATAATTTCCAGTAGTGAATTCTGGATATGTAACTAACTTGAAAAACTAGACTTACTATGAGGAACCTCGATTTAGAACCCATTGAGGTAGTTGCCCACTTAGCGAGTTGTTCGTTAGATACCTAATTAAGAAGCGAGTAAAATTGAATTCGAAAACAAAGAGAGGTTATTAGTCTAGAGTGGAAGTTTCTTGTGCATAATGGTTAACATCAAAATTGATTTGTTACTCACAAGTACTGCACTTTATCAGCATTTTGAAGACCATCAATCCCTCCTTCCAAATTATTGAAACTCAAATCTCTGCAAACTCAATATCATAACAAAACAGTAAAGCAGAGAATATATAACAGTTCATTAATTAACAGCTGAGAAGGATCAAAAGAAAATTCAAGTTGCAGAAATTACAGTTGTGACAAGCTTTTCATATTAGCTAAATCAGCTATCTTCCCAGAAATATTACACGCCCTCAACATCCTGCACACCCAAAATATTACATAAATAATTTTCAATTGATAGTGGAATTATGAAACTGAACTTCATGTTTTTTGGAAAGAAAAGGCATTACTCACAGCTTTGTAAGGTTTGTCATGTGCTTTAATGTAGGAAATCTGGAGACACCACCTCCATTTAGGTCGCTGATTCTACTGCAGATTCATGTTATTCACAACTACATTTTAGTTTGTGGATCGTAACCTTATAAAGTTCTGCTATAAACAAAATGTGTGTGAGTATTAACTAAACTGTCGAATCTTAACTCACAGTTGTATCAGGCTTGTCGATACAGAAATATTTTGAGGTATGGGTCCTTCAAAACCACTTGCTTGAAGCTCTCTGCCAATCATATATGCTTGTCAATCAGAAATGATTTCAATTTTAAAGTGTTAGATTCGAATGCTTACAGGATTTGAAGGTTTTTCAAACTCGGAAAGCTAGGCAGTTTCCCAGTGAAGTTATTACTGCTGAGCCTTCTGCATTGATGAACACATGCTAGGTGAGCTTAAAGTGTAGAAGAAACACGAAAAGAGGTTCATAAATTAGGAATATGAATGATGATTCCCTTACAGTTCTATCAGTTCTGTGAGAGCATTAAGTTCTTTTGGCAATTCACCTGTGAGATAATTACCACTAAGAAAGCTACAGAAAGCATCAGACAAGTGAGAATTGAACAAAAAAATAAAATTCTAGTTGTAAGTTTCTTTTATTTAATTTGATTAGCAAATGCTTACAAATGTTGTAAGTTGACAAGTTTCCCAAGCTCAGGTGGAACACTTCCAGTGAACATATTGTTCTCCAAGCTTCTGAAAGTTTATTTAGTTTGTTGTTAGAACAAAACACAAGCAATAAGTTCCCCATAATAAAAAGTTAAACGAAAGTTTAATTTAGTTGTGTAAGTAGAGGAGTGATAGGAGCAAGAGAACATACAAATATGTAAGAGTTGTTATACTTCCCAAGTATTTTGGAATTGGCCCAGACAATCGATTCACAGTAAGAGATCTGCAAATTTTCACTTCTTTAGAAACTAGCAGATGGCTTACATTTATATAGCTTAGGTTATAATAACAACACAACTTACATAAGTTCCAGTTTCATAGAAGCCCATTCAGGGGGGATTGTACCACTTAAGTAGTTGCGGGTGAGATCACTGCACAAAATAAAACTAATAATCAAGCAAAGACACTACTGGAAATTATGAAATTTCCGACCACTTGAAAGTGATTTTAAATCAAGTTGATACCAAAAAGTGGTCGGAAATAGTAACAAAGGTTTTTCTGGATACCAAAAGTGGTCGGAACAAGGCTTTCGACTTGATTTAAGATCACTTTCAAGTGGTCGGAAATTTCATAATTTCCAGTAGTGAGAATACCAACAAGAAGAGGTGATTATTGCATAAATTTAGAAAGTGAGTGTTGGTACATTGTCTTGAGAAAGGGTAACTTCACCAAAGCAGGAGGGAGGACACCTTGCAGATCCTGTCCTTTCAAATTTCTGTTTACACAACCATATAGAGAGTATTAGAACCGTGCGGGATGTCCTTTCAAATCTCATTATTGTATATTCGTTTTTCTCACCATAATAACTTTTGTATAAAAAATAATAATAATAGTAACAATTTTAATGTAGTAAACTAATACTTTTAAAATAAAGCATATTACTTTACTTCCTATGTCTACTATTCATCGGTCAAGAAACCATTTCTTTCTTGCTTAATTTCATTAGTATTTTCTTGTGATTTTTATATTTGATATTTTGTGTTTAATAGTATTTTTAATTTAGTTTCTAAATATATAAATTATATATATTAATTATAAATTTAATATTATGAAAAATTGAATTGTAAATAAGTTCAGTTAAGTCTTATTATCTAAACCATCATATAAAATAAGACGGAAAAAATAAAAACTAATGCTCGTTCAATAATGGTGGATCAAGCTTCCGCCTTACTTTTTTGAAACAACCCAACTCATTTTGTTGGTCGAGCTCATATCCATTTTTAAGATTCATCTAACATATTGTTAGATGAAGATCTATAAGACGATCATGTTTTTTGTGTTCATTTAATTATTAATTCATTCGAAAAGAACTTTTTGTGTTTAAAGCTATATATTCATAATTTTTAAACTTCATATTCATAATTATTGAACTTTATATTCACAATTACAGAATTCTATGTTCATAATTACTAAACTATATGTTTATAATTATAAAGCTATATATTCATATTCACAATTATTTAATATCTATATTCATAATTACAGAACTATATGTTCAAAACTCTATGTTCATAATTATAGAATTATATATTCATAATTTTTGAACTATATATTCATAATTATGACCAATTTTGAAACTGTGTCCACCTCGATTCCACGGCATAATTTGCCATACCTTAGATAATCCAACATATTCGACCTCCAATCAAACATGTATATTATGGACTAGGATCCCGGGTCCATGCGACAATTTGGAACCAAGTCAAAATATATCAAACAATTCATAACTTTCATCTTCTATGTTTTTATTTTCAACTTAAACTTATTATCATGGATGGTTTTATTGGAACCAGGTCCATCATAAACCGAGTATAGAGGTACAGTACGGAGTTGGAAAATAGTAACTTTATTATCCGAGGTGTTAGGCCAAAGTGTATGCGTACAAAACCTGAGATACTGGCCTAAAATGGCAACCCAAATACCAAGACTATGGCCCGAAGAACGGGCTAGGAATAATAATGTTACTAACAAAAGTCAAACCTAGGTGATTGGGTTGAGAGTATAGACCAGAGACAGCTAAGCCAAGGTCCTTGTAATGCTCAGGACGTGATGTCCGAAGGAGAGACAAGAAACTCCTATTTATATCAGAACCCCCAATCACTGCACCGTCCATGTGTAAACTCCTAATCTGCCTTCCTCACCATCCTCCACGTGTCCCACGTCCACAGGCCCACGCACCGTGCCGCACCCCCCTCCCTTTTTTCTCTCACCACCATATCGTACGCCCGGGGCAGTGGACACGTGCTGGCCAGGAGAGGCCAGCACCCTGATCGGATTGGAGGCCTCCTCTGGCCGGCCGCTTGTCACCGACGGCACCCGCCTCCCCGCTCTAGGCGCTAGGGGAGTGTTGGGGGCAAGCTTCCTTATGAATAACGACTTTTTGGATTCTATGTACATAAGTTTAAAGCTTAAGATGCATGATTTTAACTCTTAAGGTGCACAACTTTTTTCCTTATGAATTTGAATAACAACTTCCAAATTTGCACAACTTTTTTCTTATAAATAACGACTTTTTGGATTTTAGGTACATAAATTTTAAAGTTTAAGGTGTATCACTTTCCAGTTTAAGGTGCAGAACAATTCTTTGATATATTCCATTATTCCCAATTCTTGAACACATACTTATTATGACCTCATTCTCAAAAAAAAAAAAAAAAAAAAAAAAAAAAAAAAAACTTATTATGACCTCAGTCCATGCTACAACATGCACCCATGTCCATAATACAATTTGCCTCAGCTCTATCAACTTATTAATAACTTTTTGAACATTAACAACACATATACAAGAATATAATAAACACATCTAACTCCTATCTTAACTATAACAATAGATTTCATAGCTATGAATCTTTAAACTAATAGCAAACAAAACAATTACCAAAGACACTTCAAATAATAAACTGTTACATGATCCACCCCAAACTCCTCTACCTCGTGTAAAAAAGTCTCAATATCATCCCAACAAAAATGGAAATTTAAAAAAAAAAAAAAAAGTAATATATTGAGAGATGAAGTTGGGTAAAAGGAAGAGCTTACATCCTTAGCACATGGCAAATACCAGCAGGGAAGTTACAATCGCAAGTGAGATTATTAGTGTAGAGAGGTGTATCTATGCTTTGTGGTGCCAACCAGTTGGAGTGGTTGCCGCAAGGATTTAAGCTAAAATCCCAATCCTTCTTCCCCACTTGATTAGCTATTTCCTTAAGTGCATTTACTTCCATATACATTCAACAAAAGCTCTACTTGTTAATAAATATGTAATTTGCATGTAATTCATAATCACCCAGAAAACAACAAAGAGATGAAGCTCACATTCATGTTGAGGAAGATGCCCACTCTGTGCTTCAAGAAATAATGGATAGAAGAAGAAGGAGAGTATAATTGGTATGAGGATTCTGAACATGGTTGAACTCCGGGGAAGATCAATGATCATCAGTTGCAGTGTTTTTTTAATGATTGAATTGTCAATGAATCATTTTTATAGACTGTGACACTGTGTGTGTCATTATGAGTGTTGTACACTAGTACAATGAATCATTTCATAACATGTCACTTCATCATCGTTGGAAATATAAGACGGTGATTAATCAGTGCCTAGACGCCAGTGTATTTTTTATTTTAAATTTTACTTTTTACTTTTTAAAAATTTGTTTAAAATTTTTAAATTTTTAAAAACTTAATAATTATAAATTATTTATACTTTAATAGTTAATACTAAAATATTAAATATTAATCTTAAAAACATTTAGAGCTTGAACAATTTAGAGTTATTTCGCTCAAAACGATATCGTTTTGAGTTCAATAACACATTTAAAAAATAAGGGAACAAAAGCTAATTGATCGACTAAGTGACCTAATCGGTGCCTAGGTGGCGCTTAGGCGACCGACTGGCGCTTAGGCGGCCTAGTCTGTCGCGTAGCCAGCCAGCCGCTTAGACCACTGATTATGGTGATACTACGCTAGGCGGCTGGCCAACGCCTAGACGTGATTTTTGCAACACTGCAATTCATTGCTTAAATAGATCACTTAACTACGCATAAATATACAATTACATCATCAACTCAAAAAAAAAAAAACTACAATTAATTTCATGAATCACATAAAATTGTGCAATTAAACCAAAATTGACATGTTTAATCGGTCATTGCTGATGTGGCACCGTGGCGGTTACTTTATTTAAAAAAAATTTTTTAAATAATTTTACATTTGAAATTAAAAAAAATAAAAATCTTTTGCAAAGGCAATTGTTATACCATAGACCAAGGTTCATATTATATTGT
Organism: Ipomoea nil; assembly: GCF_001879475.1. Taxonomy (NCBI): domain Eukaryota; kingdom Viridiplantae; phylum Streptophyta; class Magnoliopsida; order Solanales; family Convolvulaceae; genus Ipomoea; species Ipomoea nil. The sequence goes on from NW_017616639.1 coordinate 298,451, forward strand.
GAACCCTGGTCCAAAAATTGTGTCTGCAGTTAACACATGCATTTTGTACCTGTAAACAAATTGAAGACTTATCTAAAGGTTATTTTTGGACTAGGGTCCACAATGTAAGGTAAACTCTGGTCCATGGTATAATTTGCAAGACGAAGGCATGGACTTTCATTTTTTTTAATATAATATTCAAATTTAAAATTATTTTAAGTTTAAAAAATAAATTTTTAATCAAATAATCATCACATCAGCAATGACCAATCAAATATGCCAATTTTGGTTTAATTGCACAAATTTAAGTAAGTTTATGAACCCAATTGTAGTGTTTTTGAGTTTGATCATCCAATTGCAAATTAATGTGTAGTTTAGTAGCCTATTTGAGCATTATTTCAAAATAAAATAAAATCAATATTGACAAACTCTATTTTACAAATTATTTAGATCGATAAAATGCTTATATCCGTACCAAAATTTATAATAGTACTTTATTTTCTTATATTTGTATAGAGTACGTACCAGCCTCAACTGCCTTTGAATCAACTGCCTATAAGTTATAGCGAGTAGCGAATGAGCAATTTTATTTTCATATATTTGAATAGCAGTCCGCATCATGTTCCGATTGTAGATATTGGACTTGTCCTTCTAAACTTTCGCCCAACACAAATTTTATTATTTTAAAATGGAAAAAGAATCAAATAGGCTATCAAACTCTACCTCAAAAGTCAATTAGGCTCTCAAACTTTTTTTCATGTTGCAATTAGGTGGTACATAAACATGTTTATTTAGTTCAACAAAACGGACGGAAAACAACCACCGACGGAGCAGCGACCTTTTTGGGTCCTTATCCTTAAACAGCCACTTCTCATCTTGGTGGTGCAATCCTGTCGGGCCTGTCAACATCTTTTTCAACTCCCCTGAGAAGAAAAATCATTACTTTACTTGCAATTACAGTCTTGATAAGAATGAAAAAATGGTAAACTAACAGTAAATGAATTATTACCAAATGTGGCTTGGGAGCTGATATTGATTTCGTGGTACCCGGATGGTAGGTGGCGGCGGGTGGTTATCGGAATCTGGGTGCCGTTTCTGAACCAGCATTCCACCTGGCCGCATCTCCCACTCCTTTTCTCTGTCGGCGACGGCGACGGTTCCTGTCTTCATTCGCATCATCTTGATTTAGCTCGGCGCCGGAAATTGCAAGCAGAGGTGTGAGTTATTGAGAGCGCAGAGAGTGGAGGAGCTCAAATCAGACTATTGACTTCTAGCCGGCGCGATCTACAGAGCTGAAGGAGATGGCGACAAAATGGTTGCCTTCCCCGTCCCCTGGGAGATGGCGACGCCTTCATCCATTTTTATTCAGGCGGTCATTTTCCGTCCATTTTAATTGTCGGACAATTGCGGAAATTTCATTTATCAAGTAATTAGGTTTTAATGAACTAAATTGACATGTTTATATACCTAATTGTAACTTAAAAAAGTTTAAAAGTTTAATTAACTTTTCAGGTAAAGTTTAAGGGTCTATTTGACATTTTTCTCTTTTAAAATTAAATAAATCTAAATCGTTGAGCAAGGGTGGAATCATAAAATCAAAGTCATATTTCTTTGGAAGACGACACAATTAAATTTTTTGAGCATCTCTAAAAGTTCAATATTTTGGATGGTTTTTTCAGTACAAAGTATGATAGACAGTGAAGAAAGAAGAGAAAAAATGAGAAAAAAAAATTGACGAGAAAAGAAAGAAAAAGAAAAGTTATCTAAATTTTACGCGCCCAGCTGGCGTGTGCACTACTAGATGTGACAATGTACGTAACGCACAAGCTCTGCAATAGGATGTCCTTTTCCCCCATTCAATGGGTCCCACTAAAATATTGTATTTGCAGCTAGAGATGACCACGGTTCCGGTTCGAACCGTAAGTTCGAACCGGAACCGTGACTGTGCGAATTGGAATCGAACCGGAACCGTCCGTACGGTTCCGGTTCCGGTTCTTAACCGGACCCTATAAAGTTCCGGTTAAGGTTCCTAAAATCTTGGAACCGGAACTGGCGGTTCCGGTTCCAAACCAGGAAAAAATAAATATTATAGTGTTTTTTTAAAATTTTTTTTAATAATTCCGGTTAGAACCGGCGGTTCCAACCGGAACCGGAACCTTACTATAAGGTTCCGGTTCCGATTTCGCCATCACGGAACCGGCGGTTCCGAACTGGAACCGGAACCGTGGTCACCCATATTTGCAGCGAGGGAAAAATTTTGCAAAAAAACCCACCCCCAACTATATATCAAAAAACCTCACCCAATTTTTACTTATGAAAAAATCACCCCAAAAATCCATGTGATCTTGAAAATGCTTTTAAACATAAAAAAATCAAATCAAACATCTTGTCATTCATCCAATTAGTGTTTTAGTAAAGAGTAGTAAATGAGAGCATGAGAGTTTGGTTTTTAGTTTTTAAAACATATGGAAGAGAGTTTTAAAATCTTTGTTTTATATTCTCTAGCCTTTTCTTGGACAATTTTATTTGCATCTTTCATATGTTACGTTGTTGGAAACTCTCGTCACTTCTCATAGCTTTCTTCAGCATGCTTCCAACTTCTCTAACATTATATTTACTAGGTTTGCATTTACTTTCACAAATAGAATTAATTAGGCACTATATGTGGGGTCGATCTGGGTACAACCTAACTTAGAAAATTTGTGGCCTGACAAGAAAATATATTTATGTTAAAAAAAAAATTCATTACCAAAAAATTTAATCAAAATTGAATTTATTTTTATTAACCTGTTTTACTATTAACGATTCATCATTTTTTGTTGGATGACTAGCGAAACTCGTAATCATTATTTGAATATGTGTATTGAGTAAACTTCACTCTTATGTAATAGTACACAAATCACACATAATATATAAACAAAATTAAAATGATTATTAGGAAAATCTTTTGTTATGGATTCCAACAAAAGCATCAAATATTTTCTCTTTTATACATTTATTGTACGTAATAAAGTTGACATGGGTCTTGCCGTCTTGAGCAAGTTGAGACATGCAGAATGAGATATTTGTGACATTATTGTTTGGTTGTCGATCGAGTTTTGAGCAATAATGAGACCAATAATGCAATAATGAGACATTTATGATTTTATGGCTTGGTTGTTGGTTTACTCATTTTCTTGTTCCCAATAAAATAATGAGACAAATAATTTCAATTTCTTTTGTCAATTGATTGATGGATTTGTCATTGTCATACGGCCATGCTGCAGTACTACACTCTCATATATCTCTACTTCCTTACTTTTACTATATGATTTGTGGGAAGCAATGGTAAACTATTTTCAGTTTATGAGTTCCAATAAAAATGTTAATATAAAATTTTTGAATGAAAAAAGATTGTAAGTAAAATTTGAGAATTCAAATAATACTTTTCTACATGCATATAAGTTGCATTTTTCCAACTCCAAAAAAAAAACAAAAAAAGAAGTAGCATTTTTCCTCATTGAATACTCGGTACTAAAGTAAATCTCTTGGAATCTCAGATTAATGTGACTCCAAAGTCTTTCAAAGTTTCAAGTCAACAAATCAATAATTTATTGTACTATCATCTTTTTTCTTTCAAATATCTGAAGAATCAATCTATAAAATAAAAATTAAAAAAAAAAAATTGAACTCCAAGCTCCCACTTATTTTATATTTTTTTTGTTTTTACTTATTTTATTTTAAAACAAGATTACATTTAAAATAAATATAAAATAGAATAAACATTAATAAGTATCAGGAATATAATGTTCCAAATACAAGGAGGAGATGTTGCCCACTCTTAAAGTTTTGATGTATGAAATAAATTACAAGATGCTTGAAATTGAATCTCACATTTCATTTCTTTCAAATTTTGATACTTGATATCCAACTTGATTTTATATTCCGACACATCATAATTTATTAATTTATATTATCCAACTTAACAATTTAGACTTCGTTCTAAATTTAAAATTTGATTCAAGTTCCGGCACTAGTACTAATCTATATGCATACCCGAACACGCATGAACAAAGGAATAAAAGAAAAGAAAATTCGACCACAGTTACTTTCCAACCAACTCATTAAAATATGGAATGTAATTGTTGGGCGGTAATTCAGAAAGCTAAGTCGAGTTCAATATCCTCTTTTCAAAAGGTTGAATCCCAACCCCGGCCCGACAAAGCATTTGGGAGGATGTAAATCATGGTAACTCAACTGAACATGAACCACAGAAGCAAGACCTTTGCTTACGTACTGCGCACAAGGAGCCCCCTCCCCCCCCCCCCCCCCCCCCCCACTTTGAGAGATTGTGTAACACCCCGTGTTTCACTAAATATTTATATTAGATATAAATATGGGAAAATTGTAATTTATGCCCCTCACAAATATGTCAATTATCAATGTTACCCCTGAATTATTAGTGGTGTAAATGTTGCCCCTCAATTTTCAAAACGTGACATATATTGCCCCTCCCCTGAAGTATTAGTGATGTAAATGTGGTTACACATCATCTTTCTTGTTCGAAGACCACATTTTTTTCCTCAATTTTTCTTTCTTCGATTGTTCTCCTTCTGTTGACAACAAATTTTCTCCTTCTTCATATTAGGGGAGGGGCAATATATGTCACGTTTTGAAAATTGAGGGGCAACATTTACACCACTGATAATTCAGGGGTGACATTGATAATTGACATATTTGTGAGGGGCATAAATTACAATTTTCCCTATAAATATTTACCAAATAGAACTATTTACTTATAATTAAATATTTTGCTATATATATATATATATATATATATATATATATATATATATATATATATATATATATATATATATATATATATATATATATATATATATACACCCAAATATGTTACTACGGGCTTTGGTTAGTTATTTTATAAACTATGATTTTAAATATTCAAATCCCTAATTTATTGATATGGTCCATGATGGACCGTGGACCTTTGTCAAAAATAAAGCTCGTTAGCCTTTTTAATAAAATTAGGATGGCCCTTTTACCTTTTTAGATTTGTATTAAGAATCTTAAGCCTTTTACCTTTTCAGATTTGTATTAGGAATCCTAAACCTCTTACCCATTTAGATTCGTATTATTATGGATCCTAACCTATATATAGGAAAATTAGAAGGCATTAGAACCCTATCACTCATATCTCCCTCTCCCCACACGAAATCCTCTCCCAAGAACATAGTCAAAGAATTCCCCATCACCGGGCTTAGGGAGGATCAATTGAGGAAAGATCTTAGGAATTTATGAGAAGTTTAATTAAGCTAAAAAGGTAACCCATGTCTTACAAAACCTATTTTCCTTGCTATTGTTTACTGATTGGCTCCGTTGAACGATTGAATGTATGATTTTATATTTGTGCCTTGTTAGAGCTTGTCTTTAGGAATTTGTGATATGGATTCTTGTTATTCATGATATCCTTGGTGACCCTGTGTGGTCTTGGTATGTCCCTGCATTTAATTATGTTTAGAGCTTGTCCTTAGGGTTTATATTGTGAATCTTATTGTTGCGATGTTCTTGGTGTTCTTGGGTGGGTTTATGCATGCTCGGGTGTTGATTCAAGGTTAGGGCTTGTTTTTAGGGCTTTGCATATAGATTTCTTGATGATCTTGAGGTTCTTGATGCTCTTGGACCGTTATGTGTTTAATCTTGAGTCTTGGCATGTTTAGGGATTGTGTTTAGGGTATAATTGTGGTGTTTCTTGGTTCAATTCTTGTGGTTCAAGTCCATGTTGTTGTTATGTGTTGAGATGTGTTTGGACTTGTTTTGGATGCAATTGTTGAACTCCCGGAATAGAAAAGGGCAAAGGAGCCTTCGTACCAGCGGGGGCCGGGGGGTCGGTGGGGGAACGAACCCCCACCTGATCACCCGCCGGTGTACCCGCTGGTACAAGGCCGTCCGCCGGCGGGTGGGACCACCCGCTGTTCCGTCCGCTGGTACGGGCGGTGCGTCGTGCTGTTTTACCCCGTTCGTTGTTTCCCATGCCCCGTTGTGTCCCGTTTGGTGTTTATGAGTCTCGCATGATGTTTCGGGTACTGTTTTAAGAGATGTGTGTCGTGGTTATTGTGGTTGTTGAGCTTTGATTATTGTTGTTGTAGAACTTTGATTGTTGTTGTTGAGGATTGACTACTGTTGTTGTTTGAGTATTGATGGTTGCTGTTATCACTGAGCATTGGTTGTTATGATTGATTTGTCCAACGATGAGAAAAGATATGTGATTGGTGGAAAAGATTTATTGGCGGTTTAGTACAACGAGTGCTCGGTCATTGTGCTATAGGCACAGACCACCCTTGATTAGTTTGCTTAAGGCATAAATCAAGTTATTAGCGCTGCGGTGCCATGTCATTGTGCTATAGGCATGACTGCTTGATTATTGTGCTATGGGCACAGATCATGTGTTAATGGTACTGCGGTGCTATCAGATCGGCGGCTTTGTTGGCAGTATGTCGGTGGGGAGCATGCGTGCTCCGGAGGAATAAGGGAGGCGAGATAAGGGTGGCCTGGAGGTACATGTTGGAATTGATATAAGGATGGAGGGGAGTAAAGGTTGGAACTTGGTATATGGTTGGAGCATGGAGTTGTTATTGTCTTGTTTGTTGTTGAGCCTTATTATTGTCTTGTTTGTTGCTGAGCCTCGTTACTGCCCTATCTTGTGGTTTTAGGTTGCATGCTAGTATCTTTATGTTGTTTTACGATGTTCAGTCTGTTGCCGTGTCTCGAGTCTTGATTGTGGTTTTAAACCTAGCGTTGCTTAGGATTATATATGTATTCCAATTTCAAAATGATTTGCTTGTATCTACCTATATTGTACTCAACGCGTGGGAGTGGGTTACCAGCATTATTCGCTGATGGTTGTTACACCGTATGTTTTTCAAGTACAAACCAGTAACTTCGGAGTGCGCTAGATGGATTCGTGGCCTTAGTTAGTTCTAGTTTAGTTTCAATGGCCTGTGTGCCTCGAATGTATTCAGATATTAGTTATGGATTATGCTTAGTTTAGTTAGTTATAGCCTGTACATCTAGGTTCTCAAGCTTAGATGTGGCATAGCACCTCGATACTTATGTTGTTAGCTTCCGCTCTGTTGGGTATTAATGATCGATTCGCCTTTATTTCATAAGCTTTAAATGTTTTAAAAATTAGGGGTGTTACAGGTTGCTCCCACACTGCCGCTGGCGAGACTCGATCCATCGTCATTCTTTCCAACTTTCACCTCTATGACATACCAGTTGAGCTGCCCATGCGGGCAGTCGAGTTCAATATCTTGTTATCAAAACATAACGTTGATTGTTAAGTAAGTATAAGCAATTATTAAAGTTGTTCATTCGCTACTGACGTTGTGATAAGCATTTAATTATAACAATTGGTATCTACTAGCTATAATTTATTTATAGAGTAAATTTTAATTTTGGTCCTGTGACTATAGGGGTTCTATTAATTGCAGTCCACGACTTTCAAAAGTGTTAATTTAATACATTGACTATGTAATTTTTATCAATTTTGGTCACTCCAGTCAAATTTTACTCGAAAAACCGGATTAAAAACTGACTTTGCTTAATTCGGACCATAGTTCAAAAGCCGAATTTTCTCCTCAGATTAAATACTAATTGGTGAATTAAGTTTTTCCTGTGAAATTTTACGGGCAATTTGACCGGAGTGACCAAAATTGATAAAATTACATAGTCAAGATACTAAATTAACATTTTTAAAAATCGTGGACTGCAATTAACAAGATTCCTATAGTTACAGGACCAAAATTGAAATTTACTCTTTATTTATATATGATCTTGACAATTGATCATAGTAGGAAAGGCTTATCGCAACGTGGAGCTGGTGTAGTGGGAAGTGCATTTATTATTGGACTAGTGTTTTATATGCGCGATGCGCAAGAAATAGGTGCCCAATATTAATACTTTATATTAAAATTTTAAGTTTATTTAAATTTTAGATATTTAAATTATTGTAAATAATAATAATAATAATAATAATAATAATAATAATAATAAAATAATAATAATAATAATAATAATAATAATAATAATAATAATGTAAAATATTTTTATAAATTTGATATTTATATTTTGGGAAATAACTAACATATAATCTCAATATATAATGTGTATATATTATTATTATTGAAGAATATAAAAAAATATATGGTGGATGCATGTGCATAGTAACAATATTGGAAAAGATAACGGATGTTATAACGGTAAGTGTATGTTTGTCCAAAATATTGTATATGTTGGTTTTATACTTTTGAGCAGTCAACAGCAAGCCAACACTACCGTTAGAATAACGAGAAAATAGGAAAAATATAGGAAAAATGTATGGCGAAAATATAGGAATGTTGTACTGAAGAATATTGTTTGTGAATAGATAAAGACGTTCCCCCTCCTCTATGTGAGGGGTCTATTTATACATATTTTGGGCCTAGAGCCCTACAAGGAATAAGAATTATATTCTAGACTGTCTCATATTGGGAGTCTTAGTCACATAATAAGACTTAATTCTATTATACTAGAGATAATGAGTCAAATTCTAATTATATTCGGGATAACAGGCCCAATCCTTAACGAACTCTTGAGTTGTTTCGTACTGGGTCTCCATGGGCTTCCTTGATCCAGTTCTTTCTTGGGCCGATCCATGTGGCCAGGCCTAGTATACCATCGATCAGTATAGTACAACTTTTATAGTATAATGTATCAAAAAATTTAACAAAAATACGGATATAAATGAAGGTTATAACCTTCATTCACACTTATTATGTTTTTATTATAATATGATGGAGACTTACATATATACGAAAATAAAACTGATAGTGATAGAGTCGATCAAATCATTTTCAGAATAATGCGCTCCCAATGTGGCAATGTCACCAGTCAAATACTTCGTCCATCTCATATTTAATCGTTATTTATTTTAAATAGGTCTATTAACTATTTTAATGGCTCTTACCCGTAGATTCAGATTATTCAAAGTGAGGATTTTAATTTCATATGCAGGACGGATCCAGAAAATTATGTGAGTGATGATGTAGTTTAAATGATTTTAGAAACAAATTATAAAATAGTCAGGAATGGAGTCAAAATTATACTTGGGTAGACTTAAATTTAATTAAAAACATTTTGAAATGCTATAAAAATATTTATGATAAAATATGAAACATAATCAACTAGATAAAATAGTTTAAATAGAAAAGATAATATATTTATAAATAATTAAATTTTTATTTTCTTTTTATTTGGAGATAATTTTAATTTTCTTTTTTAGTTAAATTAACTTTAAAATTTTCTAATATAAATTTGTGTACTACATTCACCAAAATAAAGAAATGAAACTACAAATACAAAAAAGTGCTAATAGTGGAATTTGATCCCATAACACACAACAACAAATCTAAGGTTTCAACTAACTAAGTTACTAATAGTAATTTTTATGTTTATATGTATATAAAAGGGTTGGGGGGGGGGGGGTGTTAATGCCCCCACAGCCCCCATTGCAGATCCACAATTGTTTCCGCCGTTGTTCATATGTATGTTTGTGTGTGTGTGTCTATATATATATATATATATATATATATATATATATATATATATATATATAAATGGGTTCCCATGCGGTTGACCTTTTGAGGAGCGGTTGTGTGGTTGCATAGGTGTGTGATTTTCCTGCTTAAATTGCGTGAGTTGTTGAAACTTAAGGTGCGCCATTTTAAAATCTTAGGTGTGTGGTTTGTGTTCTTAAGGTGCATGGTTTTTGTACTTAAAGTGCGTCAGCCTAAAGCTTTAGATGCGCGTGGTTTGTGTTCTTAAGGTGTTTTGCAGGGCCGATTTTGGACTGCCCAACAACATATGGCCTCAAATTGTAGAGGGCCCAATATTTAATTTTTACCTTGCTATTTAAGAAATTAAAATAAACAAAATTACAATTCATCTTAAAAGATCTCATGGTGAAATAATAGCAATGCATGTTTTTAGGATTTCATATTGGAGATCGTCAGAGGTTCGAATCCTTCTTGTTGCCCTATTTGTGCGCGCCCATCTTCCCTCTTTTTTTTTTAATTATTATTATTAGAAAAAAATTACGGTATTGATTTTAAAGATTGCGCTTTTTTGTAGGGCCTAATTTATTTACAAGAACGGGGCTACAAAAATCTAAAAATCGACCCTGGTTCTTTGTTTGTGTGCTTAAGGTGTATGGTTTGTGTACTTAAAGTGTGTCATTTTAATTCTTAAGCTGCGTCAACCGCACAGGAAAGTATACCCGCACCTGAACACTTCCACACGCACACGCACACGCACACGCACACGCACACGCACACGCACACGCACACGCACACGCACACAAGAGATAAAATATGAAGGTGTTATCACGTGAAAACTAAGGTTAAATATACACACACACACACACATTTTGTGCACTGAAAGATACATAAATGTGCACTGAAAGACACAACATTTTGTAGGTTACGCTCTATAACATTTTGTACCATATTTCATTCACAAAACAGTATATGCACTGGAACGCTCAAAATTATGCACTAGAAGGTATAAAATTGTGCACTAAAAGGCATAATAATATGCAACGGAATTGTGTTTTTGCATTTTATTCAATTTTTTGAAAGAACAACAATGTGCACTCGAAGATATAACAATATGCATTCAAAGGTCAAAAATTAGAATGAGATTCTTTGAGAAGAATAAAAAATGATTGTCTCAAACAATATGATATGTTGATTCAACTTCCATTAGTAAGTGAATGAAAAAAAAGTTTAGAGCATACCCGTAGAGTTGGAAAATGAATGTGAAAAAAAGACATTGTTTCATATTAGAAATGTATGAATTAATATTTAATCTGTAACTTTTTTATTTTTTATTTTTTATTTTTTATTTTTTTATTGCTGACAGAAAAATCAACAATCACTATTTCTAAAGATGTGCCACCACTCATAAGAAGTCAACCACTATACGATGAGCTTAACTAAGAATGTGTTGACCATCACAAAAATGAAAACAGCTAATGTTAACCTTTAAGCACCAAAAATAACACTAATCACAGATTTGCTACTACCAAAGGATCTTCAGTTCTGCACAGATACAAAAATGTATTCATGGAACAAAGCATGCTCAGATGATCTAATTCTCAGTAAACAATCATCCAAATAACATCCGAACATCAACATACCATCCCCAATAGTTACATGTGTAACTAGGAAAGAGGAGATGAGAGGAGAGGGAAAAAAAAAAAAAAAAACAAAATGTGAAGAACAAAAAAAAAAAGATTTACGCCCTTAGCCGGGCCACGAGATTTGCGCTGCACGCGAGGCATAGTTCCGGCCTTTTCTTCTTTCTTGGTGAGGCCCACAAATCAGACAAAAACATTGGTCCTTCAGCAAAGATCAAACATGCATCTTCTTTCTCATCTCTTTCTCTCCCCCACATAAATATTGTCTCCTCAAAAACCATGGATGGGAATGCTCTAATATATCTCATTCTTATCCGCAACCTTTTAAAAAAAAAAAATTCAGGCTAGAAAATACTACTTTTACTCTGAGTTAATTACCAAAATGGTCCATTGACTATAGCGAAATTACCAATTTGGTACTCAACTATTTCTTTTGACCAATTAAGTCCCTCAACTTTAAAAATTTCAAACAAATTTGGTCCTCCATTAGTTTTGTCGTTAGACTTCCGTTAACTTGAGACCAAATTGGTAATTTTGCTATAGTCAATGGACCATTTCAGTAATTAACTTTAAGGGTGGCAATTCGGTTCGATTTCCCCGAACCGAACCATACCGAACATTGAAATAATTAACCGTACCGAACGATTCGGTTAAAAATCGAAAGAAAATACCGTTTGATTTTATTTAAAATATAATAACAATAATAATAATAATAATAATAATAATAATAATAATAATAATAATAATAATAATAATAATAATAATAATAATAATAAAAGTAAATCTAAGTCCCTTGATGCCTCCTTTACCATTCAACCGAACTGTATTTCCTTTACTAGTTTTTTTTTACGTGAATGAGATAATGCCCAATAATTATTTTTAAATAAGTACTTCAAAGTATATCAATGCAATATTATATAGGAGATGTTCTTGCATAGGCAATTGAATGTTGAATTTGTTTAAAGTATATAAATGAAGATAATATATGAGAGAATGATTATAATTTTTACTAAAATAAATGTTTGCAACTTTGTAATAACGCTAGTCTAAATACTTAGTCTAAACGCGATAGTCTAGATAAATACTACTTTGGTTTAAATCTCTCTAAGTCTTCTTAATTCTCTTTTGGGTAGCATTATCATTGTCTTCATCTTCAGTACATGTCATGTCCGCTCTTTTTTTTATTGGCAGTATGTCATGTTCAATTGAGTTACTGGTGGTAGCATAGAGGGTATCATCATGCAAATATGCAATGAGATTATGGTGTTGGAAGTTTTAAATTTTCCTTGCCGTGTATATGACTGAGATCTTAGTTGTACTATAAACTCTTTGTCTTACAAATGCATATTGATATTTGGTAGTGGTAATTTTTTCCTACATGTTTCATGTGTTGTGAGATGTGTGTCACAGATTATCATGTGAAAGTATAGAATAAAATATTAATATTTATTATATTTCTATAAAATACTTAGTAAATAAATATATAACATATTTTGTATTATAACTTTGATATGTAATTACAAGATAATGTAAAAAGAAGACAATGGGCAATGTAGTTAATATAATTAATTAATGAATTTGAATTAAATGTAAGGAATCTTTGAATTGTAGAAAATAAATATTTTTTTTGAAAGTTGTAGAAAATAAATACTTGGTATAATATAACATTATAACTAATGAAATTATATCTCTGTTTAAATTTTTTATAATGAATAATTTTTTTTTTTGAATAATGACATTATACACATCTAATTCTAAATTAATTAAATGCATATGTATTATTTTTTGTTGTAGCTACCAATTTATTTAATTTAATAAGAGTAATAAAGTGGCATACATACTTTTCATCAACAACATTAAAGACATTGATTTTTTTTAATTTACATTCGTTGTTGAGACAAATTGTTTTGGGAGTTTGTCAATGAAAATTGCTATAATTGTTGTCAATAGATGATGATAATAAATAATTCAAAATATATTGTTACAATAGATATTGTTATAATGATATAATAAAAATTAACTTACAAATTTTTTTAGAAGCTTTCATACATTGATAAAATTCTAAGAATGATGTGTAAACTTGTTCAATTTGAGACAGTGGGATGTAACATTGTCAATTCTTTAGAAAATTGTCCTATCATTTTAGAGTCCAGGTGTAATTGTATTTTTGATAAACAACTTTGTAATTAGGTCGCGCAGGTCTAACAATGATGTAAGAACAATTTTGTCCGATAAAAAAAATAATAGTATATTATTTACAAAGTAATGTACAATTGTACTGTTATAAAAAGACATACAAAAAAATATTAATACCATAATAACCTAAATCATTCCAATAATGCAAAAAAAAAAAAAACATAATTGAAGTATTGAGTTTTATTCTAAATAATCAAACGAAGATTAATTAAAAGAAAAAAAAAACTTAACCTAAATTTGTTTTTTTTTTTTTTTTTAAATGCAAGAAAATGCTTTTCAAATTCCATGATTTATAATCTTTGATGCTCAACTTTGAATGTTTTGTATTTAGTCGGGCTAATTATTTGACCAAAGTTTATGTTAAATTTTATATTGTATTTATTTTTTAATACTCCGTATATTTTAACATATTCGTTAAATCTTTGATTTATATTTTGTTTCTAAAAACCCACTTGGTTCCTATAACATTTTGATGAGTGGGTCTAGGAACAAGTTTTCAAACTTCATTTCTTTCAAATTGGTGAAGTTCTTCAATTCTTGCATAGCTGTAACCCAGTCTGGGTCACTTAAGGCATCTTCGATAGTATTGCTTGGTTCAGCCTGTATGCTTAAGTTTCTCACATCATTTGTGACATTGTTGATCGATCTCTTTTCCATTTGTTCGTCAAACTTAACATGGATGGATTCTTCTATCACCATAGTTCTTTTATTAAGAATTCTGAAGGCTTTGCTTACTAAAGAATATCCCATAAACAGACCTTCATCCGCTCTTTCGTCAAAGGCTTTCAGATGATTCTTCCCATTGTTGTGAACGAAACACATGCATCCAAAAATATGAAAATAACTAAACACTGGTTTTTTACCTTTCCATAGTTCGTGGGGAGTGAGTCCATGAGCTTTATTGATGAGAGATCGATTCTGGGTGTAACATGCTGTGTTGATCGCCTCAACCCAAAATCGTTTTGGCAAGCCTAAGTGAGCTATCATAGTTCAGGCTGCTTCTTTCAAAGTTCTGTTTCTTCTTTCGGCAACTCCATTTTGCTGAGGTGTTCCTGTAGCCGAAAGTTGGTGAAAGATTCCATTTTGTCCGCAGAATCCTGTGATAACTTTGTTCATGAATTTTGTGCCTTGATCTGATATGATCCTTATGATGCTAACTTCCTTTTCTATTTGTAGTTGTCTAAGGAGTTTCGGTAGCATCTTCTCAGTCTCATTCTTCTTTTTCAAAAAGATTGTCCATGTGTATCTGGTGAAGTCATCAACTACAACAAGAGTGTACTTTCCTCCACTTAGACTTGGTGGATCAACTGGGCCAAATAAATCCATATGCAAGAGACTTAGAGGTCGTGAATTTGTGTCTATGGATTTTGAATTGAAGGAAGATTTAGTCTGTTTTCCCTTTTGACATGCATCACAAATTTTGTCCTTAATGATGGTACTTTCGACAAGCCTTCCACCAGATTTCTTTTTGCCAACTTGCTGATTGTCTTGAGATTCAAGTGATTTAGCTTTTTATGCCACTCCCAACTGAGATCAACGCTACTTTTGGCCATGAGGCACATGCTTGCCATTGAGAGTTCCCATGATACAACATACATATTTTTCTTTCGACGAGCAGATAGTACGATTTCTTCATTCTCTGTGCTAATCACATTGCATTCGTCCTTTGAAAATTCGACTTTATATCCTTTATCACAGAATTGATTAGTGCTTAGAAGATTGAACTTCAATCCTTCAACATACGAGACTTTTCTAATGATTATTCCATTTTTTATGATGTCTCCTACTCCCTTCATTTTTCTACTAGATTCCCCTCCAAATATTACTTTCGGGCCATCGATTTCTTTATAGTTGCTCAATTTTGATTTGTCACCTGTCATGTGTCTTGAGAATCCACTATCAACGTACCATATGACCCTGGTGTCCTGAAATAAAAAATTATGCATTTTTAGGTACCCCTTCACTCTCGGGTCCTTGAGGGTTAGTAGTCAGTTTTGGAATCCAGACGAACCTAGAGTTGGTATTACTCATCCTTGGTCCCCTGTATCCATTAAACACGCGACATGTAAAAGGGATTTTTGCAAAAGTTTTGGCTTTGTATCGTCTTTGAAAATAGGTTTCGGGTGGATTGCGATACACCATAGAATAGTTAGTTTGTTTGTGTCTATGAATCTTCTCGAATTCTGCTTTCGATAAAGGTTCGAGGAACACAAACCAGTCTTCCTCAGAAGGTCCACTCCTTCCGTCGCCTTTTATCGGTCTTCTAAGTGACCTCTTAGGCCTAGCATACCCGTTTCGTTCATTTTCCGGCCTCCATGTGAATAACCTTTGCGTTGATTCACAGAACGAACTTGCCTCTGATTAACATTCGGGTTTTCCTTCAAAAGGTTGTTTCTCGTAGGCTGACCCTTGTTGTAATTAGATCCATTCCTTTTGACATTGTTACCATGTCTAGGATTGCCTTTCGAGAAATTCCCATTTGTTGGTTCCACAACACATTGGACAGCCTTTCCTTTAGAATGGCTTGTTGTTTATGGTGTTTTACCCTTGTCAATTTGATTCATCGGCTCGGGTATCTGGGTTGGTCCTTGAATAAACACAGATTTTAAACCTCCACTAGAAGAAGGATCTATGGGTTTGTTTAATAGGATTTGTGATGGGGAGCTTGGGTCATAGCCAATTCCGGCTTTTTCCTTGGGCGGTCTTGATGCATTCACCATTCGATCTATCATCTTAGATGAATTGGTAAATGATGCAACAACTTCACGCAGATTTTGCTCCCTTAACTCTCTTTCTATGCACTGCTCCTTAAGAAGAAGAACTTGCTTTTCGAGTCGATCATTAGTGATGGCTAGCTCTATGTTTTTAATTCTAACGCGTTTGAGCTCATCATAACTGATCATAAGTCGAGAGTTCTCTTCTTGCAACTTGGAGTATGTGCTTTTTACAACTTCAAAGTCCCTCATCATTTTGATAACTGATTCATTGGAACTTTCTTCACTATCAGAACTAGACTCTATTTGAGTAGACGAGGAGGTTCGAGAGTTTACCTCATCATCATTGGCCATCAGGCATAGGCTGTTTTCATCTTCCTCTCAGCTAAATAGACAGAGGAGTCCTTTTTCACCTTCTGAGCTTTCGCTATCCGAGCTAGAGCTTGATGTGCTTGCTTCGGGTTCAGCCACTTCACTTGGTTCATTTACGACCATTGTCTTTCTTCTTCTATCGTGTCATGACTGATTGGACTCATGTCTTGTGTTGCATCTTTTTTATTCGGATGCATCTTTCCTTTCGGTTGGAGAACTCGTGCTAGGTTCCTGGTCCTGATATTTGCGAACCATTGGATGGGGACAATTGGCCTTGAAATGCCCCGGCTTTCTGCAGTTGTAGCATAAAACATGAGCTTCTTCCGACACCGTTTTCTTGGAATAAGATGTGTTAGGAACAAATGTAGTTAGATTTTGATGATACCAAACTATCTTAGATTGTAGACCACTACTTTTTGTTTAATAGGTAAGTCTCGTATGACATAGGCATGAGATGTTAAACCATGCACGAGACCAGTATAATAGGTCTACAAAAAGATTTGAAGATGATCGAAAGATGCCTCCAGACGAAAGAAGGACTAAAGCAAATCTCAAATGGACCGCTTTTGCAAAAGGAACCTTCGTCTAAAAAGAACGGACGAAAGTCAAGGACAATCTTCTTGTCTCTTTCCTAAGTGAACAAGTCAAGGACAGACTTGTAGAAAGACAACTCTCATTAAAGGAAACAATGAGAATGTTGTCTATCACTCAAATGGGCAAATCATTTGGACAAAAAGTGTCATAGGAATGATTTTCACTAAAGACAAGGAGCATTATATTAAAAGACTTGTACCATCTTTTCAGAGATCAAGGACAAAAGCCATAATGCTTTTAGCTCCAACGGCTATACAGTACAAGTGCATTAAATGCCCAATACCCACTGAGTAATACACACTAGATAATAGGTTTAAAATTTTCATCTCCCTCCAACGAATGGATTTTTCCACCTATAAATACCTCTCTTCACCATTGAAGAAGGTGCTGGTTAACTCACTCTTGCAATCTTAAGAAAAGCTCTTCAAAGCAGTTCTATCCTCAAAGCTTTTCATAACCAGTGTTTGTTGTGTAGTTCTTTCAAAGGCATATTCATCCTCATACTTCACAACTTGAAGCAGTCTTATATTTTTCTCAAGTGAAGATCAATCCAGACGTCAAGACAAGCTTTAACCTGTTGGAGAACCATCAGATTATCTTTCCAACATCTCAGCTTAGGAAGAAGTTGATAGATGCGGAGTAAACTCTAGGAGTTGAAAAACCTTTCAAGTGGCTGTCCGGCTTAGTGATCAAGGAAGCCAACTTGAAGTAGTTTGTACTAGGAGTGATAGTGCAAACCCTTTCACGAGTTGTTAAAGAAGAGTGGAGTAGACACAGTTGGCCGAACCACTATAAAAATCTCTCTGTCCATCTCTCTTTACTTATCGTGCTTTCCATATCATATCGCATCGACCAAACACTAAGCTTTATTAACACGAAAGAGTGCAAAGGATAATTAAAACAATAAATTTAATTCCGTTGCGTATATCTCAGAAAGGAGATCATTCGAAAAGAATCGATTAGAGTCTATTCACCCCCCCCCCCCCTAGGCTCTCTCTGACCCTACCGGGACCAACAAGATGATATTTCTGCTTGCCTTCGGTTTGAGGAACTTGGAAAAGTTTGCAGCTCTTGGAAGTTGTCCTTCCTTATGAACCTTTTGAACTTTCGTACAAACAAAACAAACTGTGCGTCAGATAAAAAATCAGATGGGTTAGAGTTTGACCTACTTGGAGTTGAAGTTTGCTGACTAGCTGCAAGAGCGATGTTTCAGGTTTCTGGTTCCTCAGTTTCTTTGGGTTCGTGTTGGAATTCATAGGCTTTGAGATCGCTGAAGATTTTTGTCGTTGGAGTAGTTTTCAGATCTCGGTGATCTCTCATTGCAGTGACTTTCATGTCCCAAGCTTTTGGTAGACCACGAAGGACCTTCAGGTTGATCTCCTTCAAGGTTGGTTCCTTTTCAAGATCTGAGATCTCTCCAAGAAGTTTCGTGCACATATGCTCCATTTCGGTGACTGTTTCATTTGGAAGCATTTTGAAGTCTTCGAATATTTTCATGGCCATGGTCAACTTGTTATCCTTTTCTTGTTCATCTCCTTCGCCTATATCCATGAGAGTGTCCCATATTTCTTTTGTCGTTTTTCACTTTCGCACTCTTGGGAACAACGAATCATCTAGGGACTTGTATAGGATATCATGTGCAACATTATCACGGTTAGCTATTGTTTTCTCCTCTGAGGTGATCTGATCCTTGAGCTGTTTCTTGCGTGTTGACCATTGTTATCACGATAGGTCCATCTTCTATGACATCCCACATCTCGTCGTGAATAGCCAAAAGGTGTGCATGCATTCTTACTTTCCAATCATCAAACTTAGACAGGTTGAAAGCAAGAGGCCTAGATCTATTACCATGATCCTCTTCCATTTTTATGAAAAATGTGCAAAGAGAAAATTGAGAATTTTCTAAGAGTTTTTGAAAAGGGATCTATTAGGCAGTAAAAGCGAAACGTTTACCGTTCAAGGTAACCGCTCTGATACCACTTGTTGGTCCTGGTAGAGTCGAAAGATAGTCTAGAGGGGGGTGAATAGACTCTACTCGAATTTTTGAAAATAACTTTCGGGTAGTAGTGCACAGCGGAAAAATGTGAATTCGTTTTAGATTATTCTTTGCACGTTTTTTATGTGAAATTAGGATTTGGTCGATATGTATGCAATGCAGTGAAGGTAAATAACCGAAAGTATAGAGAGAATGAGAGAGATGTTTTTATAGTGGTTCGGCTATTAACGAAGCCTACTCCACTCTTCTTCCACAACTTGTGAAAGGGTTTGCACTATTACTCATAGTACAAACTAAACAAGTTAGCCTCCTTGATCACTAAGCCGGACAACTACTTGTGTAGGTTTTTCAACTTCTCAAGTTTACTCTGCCTCTATTAATGTCTTCTTCATAGTTGAGGGTTGGAAAGAATTGATAATGTTTTGCAACTTGTGAAATCTTGACTTGATGATGCTTGAGTCTTCAAATATAAGTTGCAAGATTTCCTTGTGTTGTGAAGACTTGAAGTCTAGATGATCTCTTTGAAAATCTCCACAACAACACACTGGTTTTGAAAGCTTTTGGATGATACTTGTAAACAAAGCTTTTGCAGATAAAGATTGAGTGAAAAACCAGCACCTTCTTCAGTGGTGAAGAGGGGTATATATAGGTGAGGAAAATCCATCTGTTGGAGGGATATGGGAATTTCAAACCTATTAACCAGTGTGTAAAGACCATTGGGCTAAGAGCATTTAATGCGGCTGTACTGTTTAACCGTTGGCACAAAATGTTGCTTGTCTTTTTCACTGACAAAGGTACAAATCATTTAATGCTCCTTAGTATTTGAAAATTTCATTCCTAAGACTCCTTTTGTCTAGGATGATTGCCCAGCTGTGAGACATAGACAAATATTCTTCTAAGTTTTCATGTAGAAGTTGTCCATTCAAGTCTAACTTAGACTTTTAGTCTCGGGATCAATTAACGAAAGATTGTCCTAACTTTCGTTTTTCTCTTCAAGCCAAATGATTTCCTTATCATTTGTTGTTTACACGGGAGTTAGACCCTTCCATCTTTCGGTCTTAGTTATTCTCTCGGTCTTCTCTTGATCTTCTTTTCTTCAAGTAGACCTAATTAATTCACTAAATACAACTCTAATTCGTGTAAATGTGCTACTAAGCACGAATCACATGGTGAGCTGTGACTACTTTCGTCTAGCACGAAAGATATAAAACAACGAGAGTAAAAGAGGGGTCTAAATTCCTAGTTAGTTTAGTATCATCAAAATCTAAATACACTTGTTCCTAATAACCAGCAATACTCATCAATACAAAGTTCTTTTATTTTCTCCATATATTTTCCCCATATTTTTCCTATATTCTCGTTATTCTAACGGTAGTGTTGGCCTGCCGTTGACTGTCCAAAAGTCATAAAACCAACAAATAAATTATTTTAGTGTAGGAATAAAATTTGGTGTAGAATTTGGTATAAATTGGTTGAAAATGAATAAAATGCGGTGTAAGAATATATACTACGAATATTTTTTTTGGTGTAAAATTTAGTATTTTGAGTTAGAGATGTCTTAGAAAACATTTTTTGCATCTTTCATATGTTGTTGCATTGGAAACTCTCTTCACTTCTCGCGGCTTTCTTCAGTATTCTTCCTAGTTCTCAAACATTACTTAATGAGTAAAAGACATTTTGGATCCTAGACTTATAGTGGCTTGGACAATTTTAGTCATTTATAAAAAAAACTTGCCATTTTATGGACAGAGTTATTGTGGCGAGGACATTTTTGGTCCTCCGTCTATATTTCTGTTAGATAACCGTATGAGAGAGGGGCAATTACGTCAATTTAGGCTATCTCCTTCTATCTATTATATCAATGTGTGTTTGGCGGCTTCGATTCTCCTTCTATCTATTTGATTAGTAACTTGTTTGGCGGCTTCGATTCTCCGGCAATTTCTTCGCACAACTGCAACTTGGACTCTCCGACTCCTTCGAATTATGACCGAGAAGAAAACAAAACACACATAGATATAGATATAATAGATAAAATGAGATAGCCTAAATTGACGTAATTACCCCTCTCTCAGACGGTTATCTAACAGAAATATAGACGGAGGACCAAAAATGTCCTCGTCACAATAACTCTATCCATAAAATAGTAAATTTTTTTATAAAGGACTAAAATTGTCCAAGTCACTATAAATTTAAGACTAAAAATGTCTTTTACTCTTATTTAATTTACTAGGCTTCCATTTTACTTTCACAAATAAAACTAGTGAAGTCACAGTATGTAGGGTCAGAGCGCACCCTAATTGAGAAAATTTGTCGCCAGACAAAAAAAAAAAAAAAAAAAAAAAAGAAAAAAAAACATACGTTAAAAATTATATTTATTTACATAAAATTTAATCAAAATTGATTTTATTTTTATTAACCTAACACGATATGATGTACAATTGAAGATACATCATTTTTTTTTTGGGAAAATGGCACTTCTTCCCCCTAAGTTATATACTTATAGCACTTTCTCCCCCTGAATTATTCAAGTGGCTGTTTTTCCCCTTAAAATGTTAAATGGACATATTTACCCTTAAAATAAATATTTCATTTATTTTTCTTCTCCAACAAATTATGAAAATAATTTGGTTCAAACCAAACAAACACTATAGCAACCAAACCGAAATATTTCAATTACAATTTAGAATCGAAACTCGATATTTAGAGTTTATTAAAATCGCGAACCGGAACGGACGATTCATGTTCTGAACTGAAAAAATAAAATACATTTATTGTTGTATTTAGACTATTTAAAATAAAAAATAAAATTTTAAAATAAAGGTTCAAAATCGCGAACCGGATCCAGAACCGCCGGTTCACGGTTCAAGATCCAATTTTTTTAATTCATAATTTTAATAAATTGAAATCCAAATATTAGGTTCTAGACCTGAATCATAACCGAAAACTTTTTATTCAATTGCTATAGTGTCCGGTTCAGTTTGATCTGAACCGTGGTCATCCCTACGTATACGCGATAATTTATTGGAGAAGTAAAATAAATAAAATGTTCACTTTAAGGGTAGAAATGTCAATTTAATATATCAGGGGGAAAAACCACCACTTTTAGAATAATTGAGGGAGCTAATGTGCTTACCTAAATAATTGAGGGGGGGGGGGGGGGGGGGGGGGGGAAATGGCTATAAGTATATAACTCAGGGGGAAAAAGTGCCATTTTCCCTTTTTTTTTTTTTTTTGGATTAGTACATTGAAACTTGCAATCATTAACCAAAAATGTGTATTGTGTAAACTTCATTCTTATGTAATAGCTTCTAAACTACACATAAAATATAAACAATACTGAAAAGATCAGAAAAACCATGTACGATGAACTCGATCAAAGCATCAAATATTTTCTATTTTTATATATTTATTGTACAAAATAAAGTTGACATAAGTCTTTCCGTCTTGAGCAAGTTTTGAGCAACTGTGTTGAATGAGATATTTGTAACATTATTATTTGGTTGTTGTTATATATAATAATAATTATAATAATAACTATTATGAAGAAAAGGCAAAGCAAATTTCACTGGAATGAGAGACAGAGAGAAGTAGAGATTATATATATATATATATTCATTCGTATTTTCCTTGCTCTAAGATGAAACAGGTGAGGGGTATTTATAGCATTCGGATTTAGAGCTAATGAATATAATATTTATACAAAATAGCCACTTGTTGGTGCTAGCCTGGCTGGTTGATCAGAAGATAATGTAGCTCACCATAGACTTATAGGTCTCAGGTTCTACTCCTTGCAGTAGCGTTTTATGCCAACTTGTGATCAGCTTTATAGAAAACTGTGAACCGCCATATAATGTAACAAAGAGAAGACTTAGCAGCAATTGTTACTCATGGTCGAAGTAGCTTGGTGTAGAAGACTTCATCTTTTATACACAAGGTCAAAGGTTCAAAACTCAACTTGGACATCCACATTTCTTTTTGTTTCATAACACTCCCCCTTGGATGTCCAAAGGAGGAACATTATATTGCCTCGTTAAAAACCTTACCAAAGAAAAATCCAATGGGAAAAAAAACTTTGGTTAAGGGAAAAAGAGTACAATAATATGCTCCCCCTGATGAAGACATCACTGAACATCTTTAAGATGACGCATACCAATTCCACGAACTAATTTCTTGAATGTAGCCGTTGGTAATGCTTTAGTGAACAGATATGCTAAGTTCTCACTTGAACGAATCTGTTGAATATTGATCTCACCTTTCTTCTCAAGGTCATGAGTGAAGAAGAATTTTGGTGAAATGTGCTTTATTCTGTCTCCCTTGATGTATCCCTCCTTCAACTGAGCGATACATGCTGCATTGTCTTCATATATTGTTGTCGGAGTATCATCCACAGATAGACCACATCCTCCCCTAATGTATCGAGCAATTGATTTAAGCCATACACATTCTCGACTTGCTTCATGAATAGCGATTAGCTCAGCATGATTAGAAGAAGTTGCAACAATTGTTTGCTTAGTGGAACGCCAAGATATAGCAACACCTGCACTCATAAACAAATAACCAGTTTGGGATCGCGCTTTATGCGGATCCGAAAGATATCCAGCATCTGCAAAACCAACCAAGTTTGATTTGGAATCTTTTGGATAAAATAACCCCAAATCAACAGTTCCTTGGAGGTAGCGTAATATATGTTTGATGCCATTCCAATGCCTTCGTGTTGGACAAGAACTATATCTTGCTAACAAATTAACAGAAAATGCAATATCAGGCCTTGTGTTGTTAGCAAGATACATTAGTGCACCTATTGCACTAAGATATGGCACTTCTGGACCAAGAATTTCTTCATCTTCTTCCCGAGGTCGAAAAGGGTCCTTTTTCACATCAAGAGATCGAACAATCATTGGGCTACTCAATAGATGTGCTTTATCCATATAAAATCTTCTAAGGACCCTTTCGGTATAATTTGATTGATGAACAAAAATTCCTTTATCCAAATGTTCAATTTGTAGGCCAAGACAGAATTTTGTTCTCCCAAGATCTTTCATTTCAAATTCCCTTTTCAAATAATCCACTGTTTTTGAGATTTCCTCAGGAGTTCCAATGATGTTCAAATCATCAACATAAACAGTGATTATAATAAATCCATGTTCATATCTCTTTATAAAAACACATGGACAAATTTGATCATTGGTATAACCTTCTTTTAGTAAATATTCACTAAGTCGGTTATACCACATGCGCCCTGATTGTTTCAGTCCATATAAAGATCTTTGTAACTTTATTGAATAAAGTTCTCGAGGACTCGTTTTATGCCTTTCAGGCATTTTCAATCCTTCAGGAATTTTCATATAGATATCACTATCGAGTGATCCATACAGATAAGCTGTTACCACATCCATTAGTTGCATATTTAATTTTTCATGCACAGTTAAGCTAATGAGGTATCGTAATGTTACAGCATCCACTACGGGAGAATATGTTTCATCATAATCGATACCTGGTCTTTGAGAGAATCCTTGAGCTACGAGTCTTGCTTTGTACCTCGTAACCTCATTTTTCTCATTTCTCTTTCTTACAAACACCCATTTGCATCCCACAGCTTTCACCCCATCAGGTGTTCGGACGATTGGGCCAAACACTTTTCGTTTTTCAAGAGAATTCAATTCTGCTTGTATTGCTTCTTTCCAGTTAGGCCAATCGTCCCTATTTTGACATTCTTGAATGGATCTTGGTTCATGATCCATATCATCATTCATGATATTTAATGCTACATTATATGCAAAATAGTCATCCAAAGTGACTTCATTTCTATTTCATATCTCCTCAGCATTAATATAATTTATCAAAATTTCTTCATTTTTCTCAATTTCAGGTATATGAATTTCTTTAGGAACTTCATTCCTTTCAAATTCATCTCCTTGAATTTTCTCATGAATGTCATTCATGTTGATATCATTATTCTCATCAATACCATTCTTTGTACTGACTTTCCTTTTTCGAGGATTTTTATCCTTTGAACCAATAGGTCTTCCACGCTTCAAGCGTACTTGGGAGTCATTCTCAATTTGACCTTTTGGGATATCAACACTAGCTGGGACATTAACTGCTGGGATATAAGATTTTGTTACTCGTTTTGGATCAACAAATGCATCTGGCAGTCTATTTGCCAACTCTCGCAAATGGATTATCTTTTGAACTTCTTGTTCACATTGTTGAGTTCTAGGGTCTAGGTGAAGCAATGTTAGGGCATTCCATGTTATTGTCCTTTCAACAATATTATTTCCTTCCCTTAATGTGGGAAAAGATGCTTCATCAAAGTGACAATCTGCAAAACGTGCAGTAAATAGATCTCCCGTTAATGGCTCAAGATATTTAATTATAGAAGGAGATTCATATCCAACATATATTCCCAATCTCCTTTGAGGACCCATTTTAGTACGTTGTGGTGGAGCAATGGGAACATAGACTGCACATCCAAATGTTCTCAGATGGGAAATATTAGGTTCATGACCAAATGCTAATTGCAATGGAGAGTACTTATGATAACTTGTCGGCCTAATACGAATTAGTGCCGCTGCATGCAAAATAGCATGTCCCCATACAGTAGAAGGGAGTCTACTTTTCATAAGTAATGGTCTAGCTATTAACTGTAGCCTTTTGATAAGTGATTCTGCAAGACCGTTTTGCGTGTGAACATGCGCTACTGAATGTTCAATATCAATCCCAAGTGATTTACAATAATTATCAAAAGCTTGGGATGTAAACTCTCCAGCATTATCCATTCGGATTGCTTTAATTGGATGGTCAGGAAAATGTGCTCGTAATCTTATTATCTGAGCAAGTAATCTTGCAAATGCCATATTGCAAGATGACAATAAGCATACATGTGACCATCTAGTTGATGCATCAATTAAGACCATAAAGTATTTGAAAGGTCCACATGGTGGATGTATAGGCCCACATATATCACCTTGAATTCGTTCTAGAAATGCAGGTGATTCAATACCAACTTTGGTTGGTGATGGTCTTATAATCAATTTTCCTTGAGAACATGCAGAACAGAAAAATTCATTTCCTTGAAATATTTTATGCTCTTTCAAGGTATGACCATTTGTATTTTCAATAATTTTTCTCATCATCACATATCCAGGATGACCCAATCAGTCGTGCCAAATCTTAAAGTCATTTAAATCAGTAGACTTTTTGTTTACAATAAGATTGGCTTCAATAGCACTTATCTTTGTGCAATATAAACCAGATGGAAGAGCATAGAATTTTTCCAACACATATTTCTTTCCAGATATTGCCTTTGTAACTTGAAGGAATTCTTGATTCCCTTCTTCTATAGTCTCAACATGATATCCGTTATCCCGAATATCTTTAAAACTTAATAAATTTCTGTGAGACTTTGGAGAGAACAACGCATCATTTATTATAACTTTTGTTCCTCCAGGCAATAATAGATTGGCTCTTCCAAAACCCTCAATCATTTTTGCACTACCACATATTGTAGTGACAAATGCCTCATTTCTTTTCAAAATGCAGAAATATTTTGCACTTTTAAGAATTGTATGTGTGGTTGCACTATCCACAATACATATGTCTTCTTCATTTGCCTTGGATTTAATCACAAGTGATGATGTGCTCATTTTTGTTTCTTCAATAAAGTAAAGAAATATATTTAATTAGAAACATTACATAGTAGTAAACAAAATACATCATATATATATATATATATATATATATATATATATATATATATATATATATATATATATATATATATATATATATATATATCTAATAATTAAGCTTTAGAGACAAAAACAACCATTTTGCTTCTAGTACAACATATATATCTAATGAGCTCAAAGATAAATAACATCAATCTTTCTTTTCTATTGGCCCAAGATAATCTTCCACATCCAGATGTGTGATATCAAAATCGTCGTTCATAAAGACATTGTTGGACTCTATATTCTTTCCCTTCTCTTTCAGGGATGCTTGATAGAGATCCACAAGGTGCCTCGCAGTACGACAAGTGCGTTCCCAATGGCCAGTCATGCCACAACGGTAACATATATTTTCAACATTTTTGGGATGATTTCCACGTTTTTCCTTGTCGTGTTTTGCACCACTATTTTCCCATTTTCGATTGTAACCTTTGTTTTTGAAATTATAACCACCATGACGATTTTGTCCACGACCAGAATTATAACCACGGTTTCGTCCATGACCACGACCACGGCCACGACCACGACCACGACCTTTTGTATTTTCATTGTGATATGACACGCCATTTGCCTCAGGGAATGAGATTGAACCAGTAGGGCGTGCCTCGTGGTTTTTCATCAGTAGCTCATTATTTTGTTCAGCCACAAGAAGGCAAGAAATCAATTGAGAATATTTGGTAAAACCTTTTTCTCTATATTGCTGTTGAAGCACAAGATTGGATGCATGAAAAGTAGAGAAAGTTTTCTCAAGCATATCCTCATCAGTAATTTTTTCTCCACATAACAATAACTGAGAGCTTATTTTAAACATAGCATAATTATATTCGCTCACAGTTTTGAAATCTTGCAATCGCAAATGAAGCCAGTCATAACGGGCTTTCGGGAGAATTACTGTCCTCTGGTGATCATATCTTTCTTTCAACATTTTCCAGAGTTCAAAGGGTTCTTTCACGGTGAGATATTCATCTTTTAACCCATGGTCAAGATGATGGCGAATGAAAATCATTGCCTTAGGCCGATCTTGCATCGAGGCATTATTATTTTCTTTGATAGTATCACCGAGGCCCTTTGCATTCAAATGTATCTCAGCATCCAATACCCATGAAAGGTAATTTTTTCCAGATATATCAAGTCCCACAAATTCAAGATTTGTAAGGTTTGACATATTTAAGATATAGGATAAAATATTAGGAAATATATAAAGATAGTTTACCTATATAGTAGTTGAATCTGAGACTTCGTGCTGATAACGTGTTATATATAATAATAATTATAATAATAACTATTATGAAGAAAAGGCAAAGCAAATTTCACTGGAATGAGAGACAGAGAGAAGTAGAGATTATATATATATTCATTCGTATTTTCCTTGCTCTAAGATGAAACAGGTGAGGGGTATTTATAGCATTCGGATTTAGAGCTAATGAATATAATATTTATACAAAATAGCCACTTGTTGGTGCTAGCCTGGCTGGTTGATCAGAAGATAATGTAGCTCACCATAGACTTATAGGTCTCAAGTTCTAATCCTTGCAGCAGCGTTTTATGCCAACTTGTGATTAGCTTTATAGAAAACTGTGAACCGCCATATAATGTAACAAAGAGAAGACTTAGCAGCAATTATTACTCATGGTCAAAGTAGCTTGGTGTAGAAGACTTCACCTTTTATACACAAGGTCAAAGGTTCAAAACTCAACTTGGACATCCACATTTCTTTTTGTTTCATAACAGTTGTCGAGTTTTAAGCAAGTGGGGTGACCCAATCTGAGACCAATAATGAGACATTTATGATTTTATGGCATGGTTGTTGATGGATTTGTCAGTCATACGGCCATGCTACTGCTACAGTACTACACTCTCGTATAAAATTGAGAACTGATGTAGAGAAAATCTTGACTCATTATTCACTAAACTTTACAATTTTTTTTAGGTATATTTCACTCACACTTATGGTCTATATATAATTAAATCATGACATGGTTATATCTTGGGAAAATATTATGTGGATTATATTTTTTACTCACTCTTAAATTCTTGATACAAACACTTTTTTGAGGACCCATATGATGAAAATATTCTATTATTGTTTGTCACATCAAAAGTAGAAGTGATGATGAAATAGAATTTGATAATATACATAGTAGAAAGAGAAATTAAAATAGCGATTTTAGTCCATTAATTATGCTTAAATTGTAGACTCAGTTCATAAATTATTGCTCTATACAACTTTTTCCCTTTAATTATACTAAAAGTGGTTGTTTCAATCCATTACATATAAATTTTGAGTTAATTACCGATTTGGTCCCTCGACTATAAGGATTTCACCATTTTGGTCCTCGACTACCAAAATTCCTCAATTTAGTCCCCGACTATACTATTTTTACATGAAATGGTCCTCAGTCAAATTTTTCGGTCAAACTACAAGGGTAAATTTGGAATTTGGAAAAATCATCTTCTTCACTTGTGTTCTTTACAGAGAAAATGGCGTCTTCTTCATAAGCTATTCACTTTCAAATCCCTTCTTAGAAATCTTTTTTAACGTTGAAGCCTTCTAGTCGGCGTTTCAAGATTAGCCATGTTTCTGCCACCGTGACAGATACTCCGCCGTCGGTTTCCGTGTCCCTGGTCCCGGAGAAACTCCTAACCAGGAAAATACCCGGTGACTATGGGCTGCCATTGATCGGGCTGTGGAAAGATTGGCTAGACTATTTCTACAATCAAGGAAGAGAGGAGCTTTTTTCGGTCTCGGATTCAGAAATACAGGTCAACCGTGTTCAGGACGAACATGCCACCCGGACCTTTCATTTCATTCAGCCCTAACGTTGTGGTTTTGCTCGACGGCAAGAGTTTTCCGACACTGTTTGATCTAGGAAAGGTCGAGAAAAGGGATCTCTTCACCGAAACTTTCATGCCCTCCACGGAACTCACCGGCGGGTACCAGATCCTCTCCTATCTCGACCCATCGGAGCCGAAGCACGCGAAACTGAAGCAGCTGATGTTCTTTCTCCTCTCCTCCCGGCGCGGCCACTTCATACCGGAGTTCCGCAAGAGCTACACGAAGATGTTTGGAGGTTTGGAGAAGGAGGTAGCTTTCAATTTTTTACCCGATCGTGGTTTGGATTTGATCAGGTGGGGATCAAGCTGGGAAGCAATGACCCTAATCTTGTTGGGAAATGGGTAGTGTTTAATCTACATCCTTTGATGGTTCTCGGATTTGTCCTTTTAGGCGAGGATAGCGACGAATGGCAAGAAGATCCGGCGAGCTCCAGCGTTCGACGCGAACATAGCCCCTCCGGCAGTGTAGCTTCTCCGGCGTAGCAGCTCTATCCCTCTCCCCTATTTCTGGCGACTATCCGGCGTGGCTGTGACCTTCGGAGAGCTGAGTATCCGGAGGTAGTGGTGAAACTTGTTGGCGAAGAATGCGAAGAATCTGATTCAACGGTGGTGGCAAAACTTTTTGGCGAAGAATATGATTAATGGAATGCGAAGATTAATGGAATGTTAATTTGTAAAGTGAAATTACAAATATATCCTCAGTTTTAATGCCTTCAAGATAATAATTTGACTCTAGGACCATTTCATGTAAAAATAACATAGTCGAGGACTAAATTGAGAAATTTTGATAGTCGAGGATCAAATTGGTGAAATCCTTATAGTCGAGGGACCAAATCGGTAATTAACTCTATAAATTTTGTTAAAATTAAAAATTTATTTTGATTTGTCAAATTATTAGAGGACAAATTGTTCATTTTGTAAAAAATTTTCCAAAGTATAACAAAATGAGTTTTTCACATTGATGATTTCAAGTGAATGTTGGATTTGTTGTAATGTTGATTACATGAAAATATGAGTGATTGCAGTATATTTTCAAACAAATAATACCCAGAATATCGGGTAATTGATCTACATGGAAGTGGGGTATTAAGCACTAGCTACTAATTTATTCTTATGAAGCTAATCCTAATGATTATCTTGGATGATTGTAGTAAATAAATAAAGCAATAAAATCAGGAATTTGTAAACAATAGAGGGAGAAATATCAGAGATTCCTAGGATTCAAGTGTTTAATCCCCTAGTGCCTAACCCTCCCGTAATCTCTAACCCTAGTGAATATTCACTCCCGTGATATAAACACACAATAATAACAGAATAAGCATTCATAATAAATTCCTAACTACTACCATCTTCTGATGCGCAATAATCAATAATTAAACTCTCTAACATATTTTCCCTCTCCCAATGTGCAATAGTTAAGTGCAATTGTGTGTACTCTCAATTATGCCTAACTCTCGTTATGTGATTGCTGTAATTTGGGGCAAACAAATAATACCCGGAGTATTCGGGTTGTCGAACCACAGAGAGGTGGTGTACTAATCACTAGCTACTAGGTTACTCATATGAAACTAGTCCGAACAAAACTTGAAGGTTGATTGATTGCATAAAATAACAAGCAGAATAAAATAAGTAGCAAGGTTTTGTAGACAATAGAGCAAAATAGGATTCTTGGGATCACAATGTTTAATCACCTAGTGCCAATTAACGTTTGTAATATTTGGTTTGGAATTAAGATTTGTATGGGAATGCAAAGTGGAATCGAATTACTCCCTAATCTCTATTCCTATTGAATTTCCACTTCCATGGCTTAAACACCCAATAAGATCAAAGATCAGCATTCAATTATTCCTAATTACTACCATCTCCCGATGAGCAATAATCTAGAATAAACTTCCCCTAATAAGTTCCCCTTTCCCAAGGACCAACCATTAGGTGCAATCGTGTGTGCCCTAATTTATGCCCCAACTCCCATTGGTGACACAAACATGACTGTGAAGCTAGTAATTTAGGCCTTTAACTACCAACAACAACAGATTAAAACAAGATTGCAACACAAATCATAAAACCAAACATAAATATATTAAGAAATTAACGAACTAGGCACATAGGTTCATAAACAAATTCACCCAAAAATCCCTAAGGAATTTAGCCGAGCATGGCTAAATTATACATAGCAAATATGAATAAAGGATTACAAATCATCAGAAGAGTACAAGAATTAACCAAGCGATTCTCCCAAATCTCCCTGGCTTCCTCCTTGCTTCCAAAGACGACTTGAGCCTCTTGATTTCTCTCTTTCTTGTCTACAAAGAACTCTAAAAAATCTCTTCGTCCCCGTTTAGGGTTGAGGAAGGGGGGATTTTATAGTGGGTACAAAGTTGAGATGAAATAGGAATCTTGTACAAAATTGGACTCAAATTATAATTCCTATATTTAAATAAATAAATTGGAAGTATTTAATTATAAAATTAAAGTTGGAATTGGAAATTTGGAATTGAATGGAATTGAAGTTGAATTGCTGCCAGCGCCCTTTTGTCGTAATTAAGACTTCACGCCTCGCTCGACGCGTCGAGACCTGATAGTCTCGATTTCTGATGCTACTGGAAATTTTCGACGCGTCGAGTCCACTGGGCTCCGAACTCGTCCAAAATTGCTCCAAACTCATCCTTGAACTTCCCTAGCTCATAGAATTGACCTACAATGGTTCAAAAACACTAACAAACACCGTAAAACATTCAAAACAAGTGTGAACCATAATTAAATGATAATAGCAAGGAAAATATGTATTAAATAAGCAAAATTAAAGAACTTAAATGCTGAGATGATTCAAAATAACCATAAAAACAAGCACAGATGTGATAACATCATTATGCCATAAACAAAGCAAAGAAACAAGTAATCGGTCACATCTTTGTGTGGGATGGGAGCTCAACTTTGGCTAAAAGTTTGTGGATGTTTGGTGAGGAGGTTGCATGATTGAAGATAGGTCTGCTAGGAGAGCAAATCTTTGATTAGATTGAGCCTTAGGCCTTTATATGATTACACTGTACATAACATAGTTTTGGGAATAAGTTAGAGCTAGCTGCATCTTTGATTCGTGTGGCCACTTTTGGGTCACCTTGTTCAGACTTGAGTTTTAAGTTCAATATAGTTTTGTTTTAAAAAAAAAAAAATAATAATAATAATAATAATAATATATTAAAGAATGTGAGAGCATAGGCACAAGGTTTGTAAACACTTTTTACCCAAGAATCTCTAATGGAATTTAGCCAAGTACGGCTAAATTATACATAGCTAAAGATAATAGAGAAGTTACAAATTATCAAAGAGAGTACAAGAATGAATCAAGCAATTTTTCCAAATCTCTCTAGCTTTCTTCTTGCTTCCCAAGACAACTTGTTGCTCTTGATTTCTCCTCTTTCTTGTCTCTAAAGATCTCTGAATGAATTTTTGGGTTGAGGGAGGTGAGATTTTATAGCTGGAACCAATCCCGAAGAAAATAGAAATTTT
This sequence comes from Ipomoea nil, assembly GCF_001879475.1. Classification (NCBI taxonomy): domain Eukaryota; kingdom Viridiplantae; phylum Streptophyta; class Magnoliopsida; order Solanales; family Convolvulaceae; genus Ipomoea; species Ipomoea nil. The sequence continues at coordinate 331,613 of NW_017616639.1, forward strand.
CCGCGCAAAACTGGGCCGAAAACACACCTGGGCCGCGTTCCCGCTCGACGCGTCGAGCCCTTGTGCTGAAAATCTTGGCAGGTTCTGGAAAAGTTCGACGAGTGATTTTCTCGGTTCCACACAGCCGCCTCTCGACCCGTCGAGAGATCGGCTCAACGTATCGAGCGTCGATTCTTTGCTCCGGACACGTTCTGGAATATTTGGACGCATCGAGCCATCGAACTTGCTGTGCATTCCTCCTTTGGTCCATTTTGACTCCAAATTTGTCCTAGAACTTCCCTTATCTTTGCTCTTGACCTACAATTGTTCCAAAACACTAACAAACACCGTAAAACATTCAAAACAAGTGTTAATCATATCTAACTGATAAAACAAGGAAATATGCCATTAAATTACCAAAATCATGAACTCAAGCCTAACAAATAAAATCAAACTAATACTAAAAATATGCACAATTAGACTCACATCAATGAGATGAATTTTCTCTATTATTAAATAATAATAAATTTAGCTTTAACTGTTTAATGCACGTAGAAATACATTTTGAATTTTTAATCATGTTCCGATTTTGACTTTCTCATAATGATAATTAGAAAGCAAAAAAAAAATTGTGTATAATTTAAAGATTAAAATTGCGATCTGACATGATTAAAATGGCAATGCAATAAAAATTTTGAGAATTATGTTCCTAATAAACAATTAAACAACTGATTTAGTTTATTAAAAAGAATTGAGAAGGAATTGAATTTAAATTTTATGAAAAAAATTACTTGAAAAATTGATTATATTATTTATCGGTAGAAAATAAATTACTGAAAATAATTGGTATAAAGAATCAATTGCTCTTATATAATAAAGATATGTGGGTGTAATATAGAAATTCATATTGGCCATATTTGGTAAATGGCTGTTAGCTATTAGATGATTGGATTAATTAGAGGGTATAACTAGTTGACAACATTAGTTGATTGTATGTTGGAAAGTGACTACAGACTACATGAATGGTGAGAGAGAAAACAGAATGAAGAAGAAGATGTTATTATTCAAGTTCCCAGCTTTTTCTTTACACGTTGGTTTATATTTATATATATATATATATATATATATATATATATATATATATATATATATATATATATATATATAAAAGATGAATGTAAGGGAAAGGATAGGAAATGACAATAATCTCTCTATGCTAAGCTTTCCTACTTCTTTATTTTCATCCTCTAACACCCCCGGTAAGCTGGAGCATGCAAATTTTGTATGCCCAGCTTAGATAGGAAGGAGTTAAACAGAGATGTTGGAAGAGCTTTGGTCAGACCATCAGCAATCTGCCTTGCAGAGGACACAGATAGCAGACTTCTCTGCATCAGCAGTCTTCTTGAACTTTATTATGTGCAATATCAATTGATTCCAACCACAATGAGAACTACACCAAAACCAGTACATCCATGCCCAATCTTCTTCACATCAAGTGACTCAAAGGAAATCATCTTTTCCACTAGAACTTGAAACTTCGAGGAATGAATCTCTGAAGCACCTGTATAAGTAGTGAAACAGAATAGCAGACCAGAACATTCATGGGCAAGCTTCTCATTAGTCAACTTTTCCAAGGAAAGTGCAAACTCCACCGGACGAATATCAACTCTTGGGCTAGTTCCCTTCAATATCCGTACTTGCTTTGATTCATTTGAAGCATCTAACAACAATTCAATGTTCTCTATTTGCACAAAAGTATTAGCACCATTAAGTATTAGCCCTCCAGTTGTTACATATGCAACAGTTCCAGGAGCCACAACAACACCAGGTCCATCATTTCCTGCTCTTGATCGACTCAGTGATTATAGGATACACACCTGATCCATCAGAAGAAACAACTGCATATCCATCCTTGATAGATATATTCAGAACTGAACCAGGAAGCCAACTTCCTCTAGGCTTGGACTTGTCAGTGGTATCCAGAATGCACTTAGGGGCTTTCCGAAATCGAATTGAATGCTCATTCAAAACGAACTTAAAATTGTCTAAAACTTTCAACAAATTCTGAGCTGTTACCTCCTGCCACATCTCCTGCGGCTCCACCCCCGGCGTCGTCTCCTCACCGGCGGCGGCATTGGCTCGAAGGCAACGGCGAGACAGAGAAACGACGTCCTTGAGCTCTGCCTCCTGCAACACCGCTTCCTCTGCTCCAACTCCGGCGATGCTCTTCCCCATTTTATCACAGTCGGCCTTACAAATATCTCTCTGAACGAATTTCCGATTGAGAGACACAACCGCTGTGGCTGAATCGGAGAACTGTTCCGTCTTCTTCAAATTGAGAATCTCATTCTGTAGGTCTGAGTTTGGTGTGGGTTACGAACTCCATCCTTCCACTGCGGAATGGCTGTGGAGGTCACCTGAACTGAAGATTGTGTGATCGGAATCGACGAACATCCTTGGATCGCCTTCCGCTGCGGATCGGCTACGGACGTCTGCTGCTCCGAACTCAGATTCCTTTGCGGAATCGTTGCTGATGCTGATCGGAACGGTGATCGAGCGTCGGCATTGTTGCTACTCTCCGTAGCAATAATCCTCTGCGGATTGATCGGCGATGCGCGAACTAGGGATTGAGCAATCGATGTCGTCGGATGAGCCTTTCTTTGATTCGGTTCTCCGGTGCCGATAGCAGCGGCGGCGTAGCTGCCTCGCCGCTCTGATACCATGTTGGAAAGTGACTACAGACTACATGAACGGTGAGAGAGAAAACATAATGAAGAAGAAGATGTTATTATTCAAGTTCCCAGCTTTTGCTTTACACGTTGGTTTATATATATATATATATATATATATATATATATATATATATATATATATATATATATATATAAAAGATGAACGTAAGGGAAAGGATAGGAAATGATAATAATCTCCCTATGCTAAGCTTTCATACTTCTTTATTTTCATCCTCTAACATTGTATAAAGGTGTTTGGTAAATTAGCTGATAGTTGTTTGGTATAATTTCTTTTATCAAAAAGCTAATTCAAAGACTTGTTTTGAGCAGCTTTTTGAATTTTAGCATTTTGGAGTTACAAAAAGCTGATTAACCAAACACTTACATTGATTTTTTAACCAAATCAAACAGCAAATACTGATCAAATAAGCCAAAATTGACTGATAGGCTTACTATTTTACCAAACAGGGCCATTATATTTTTTTTCTCAAAGTGTGAAAATGAGGGTTTTAGTTCATTAATTATGCCTAAATTATAGACTAAGGTATTATCGTGTAATCAACATTATAATAATAAACCCAACTTTCACTTGAAATTATCAATGTAAAAAAAGTTACTTTCTTATACTTGAAATTTTTTTACAAAATAATTAATTTGTCATCTAATAATTTGACAAATCAAAATAAAATTTTAATGTTAACAAAATTTATATGGCAAATCAAAATAAAATTTAATGTTAACAAAATTTATAAGTAAATCTCTTGAAATCTCAAATAAATGTGGCTACAAAGTCTATCAAGTCCCAAGTAAACGTTAAAAAAAAAAAAAAAAAAAAAAAAAAAAAAAAAAAAGTCCAAAGTAATCAAATCAATAATTTATCATTTTTTTTTCTTTCTTTCAAATATCGAATCAATCTACATAAATGTGGCTCCAAAGACCAAAGACTTTCAAGTCCCAAGTCAACAAATCAATAATTTATTGTACTATCTTTTTTGTTTTTGTTTTTGTTTTTTTTTTTCTTTCAAATATCTAAAAAATCAATCTCAAATAACATGATTGAACCCCAAGCCCCAAGCCCCCACTTGCCCAGTCTTAAAATTTTGATGAATGAAATAAATTACAAGATGATTGAAATTGAATCTCACATTTCATTTCTTCTCATATTACGATACATCATAATTTAATTAAATTATCCCACTTAACAATTAATTGGCTTCGTTTTAAATTTAAAATTCGATTTAAATTTGAAATGTCAAATTAAATAGTATGAATAATGTGTAGGGGCCACTAATCTATATGCATACCCAGACATGCATAACAAAGGAATAAAAGAAAAGTCGACCGCAATTACATTCCAACTAACTCATTAAAATGTTGAATGAAATTGTTGGGCAATACCAATTTGAAAAGTCGAGTTCAATATCTTATTATCAAAACATGATCTTTATTGCTAAGCAAGTATAACTAAATAAAATTATTCATTTCCTACTCGTTATAGCATTCGATGCAGTGATAGGTGTTTGATCTTAGAAATTGATATCTACTAGTTATAATTTTTAACATTTGATCCTGACAATTGATCATACTAGGGAAGGATTATTGCAACATGGAGCTAGATGTAGTGGGAAGTGCATTTATTATTGGATATGATGGAGACTTACATATATACAAAAATAAAACTAATGGTCATAGAGTCCATCAAATCATTTTCAGAATAATGTGCTTCCAATGCGGCATTGTCAGCTGTCAAATACTTCGTCCATTTCATACGTCAAATGTATTTATTTAAAAATTTAAAAATAATGTACGAAGTCGGTTTTATAAAATCAACGTGGTATCATTTATTTATTATTTCGGTTATGATTACGTCGAACAATAATCAACATCGTATTTACAAAATAATTGATGTTAAAAGTGTTTTTTGTGATAGTGATAAATCTATTAACTATTTAATGGCTCTTACCAGTAGATTCTGATTATTCAAAGTGAGGATTTTAATTTCATATGTATATGTGTGTGTTTGTATATACAGGGGAAATCACAATTTTGGTCTTTCAATTGTTTTCTAACTATCAATGTAGTCCTTAGTTTTCAAATTAAGCTAATTTGATACTCGAAATTTTAAAAATGGGGAAATTACCATTTAGGTCTTTCAGAAGGGTCGTTTAATTGATAAAATTTTAAACAATTCGAGGATCAAATCAATTGAAATTGAAAACTAGCTTAGGGACTGCATTGACAATTGGAAACAATTGAGGGATCAAAATGATGATTTTTCATATCAAAAAATTTAACGAAAAAACGGATATAAATGAAGGTTATAACCTTCATTCACACTTATTATGTTTTTATTATAATATGATGGAGACTTACATATATCTACTATACTAATAAGAGCCCAAGAGAGTTAGGCCTATAATGGGTAGAAAAAATGGCGGTCACAGATTTTAATCAAATGAATGACTCAGATTGATTAAAAGATTGATCAGATTTAAATTTTACACTAAAATTTCCTAAAATACCCACACACCGTTACTAATTCCGTTAAAATTTTAAGAATTACCGTTAGTTCACCGTTAACTTACTCATTGATTTCAATAATAAAAAAAAAAAAGGTCTTAGGTTCGATCCTCATCCCAATCAAAGTTGGCATAATTAGTACTCTATTTTACTCTTATTAAATTATATATAAATAATAATTTAGTAGTTACAACGAAAAATAATACATATGCATTTCTTTAATTTAGAATTATGTGTTCACAATGTCTTTATTCAAAAAAAAATTATTCATTATCAATAAATTAAATAAGATAAAACCAGGACTATGTGGAAGGTTGTGAGTTCGAGCCTCAGTGGAGGTGTTATTAGCTCTTTGTGTTTCAGTAGGTTGAGAAAGTATATGAACAGATACTACAATGTAATAGAGCTAGTAGCATTCAAAAAAAAAATAAGATAAATAATTTTATTAGTTATATTGTCTTTATTTTTCTTCAATATAAAAGTTCTTTATATTCAAATTTATTAATTGATTATATTCGCTACATTGTCCTTACAATGTATTTATTTAGTGAAAAAAAATTATTAATTATCAATAAATTAATTAAAAGAAATATTTTCATTAGTTATATTGTCTTTATTTTTTCTCAAATGTAAAAATTTTTACATTCAAATTCATCAATTGATTATATTCACTACATTATCTATTATCATTTTTGTGCACTATTTTTCTAATTAAATATCAAAGTTATAACATAAATTAATGCTATATATTTATTTACCAAGTATTTTATTAATACCATGAAAAAATTAAAAAAAATATATAATTAATAAAGCCAACCATATTAACTACTTGAGAGATTTTGTGACAAAGAGAGTATTCAAATCACACAACAAATTGAAGTGAGAACTACCTCGCAATGTCCTTGTTTGACAATCAGCAGTTAGCGGTTAACGTTAGCGGATTATACAAGCGGATTTGACCAGCGAATTTATTTAATTATTAACATTGGGTAGAAAAAATGACCGCCAAATTATTAAATCAAATGAATGGTTCTGTAGACACCGAAAATTTGAACCCAATAAATGGACAGACAAAATTATTATTGGGCCGATATTGAGATCGATTATTGGACCAATTTAATTAGTTGGGCCATAATAATTAAATTAATTTAACGAGTCCAATTAAATTTGATTTGGGCTATTGAATTAATTAATTAATTGGCCCAAGCCCATTTCATATTTGAATTTGAATTATTATAGTTATAATTTAAATATAATATTTTATTATATTTAAATTAGATAATTATAATTTAATTTGAATTTGAATTAGATTATACAATAATGAACTTGGACTTGATCTTGGGCAAGGTTCATTTTCCTAATTAGTTAATTAATTAATTAGTTAACTAAAAAGGGGAGTTGGTTGAGGAATTTTGGTTAAGCTTTTGGTATAAATAGAGCCTTCATTTCATTCCAAAAGACACTTGAAAGTTTGAAGAACTTGAATGCTTAGAGCTTGAAGGCATTGAACAACTTGAAGACTTAAGAAGTTGAGAGCATTTGAAGAACGCTTGAAGGCTTGGAGGCATCTTTTGAATATTTTGCAGGCAATTTGAATCCATTGCATGTACTTTGGAGCTTTGCAGAATTGATTGTCTCGAAGATCTTGAAGTCTTTTGAAGGCATTTGAGGACCTTAAGGCGGCTTGAATCCATTGCATGTGTTTTTGAAATTTTGCAGGATTGATTACTTCTAAATCCTTGACGCTCGTTGTTGGGAGTCACGCCAATTAAATCCCGGAAGCTACGCCAATTGAATCCCGGAGGCACGCGCCACTGAAATCCCGGAGGCTACGCTACTTGAATCCCGGAGGCACTTCCATAGATAACGTTAGTGAAGAATCAGAGGACCATCCAGAGACTTGTACCCACACCGCATTGATACTTGATATGTAAACCAGAACTTTGAATTTCTAAATATATATTCAATTTTCTTTGTTTACAGGTTCATATTGTTCAGGTTTTAATTTTTTTTCTTTTAAGATTTTCTAATTTATCCTTAATTATATGATTATCCATTTAACTTTTCCGTTAATTCACCATTAGTCTAATTCTAATATTAAAGTCTAATATAGAATTATAACTACACCATTAATCTAATTCTAATATTAAAGTCTTGAGTTAATACCCAAAATCGTCCTCGACTATAGTGGTTTTTCTCAATTTCGTCCTAAACGACTTTGGTGACCTAATATCGTCCCACACTTTTGTGTTTCGCTCAATTTAGTCCCAGACTTTTGTGTTTTTGCTTAATTTAGTCCCTCATTTGTTATTCTGTCCATTTGGTGTTAAATAAATAGACAATTCAGTAATTTTAATATTGGCATCTCTTTACTCATAGACATGTGAACTGCGAAATCCCTTTTTTTTTTTTACGAATTACTCCCAGAATTACTCCTAAAACTGCGAATATAAAATTTGATTCGCAGGTCCGGGAGTAATTCTGGGTGTAATTCGTACAAGAAAGAGGAATTTTCCACTTTACAAGTTGAAAGTAAAGAGAGATCAATATTGACATTACTGAATTGTCCCTTTATTTAATACCAATTTGACGGAATAACAAATGGAGGACTAAATTAAGCAAAACACAAAAGTGTGGGACGATATTAGGTCACCAAAGTCGTTTAGGACGAAATTGAGAAAAACCACTATAGTCGAGGACGATTTTAGGTATTAACTCTTAAAGTCTTAATAAAACTTAACCAAAAATCCTAATGTCGGAACCTCCTCAAACAATATTAGTATATATTTCATATTTTATGCCCTAATTTTTATTTGTTCTCCCTTATGTCCCGTATTTGGTTTCAACCATACCTATACAATTATTTTATTGACAATTATAATCAATATTGACTATATTATCTTGCATTTGTAAACTTAAAATTACCTATTTAACCTGCACGGGCTTAGCTCAATGGTTTAGTGGGTAGTATTTGGGAGAAGAGACCAAGGTTTGAACCTCGGCGGCGGCAATGCGTGAATTATGTCCAAAGTGGGCAGATTCCTTGTGCGTACCAGCATTTGGCCCTATCTGCTGAAACATTGAGTCACCGTGATTTATAACTTCCCACAATGCTCTGTCGGGTCGGAGTGTGGGAGGGGGGGGGGGGGCGGCTTGGGGTTGGGGACTCAACCTTTGGGAGAAGAATTACCTATTTAAATACGCAAATTCAACCTTCAATTATCTATGCATGAACAATTTCAATATAATCTTGCCTTAATATACTTTAAAGTACTTATTTTAAAAAAAGCATTGGGCATTATCTCAATCGCGCAATGCGCGTAAAAAACTAGTACAAAAATAAAACTAATAGTCATAGAGTCGATCAAATAATTTTCAGAATAATGTGCTTCCAATGCGGCAATGTCAGCAGTCAAATACTTCGTCAATTTCATACGTAATATGTATTTATTTAAAAATTTAAAAATAATGTACGACATCAGTTTTATAAAATCAACGTCGTATCATTTATTTATTATTTAAGTTATGATTACGTCGGATTATCAACATCGTATTTACAAAATAATTGATGTTGAAAGTGTTTTTTTGTGATATTGATAAATCTATAAACTATTTTAATGGCTCTTACCAGTAGATTCTGATTACCAGTAGATTATTCAAAGTGAGGATTTTAATTTCATATGTATATATATGTGTGGATTTTAATTTCATATGTATATATATGTGTGTGTTTGTATATGTTAGCATGACTAGTATTTTGTTATTATTATTTTATAATAATGTATAGTCATAGTTTAGTGGTGTTAGATTGATTGACTTAGCTTCTCTATTAGTTAGGATTAGTTAGAGTTTTATTCAACGATATACTCTGTAATCCTATCATTGTGATAATTGAATTGAGGTGAATTCTCTAATCTGGTATCAGACAGGTTATTCAATCCTCTCCAACCTCCACCACAAAATTTTCCCCCCCTCACCGGCCACCATCTTCTCGATGTCGATGTCATCTGAGCGCACCGCCTCCGACGCCGGAAACTCATCACCGGCCATCGGGAATTCGCTCTCCGGTGCGCATCACTACATAACAATGAAATTAACCCTTAAAAACTACCTATTCTGGAGGATGCAGCTCCTCTCTTTCCTCCGCGGCCAGGACCTCCTGGGGTTCGTGGATGGCAGTTACCCATGCCCGCCGGCGACTGTTCTCGGCACTCCGTCAACCGGCGATTCGGCGACGACTTTGACTGCGGCAGTAGCGGTCGCCAATCCGGCGTATCACGCCTGGGTCAAACAGGACTAGACCATTGTGTCTCTTCTGGTCTCGTCCATGGCAGACGAGGTGCTGCACCTTGCGCTAGGCCGGGAAACGTCAGCTGCGATATGGACCTCCATCATCGGCGCACTTGGGTCCTCCAGTCAGGCCCGCTGTCTCACGTTATTGAGTCAGTTTCAGATGCTGCGTCAAGGAAATTCCACAACCGCCGATTACCTCGGGAGAGCCGGCGTCCTCGTCGAATCTCTTATTCAGGCCGGCCGGCCCCTGACTTTGATGGAGCAGAATCTTTACGTAATTAGGGGTTTGCGTCCGGAGCTTAAGGCGCTGGCGACGTCCTTAACGGCTACAGGGGCACCGGTGACTCTCACGCATCTTTCTGATTTCTTACAGGCCCATGAATTCATCCTTGTGGATGATTACCGGTCGCTTGATGCCGGCGTTTCTCATACTGCCATGTACGCCGGGACTGGCCGTGGCTCGCATGGTGGTGGCAGACAGCAGCAACGCGGTGGACGTTCAGGCCATGGTAGCCAACACCGGGGAGACCGCGGTGATCGAGGTGCGCCGAGATGCCACTCTGCCGTTCGCATGGGCATTCGACGGTTTACTGCTATAAAAGGTATACAACACAGCCGCCGCAGCCTCAAGCACATGTCGCAATGTCCGGCGAAATTTTGGCATCTCCGTCGACTATTCCGGGTGATGGGTGGTATCCGGACACCGGAGCCACCGCTCATGCAACCCCGGACGTGAACATGCTTGGCCAATCAGACGAGTACGGCGGATCAGACGTTCTCAGAGTGGGTAATGGTGCAGGTTTGTCTATTTCGCGAATTGGTCGTGCAACTATCCCATCTCTGTCTAAATCTCTGTGTTTGAATGATATTCTGCATGTACTGAGTCTTTCTGTTCCGTTACTTTCCGTCCATAAATTTGCAGTTGACAATAACTTTTTTTTTTGAATTTCATGATAATTGCTTTATTGTGAAGGACTCTACAACCAAAGCAATCCTTCTTAAGGGACCAACTTCGGGCGGGTTGTACAAACTCCCAGTGTCAAGACAAAATTTCGCGCCAATAGGTGGACTCTACGGCAGTTAGATGTGCACAATGTCTTCCTAAACGGGCATTTGGCAGAAACCGTTTACTTGAAGCAGCCTCCGGGGTACGAGGACCCCACGTCACCTGAACATGTGTGTCACCTTCAACGGTCTCTGTATGGCTTGAAACAGGTTCCACGAGCTTGGTTCAAGTGTCTTCATGATTTTCTATTATCTACAGGTTTTAAATCATCCAAAACCAACGTCTCCTTATTTTACTATGCTGCTGGGGACTCTCGAGTATTCCTGTTGGTCTACGTCGACAACATAATAATGATGGGCAATGATGCTAAGCTGGTATTGAGACAATTGCATCAGGCGAGGGTTTTATTTTGTCCCAACGTCGTTATATGACGGATCTCCTAGGACGTTCAGGGATGGTTGACTGTAAGCCCCTCACTACACCAGCAGCTGTCACTAAACTGGTAACACCTTCTGAGGAACTATTCGAGAATCCGACGCAGTATCGGCGCATCGTTGGGGCCCTACAGTACTTGACTATCACTAGGCCACACTTGGCATATGCAGTCAACCGGCTGTGTCAGTTCATGCACTCACCAACAGTTGATCATTGGGCTCTTGTGAAACGGGTCCTACGTTACATCAAGGGGACACTCGACTACGGACTGCGTCTCACGTCATCTCCTTCAACCAGTATTCATGCTTTTCCCGACTCGGACTGGGCTGGCTGTCCAATAGACAGAAAGAGCACCAGCGGTTTTGCAGTTTATCTTGGGACTAATCTCATTTCCTGGCTATCCAAGAAACAACGCACTGTCGCACGCTCCTCCACTGAAGCTGAATACAAGGCCTTAGCTGATGTGTCTGCTGAGGTCACCTGGGTCGTGTCACTACTACGAGAACTAGGGATGCATTCTGGTCAGCCTTCAACTATGGTGCGACAATCTTGGGGCTACTTACCTATGTGCTAACCCCGTTTTTCATGCACACACTAAACATGTAGAGACCGACTATCATTTCGTTCGGGACAAGGTTGCCTCGGGGGACTTCGTCGTCAATTATGTGTCTACTACGGATCAGTTAGCAGACATCTTCACCAAACCACTTCCGGCACCAAGGTTTGCTGCTTTACGAGACAAGCTCAATGTTGTCTCTCTACAACCTTGTGCTTGAGGGGGTGTGTTAGCATGACTAGTATTTTGTTATTATTATTTTATAATGTATAGTCATAGTTTAGTGGTGTTAGATTGATTGACTTAGCTTCTCTATTAGTTAGGATTAGTTAGAGTTTTATTCAACGATATACTCTGTAATCCTATCATTGTGATAATTGAATTGAGGTGAATTCTCTAATCGTATATATGTAGGGGAAATCACAATTTTTGTCCTTCAATTGTATCTCAACTATCAATGTAGTCCTTAGTTTTCAAATTAAGCTAATTTGATACTCAAAATTCTAAAAATGGGAAAATTACCATTTAGGTCTTTCAGAAGGGTTTAATTGACGAAATTTTAAATAATTCAATGATCAAATTAATTGAAATTGAAAACTAGCTTAGGGACTACATTGACAATTGGAAACAATTGAGAGACCAAAATGATGATTTTTCCTAAGGATGGTTATATATATATATATATATATATATATATATATATATATATATATATATATATATTTCTTGCAGCGTCTGGTGTTTTGTCAACTAAAGCACCACCGCTTGCAGCATCAATCATGCTTCTATCAATTGGAAAAAGTCCTTCATAAAAGTACTGAATGAGTAATTGATCACTAATTTGATGGTGTGGGCAGCTTGCACATAGTTTCTTGAAACGCTCCCAATATTCATACAATGACTCTCCATTGTTTTGCCTTATACCACAGAATTCCTTTCTAATGTTGGCCACCCTTGAAGCTGGGAAATATTTTTCAAGGATTGATGTCTTTAAGTTATTCCATGTGGTGATGCTCCCAGAAGGTAGACAGTATAGCCAATCTTTCGCTGAATCTTTCAATGAAAAGGGAAATGCTCTCAACTTGATTTGTTCCTCAATAACCCCAGTGGGTTTCATACTTGAACACACCACATGGAATTCCTTTAAGCGCTTGTGAGGATCTTCACCTGCAAGTCCATGAAAAGAAGGCAAAAGATGAATTAATCCAGATTTTAATTCAAATTGGACATTAGCGTCCAGAGCAGGGAAAGTGATGCATAAAGGTTGGTGATCTAAATTTGGAGCTCCAAGCTCTTTTAAAGTCCGATTTTGAGCCATGGGTTCCTCTTCTAAACCAGAATTGGTAGAATCGGTAGTCAGATTACTAAACTCCAATTTTCTCAAAGCTTGTTTCATCCACCTGCGTATAGTTCTTTCAATTTCTGGATTGTATGGCAAGACTTCTTTGTTAGCAGATCGAGTTATAGGCATAAATCGTTAAAGATAGTGCAGCGATTATGTAAAAGTAACGAAAGAAAAGATTTTTAAATTTTTTTTTTTGGGACAAATGAAAAACAATTAAACAAATAACGAAATAAATAAATAAATAAACACAAAACAAGCTAGAAAATCTCCCCGGCAACGGTGCCAAAATTTGGTGAGCTGTCGTAGACTCCCAAATTAAAACCTTACAAATGTAGTAGCGGGAGTAAGGATCGATCCCACGAGGAGTAACTAGTTTAATGTATGTGTTCAAATTAAAGTAAAGGGGGTTTTGGTATGAAGGTGATAATCAAAGAAAATAAACGAATAAAGCAATGAAAACAATATATTGAAAACACTCAGAATAAAAAACCTTGGTTAGTAAAGATCCACCTAGGGGTGGGCGTTTCGGGTTTCGGTTCAGTTTTTTCGGTTTCGGTTTTAAAAAAGTTAAACCATTCGGTTTAACATTAAGATTCGGTTCGGTTTGAAACGGTTCGGTTTCGGTTCGGATTAAATTCGGTTCGGTTTAAGCTCCCCAAATTTCAACATTTTCTAATTTTTCGAACATACTACCAAACAATACATATTCACATAATCCAAATTCAAACTCTAAACATTATATAACAAAATAGCAATCCAAAGTTCAAACACAATACTAAGTACTAATTACCAAACATCAGTTAACGTTTTTGCACAACCGACTCTTCAGTTGGTTCAGTTGGAATATTTTTATTGATAAGATGAATAATCATCTATCTGTATAGTTGATATTAAAAGAACTAGTGTCAATTACTATATAGTTAATTTTTAGACACAATCTATCATTGCTAGTGCACTCGAAATATATTCCAATACTAGAAAATAATTATAGTGCACTGGAAATCAAAATTAGAATGACTGTAAAGCACATTAAATTTATAGAAAAACATGAAACTAAGGAAAATACTGAATATTGTAAATATAACTCAAGTTAGATATAATTGTGAGGTAAAGAACAATTGCGACAAACAACAAAAGTGCAATGTAGAAAACAAGCTATAAAGAAATCAAATAAAAAATGTAAGGTTCGGTACTAGTAAGAATGAGAACTGAACAGCGGAGCAGGCATCGAGGAACTTGGATTTACTTCTTTATTATTATTATTATTATTATTATTATTATTATTATTATTATTATTATTATTATTATTATTATTATTATTATTATTATTATTATTAATTTTATTATTATTATTATTATTATTATTATTATTATTATTATTATTATTATTTATTAAAAAATTATATAGCATTCGGTTCGGTTCGGTTTTTGCCAAACCGTTCGGTTTCGGTTCGGTTCGGTACTAAACCGTTCGGGTTACAAAATCCCGAATCGTTCAATTTTCTATTACTAGTTCGGTTCGGTTCGAATCGGATCGGATCGGTTCGGTTCGGTTCGGATAAATCGAACCGAAGTGCCCACCCCTAGATCCACCACCGGAATATAACATTGATCATTGATTCATAAAGCAATTAATATGCAATTGAATATTTTTCGTGAAATTATTTCATTTCCGTTTTCCCTTAGTTGTAGGTAACTAAAACACACGCGGTTTAATTACCCCTAACTACTAAATAACCTAAGACAAGCGCTATAGATTTAATTTAATAGCAGCAATAGGAACTAGGAAAACCGACAAACTAAATAACACAAGCACAAGCGGTTGCATTTAATTTAGGAAAATATTCTACCCGAGTCCAATTATCACTAAGCCGTCAATAATTAACCCAGTTGCTACTGAATATTATAATAATTTGTAGCATAACATTATCTAATATAGCAAATAATTATATCAAGTAAATGACTAGTAGGCCTCCCTAGCAATTAAATGATACAACTATTCAAATAACTTAGAAGAATATTTAATACCCAAATGCATAAAAATTATATAATAAAAATAAATAAATAATCTTACAGCATAATCAATTCCGGGGCTTCAATTCACTAAACCAAGCTAAAAAAATTAGCAATGAATGGACATTGATAACAGCTTTACAGAATAATTGAGAGAGGAAGAATGAACATCCTACAATACTACTGCTATCATCTATTTATAGTATTCTCAAAATAACCTCAATCAATCTCCACCAACCATTTTACTGTTTTTTTAGCCATACGATGAAGTCTTCCGTGAATGTTGCTTAGTCTTGCGTCGGAATCGGCTGTGTTGTTTGACGAATTCGTCTTCTCGCTACTGCGCCTACATAAGAAAAAAACAAAATAAAATATAAAGTTTTAATTGGTTTGCATGCTAAGAAGGAATGGGACCAAACTACTTATATTAAATTAAAGTAATTAACTACCTAACATACTTATTTTGCTTATTAATTATTAAACACTAAAAATGAATAATTATTATATAATAGTAAATAATTAATGCAAAAATATTATAAAGATGTACCTAAAATATGAGTGTAAAATATATCTATCAAATTCCCCCACACTAGAACGTTGCTTGTCCCCAAGCAAAAATATTATTTGCAAAGTAAATTAAAATGAAATTCCCAAAACTCATAACATATCATGAACAACAATCTGAAGCACCTTGTAATTAATAAGGTAGCACCCCTGTCTGAAAATTGAGAGGACTAAATAAGTAAGCCTTCACAGGAATATCACTCATCACTCAAGTGTTTGATGGGTATAAACTTCACTCAAGTTCATTCCTATAAAATTGCTCTACCATAGGCTTGCATATCTTCTCAATCACCACTACAAGAGTCATGCATGACACAAATCATAAGGAATTTCCACAGGTTGTAATGGGACTAGGGTTAAGGTAGGGAATATTTAGGAAAGTAGCTTAAGCAAAAACTTCAAACTAGAGGAGCAAAATATGTGCAAATAATCCAAGATACTTGCTCAACACCCTCAATTTCCATTCAAAAACACAATCTATTGAGGTTTCAACATGACTATCATTCTTAAAAATATAGAATTCTTCCTCAGTATTCCCTTGCTTAACTTATTTGGACGTAACTTCAACTCAAAATTAATTGTTGATTCTTTCTCATTTTCTCATAAATTTTCAGCAATATTTTTCTTTTTCAAACATATATTCTCTATTTTTTCATTTCATTCTTTCAAATTTCCATACTTTTTTTTTTTTTATTTTTTATGATGAACTGCCTTCATTTTTTTCTTTTCCATAAAAGGCCAAAACCAAATTGGCAACGAAGATGCAACACCCGCCCCACTCTCAAAAAGTAAGTGATCTCCCCCACACTTATTCTTCACAAACTCACGTAGATTTCAAGCATAATCCAAAATTTGCTCCACTAGTTATTCAGTTGGGTGAAGGCATTATTTTTAGATATAAAAGGCTTGTGGTTCAAAATAAAGAAAAGAATGGCCATAAAGCTCAAAGTGGTTAACAAGGGGAAATAAATCATAGGACAAACCGGTTATTTGGCTAGTGAGGCTCAAGATCAAATAATGGCCTTAATCACACTTGAATCGTGCATGGTCTAATTAGCTTTAAAAGAGATTCAAGGCAAGTTCTAGAGAAACAAAATTATGGAAGAAATCGCACAATAGAAAGAAAATATGACCGAAGTGTCAGTCAATGGCTCAAAACACTCACAGGTTTATTGCTTACTTAATATAGCCACTACATATCAAACAAGAAATGCTAACAAACTAATCACATTTTGCCAAACTATTTATTCAATTACATTATGAATTTCAGGAAAGGAAAATATAATTTTTTTTCAAAATAATACTTATTTTGCATAAAATACTAGTAAAATATTTGTAAAAATTTTTGAAAATTTTGACATAAGCAAACAAATAATAAAACTAAATTCCCTCCCCCACACTTATTATCAACAGTGTCCCCAATGTTGAATAAAAAAGCACAGAAAAAGGGTTATTGAATGAGAATATGTAATAAAAGAAAAAAAATGGAACAAAAACACCTTAGGTTGCCTCCCAAGCAGCGCCTTTGTTTATCGTCGTTGGCTCGACTTATGATATTTCTTTAAAGAGAAAATTTCAATTTTGGTCCACTGACTATTGGGGTTGTGTTAATTGCAACACTTGACTTTCAAAAATGTTAATTGAGTACCTTGACTATGCAATTTCTTTCAATTTTGGTCACTCCGGCCAAATTACCGGTCAAATCTCACCGGAAATTTTTAATAGGTTAAATAATGAGGGCTTTTTTGGTCATTTTACTTTTTCCCTTTCTTCCCCCGACGAGCAACTCCATTTCCGGCGAGTATGCCGGCTCAAAATCAGTCGCAAGCCTGATGAAAGCACAATTTTGGGAGAAACATTTGGAAAGCACGTGGCTGCATATGGAATACTTAACAGTGGGGTCAGTGGGAATTCTTGTATCTATAATGTGGTAAATCATCAAAATCACCATTTCAAAACACTGGACACATGGAAGGTCCAGTAAGCATGCGACACCGCGTGGAAATTCATATGTTGAATGCTCTGGAGCTGCGTTGTCTTGGTATCTCAGCAAACGAAAATGAAGGTGACGGATAGATGGAGACGGCGGATGGAGGCGACTCCGATACTTGAACGCGGACGCGACAGTGAAGATGAAGAATGGAGGCGACTCTGATACTCGAACGCGGACGCGACCAAAAAATTTCCACGGAGGCGGACACAACTGATTTTGAGCCAGCATACTCGCCGGAAATGGAGTTGCTCGCCGGGGAAGAAAGGGAAAAAGTAAAATGACCAAAAAAGCCCTCATTATTTGACCTATTAAAAAATTCCGGTGAGATTTGACCGGTAATTTGGCCGGAGTGACCAAAATTGAAAGAAATTGCATAGTCATGGTACTCAATTAACATTTTTGAAAGTCAAGTGTTGCAATTAACACAACCCCAATAGTCAGTGGACCAAAATTGAAATTTTCTCTTTCTTTAAATTTCCATCGTCTTTTTGAGTACCTTCGATGATTATGAGTATTCAAAGAAACAATCCCTTCATGCAGATTAGTACTCAAAGATGATTTATTATTATTTTCTTCTTTGCTTTCATTAGACGCAATTTCATCAAATTTAGCAAACATCAAAGAATCAACAAAAATTGCAAAAATTATCATCACTAGGAGATTTCATGGTATCATAAATATTAAAACTTACAAATTTACCATTAAACTCCATAGTAAGCATACCACTATGAATATCAATTTTTGTTTTTGCAGTTTTTAAGAATGGCCTTCCTAACAAAATATGATTATTATTTTCCATATCAAGCACATAAAAATCAGCAGGAAAAACCAAGTTATCAACTTCAACAATCAAATCCTCAATCACACCCCTAGGATATGTAGTAGATCCATCAGCCAATTGAATTATTATACTAGATTTATTCAGGGGTCCAAGATTTAAAGAATCATAAACAGAATAGGGCATGACATTAATAGAAGCTCCTAAATCTAACATAGCATTTTCAAATTTCACCCCACTTATCATGCATGGAATAGTAAACATACCTGGGTCTTTGCACTTTTCAGGAAGATTGCTTTGACTAGCCATAGAGACATTCTCTTGCACTTTCACTTCCTTAATTCTTTCATTATTTCGTTTCTTTTTCATAGTGCGTACCTCTTTTAGAAAATTTGCATAGCGAGGTACTTTTTCCATAGAATCTAAAAGTGGTTTATTAGCATCACATTCACGAAAGGTCTCATACAGATCATTATTTGAGTTTTCTCTTATTGGTTCTAAAAGAGCTTGATGAAATGGGGGTACTGGTTCATAATCAGAAAAAAAGAAGAAAGCTTACCTTGGGACTTCTCTTTATTGTTGGCAATGATTCCTGCACTTATTTCCTTATTCAAATCAACATTCTTTTCCAGCGACATACTTTCAACATTAATTGCACTTACATTCTCTTTAGGATTAACAATTGTTTGAGAGGGTAGTTTGCCAGAACTCTGTGCTTCCAACCGACTAACCGTAGTTGCTAGTTGGCCCATTTGTCTTTCCAAGTTTTGAATACTAGCCTTTGTTTCTTGAATACTAGCTCTTGTCTCTTGTTGGAATAGTTGTGTTTCTTGTTGAAACTGCAAAGTGTTAGTAGGAGATTTAACAATATCTTCTAGATTCGTACCTGAGCTAAAGTTTTGGGTCGGTTGTTGTCTTGAAGGAAATGGTTGTCTATACTGTTGAAAATTAGAACGATTTTGAACAAACTGGTTCCCTTGTGAGTTCCCATAGCTAAGGTTTGGGTGATCCCTCCATCCAGGATTATATGTATTGGAGAACGGATCATACTTACCTTGAGGTTGTCCAGGAAAACCTCCAGCCATGTTAACTTGTTCAATAGGTTCTTCTTGAAGAGTTGGGCAGGCATCAGTTTGATGCCCAACTACCGAGCAAATTCCACATGCTTTTACAATTTGCATATTGCATACTGCTAATTGACGGACAAGAGTAGTTAAACCAGAAATTTGTTGTTCAAGAGCAGAAATATTTACCTCATTCACATGCTTAGACGGTTGGGCAAGTCTATTGCCGAACTGTTGAGAATTTGCAGCCATGTTTGCAATTAAATTTCTTGCAGCGTCTGGTGTTTTGTCAACTAAAGCACCACCGCTTGCAGCATCAATCATGCTTCTATCCATTGGAAAAAGTCCTTCATAAAAGTACTGAATGAGTAATTGATCACTAATTTGATGGTGTGGGCAGCTTGCACATAGTTTCTTGAAACGCTCCCAATATTCATACAATGACTCTCCATTGTTTTGCCTTATACCACAGATTTCCTTTCTAATGTTGGCCACCCTTGAAGCTGGGAAATATTTTTCAAGGAATGATGTCTTTAAGTTATTCCATGTGGTGATGCTCCCAGAAGGTAGATAGTATAGCCAATCTTTCGCTGAATCTTTCAATGAAAAGGGAAATGCTCTCAACTTGATTTGTTCCTCAGTAACCCCAGTGGGTTTCATACTTGAACACACCACATGGAATTCCTTTAAGTGCTTGTGAGGATCTTCACCTGCAAGTCCATGAAAAGAAGGCAAAAGATGAATTAATCCAGATTTTAATTCAAATTGGACATTAGCATCCAGAGCAGGGAAAGTGATGCATAAAGGTTGGTGATCTAAATTTGGAGCTCCAAGCTCTTTTAAAGTCCGATTTTGAGCCATGGGTTCCTCTTCTAAACCAGAATTGGTAGAATCGGTAGTCAGATTACTAAACTCCAATTTTCTCAAAGCTTATTTCCTCCACCTGCGTATAGTTCTTTCAATTTCTGGATTGTATGGCAAGACTTCTTTGTTAGCAGATCGAGTTATAGGCATAAACCGTTAAAGATAGTGCAGCGATTATGTAAAAGTAACGAAAGAAAAGATTTTTTAATTTTTTTTTGGGACAAATGAAAAACAATTAAACAAATAACAAAATAAATAAATAAATAAACACAAAATAAGCTAGAAAATCTCTCCGGCAACGGCGCCAAAATTTGGTGAGCTGTCGTAGGCTCCCAAATTAAAACCTTACAAATGTAGTAGCGGGAGTAAGGATTGATCCCACGATGAGTAACTAGTTTAATGTATGTGTTCAAATTAAAGTAAAGGGGGTTTTGGTATGAAGGTGATAATCAAAGAAAATAAACGAATAAAGCAATTAAAACAATATATTGAAAACACTCAGAATAGAAAACCGTGGTTAGTAAAGATCCACCACCGGAATATAACACTGATCATTGATTCATAAAGCAATTAATATGCAATTGAATATTTGTCGTGAAATTATTTCATTTCCGTTTTCCCTTAGTTGTAGGTAATTAAAGCACACACGGTTTAATTACCCCTAACTACTAAATAACCTAAGACAAACGCTATAGATTTAATTTAATAGCAGCAATAGGAACTAGGAAAACCGACAAACTAAATAACACAAGCACAAGCGGTTGCATTTAATTTAGGAAAATATTCTACCCGAGTCCAATTATCACTAAGCCGTCAATAATTAACCCAGTTGCTACTGAATATTAGAATAATTTGTAGCACATCATTATCTAATATAGCAAATAATTATATCAAGTAAATAACTAGTAGGCCTCCCTAGCAATTAAATGATACAACTATTCAAATAACTTAGAAGAATATTTAATACCCAAATGCATAAAAATTATATAATAAAAATAAATAAATAATTTTACAGCATAATCAATTCAGGGGCTTCAATTCACTAAACCAAGCTAAAGAAATTAGCAATGAATGGACATTGATAACAGCTTTACAGAATAATTGAGAGGGGAAGAATGAACATCCTACAATACTACTGCTATCATCTATTTATAGTATTCTCAAAATAACCTCAATCAATCTCCACCACCCATTTTACTGTTTTTTCAACCGTACGATGAAGTCTTCCGTGAATGTTGCTTAGTCTTGTGTCGGAATCGGCTGTGTTGTTTGACGAATTCGTCTTCTCGCTACTGCGCCTACATAAGAAAAAAACAAAATAAAATATAAAGTTTTAATTGGTTTGCATGCTAAGAAGGAATGGGACCAAACTACTTATATTAAATTAAAGTAATTAACTACCTAACATACTTATTTTGCTTATTAATTATTAAACTCTAAAAATAAATAATTATTATATAATAGTAAATAATTAATGCAAAAATATTATAAAGATGTACCTAAAATATGAGTGTAAAATATGTCTATCAGTGTGTATGTGTAGATTAACAATCATATAAGATCTCATCCTTAGGTAGGAACGTAGGAACGCATCATAACCATTTATTTAGGGTGATCAATGGTTTAGATTAAAACATATTTTTATGAGATTTTAGGGTTGAGTTTTATTTATTTTAGATAGTCGGAGGGTATTAAGGGTATTTTAGTGCATAGTGAATTATGAAAATTGCGAGATCTTCTCCTTAGTTCCCACACTTCCTCTGCATCTACAAAGGAAACCATTGATCCATCGCCTCCACGCCTGTGTTTTGTCGATCTGCTCCACGACGACGAAAACAATTGTCTACAATCTTTTAAATCATTCGGTACGTCCTGGCGAATTGAATATAGCTAATATCCATTCAAAACCAATTTCAATGTGGCTAATTTTAGGGAAAACGGCGAGGAAACCAAGTGGCTAACCTTAGAGATTAGAGAATAAGATTTGGTTGTAAGTGGCAAACCTTAGAGATCAGAGAATAAGATTTGGTTGTAAATATTGCTCATTCTGGTATGTTTGTTTTGGTTATTTATTTATTTATTTCAAGAGATAATAAGATTTTGTTCTATGCATATTAGTTGGAATGTGTATGCATTACAGGTTTGCGGGTTTTGGTGTGTGCAATTATTCTTTATGGTGTGTTATATTGTCGGTTGTGTGCGTATATTCATTGTGGAGTGTGCATATATTCTATGTTGGTCGTGTGCATAGGGTTGGATGCGTGTGTATTTAGGGTGGGTGTTTAATTTTTTTTCTGTGCTAGTATTTCTCATAACAAGGTTTCTTTGTGCATGTACACATATTTGTGTGTGCATATATTGTATGTGTTTAGTCTGTCAAATTATTACCATTTGTGTTTGATTTTGTCTGTGGCCATTGTGTATTGTTACTGACCGTATTTATTTTACATTGTGGCACACACAATTCAACTCAAATGCACATCAGCTTGTTTTACATTTTTCCATACACATTAATTTTGCAGAGTAAGGCACTCACACTCAAGCCTAAGTGCACACCCTAGTCTATCAAATCGACCTGGTTATTGATTATACTATACATACTAACAGTATTATTGCACATTATGGCACACACAGTGCTACCTTAGTGCACAACAAGTTGTTTTTTGTCTTTTCCCTTACGATTGTGTTTGATTTTGTTGTTTGCCAATTTCTAATGTTTTCCATCGTTGTTCGCCCTTTGTCAGAAAGATTTATGGTCTGTGTTCCTTGATGATGTTGTTGATGATCGGTGTGGGCCTGTCGTACGTAATTGAAGCTTGTTCCTAGAATAATGCAGAAGCATTGGCGTGATGCACGTAACAAAGTGGATGACTTATATGCGTAAGATTTTTTTGGTTGGTCGAGTTTAACATACACCATTCGAAGAACATCCATAGTGTAGTTGAATACTGTGATGTTGTTGAACAATGCTAGATATGTCTGCTCATTTGAGCAGGTTGATCAGTACTTTTGCTTAGTTCACATTTAGGCTCATTTATGTATTCTATTTATGATGTGGCAGAGTAATAGGACAAGCACCCGATCCGGGCCACCAACAAGCACCTAGAAGTCCAACGGGTAGAATCATTTACTAGGGGGTCATTTACTACCGCTTATTTAAGACAGGGTTTAAGAGAAATAAAGTGTTCAGCACCTCATTATGATATAACCATTACTTACCGTTAGCATGGTAGTATAAGTAGGGGATTCTTTGTTAAGCAGGGGGACACATTCTGATTCTTGTACTGAAACACTTAGCAATACAATTTGTTACATATCGATTATATTCTCTGGTAACATATTTACCTTCATGATGTTTGGAATTTATTCATCGGGTCTTTTATGTGTTTTTTGTTTTTTTTATTGGTTGATGCATTGCTCTAATTTATTCCTCAGGTGTTATGTTGTTTTTTGGTTTTTTAATGAACATTTCTGTGTTTTGTTTATGATGTTGGAAATTTAAACACATTGAGTGCAACAGTCTATGCTTTATGTGCTATTGTGTGGATTATTTTTGTGCGAACTCTATATGCACATAGTGAAATACAGTGTGGCACATCATAATCCCAAGCTATTTTCTGTATCAGTTTTTTTGAGCATCGTGGCACACACTCGTAAACCCAAGTACACACTCTAATCTATCACATCAACCAGGTTTTTGTGTATTCATACTATTAGTATTACTGTAAAATATGACACACACATTTCAGCCCAAGTGCACACATATATACTTCTTCTATGTCTTTTCATACACACACTCATTTTTCACATTATCTCACTCACAGTTTAACCCAAGTGCACACTGTAGTCTATAACATCAAAATGGTTTTCGTGGATCCGTTATGTCAGTATTATTGCACATTACGACACATACAATTCAGCCCAAATGCACACCAACCTCTTTTCCGTGAATTGATTTTGTCATGATTATTGAACATTTTGACACACACAATTCAACTCAAGTGCACACTGGCCAGGTTTATGTGCACACCCTTCTTATCGCAAGGGCACACAGCTAAAAACAAATGTGCACATGCGTACGAACAAGTCCGAATGCTAGGCCCACACATGCACACTCTGCAATGCATACATGCACAAACTGACAGTGTTATGCTTTTTTTTTAGTATCAAATCCACGTTGTGCATACAATTCTTATTTTAAGTGCAAACACTTACAACTAATAGGCACACGTTTATTCTCGTATTGATGCAAAGTCCAAATCAGAATTGCTTTTTTTTTTTCTCTCTCCTTTCTCCCCCTTTTTTATTCATTTTATTTATTTTATTTCATTATTATACATATTTATATACAGATTATTTGTGCACATTATGGTACAGACAGTTTAATCGAAATGCACATCGCAGTCTATCACATCATATTGTCTCACATGTTGTCATATATTGAGTAACATTGCACATTATGGCACATACAACATAACGCAAGTGCATATCGTAGTATGCTAAATCAATTTGTTTCACGTTTATTCATTCACAAACATATTAATTAAGAATGAGCTAAATATATGTATGTATGTATGTATTGAATTTGAGAAGCGTTGCCCAACCAAAGACTTCATTGACTCTTCACGCTATGAAGTCTAGTACCTCGTTGGTCCCAGTGAAATATTCATCAAACACCCGCATGAACTCCCTGATGAGCCGTCATGACCTGTGAATCATTGAATTCATTATTTACTCAGTATATGGTTAAGCAATGTGGCACAAACATCCGAACCAAAGTGCACGCGCTCAGGGTTTTTGTGGTCAGTGTGGTACATTCATTAGCCCGTAAGTGCATACAAGAAAATCATGACTTCAGAGAATAGGATGTGTGCATGTACACAGGGTTCCTATAGCCTGTGTGGCACATTCATTACCCCGTATGTGCCTACATTATAGCCTAAATGCACGCCCCAACCTATTACAAGGGTATTCGTGCGTACACATTCGTATACGTGTACATACACACATCCCACTCTCTATACTCGTGATACCATGTGTGCACTTACCTTAAGTCGTAGGTGCACACAACCCTGGTGGATATGAAAGGCAGGGGTGTGCACTTGCGTAACGTAGTGTGTGCCATAATATGCAGAATTAGTGTGTGTGTGTGTATAACAAGACGGAAAATATTTGAATGTGCACTTAGATTGTGTTGTTTGTGCCGTACTGTCCACAAAATATATTGACCCAATGAATTCACGTAAACTAGATTGTTACAAGACAATGTTGTGCACTTGCGTGATTTGGTGTGTGCCATGACGTACATGACAATTAGCAAAAATGACAGAATCATAACATGATGGCAGCCAAATGTACAGACCACTCTTGTTGAACATTCCCTACCAAGAGTGTCAACACAACACATGTATGGATGTATTCAAATAAATTGTAGGCGCTTCCACACAGCAGCACGAATGGATGTATTCAAATAAATTCCAATTATACATACGCACAGTTATATAGGGACAAATATTAATGTTACCTGGGTTTTCGCCACTTGCCATTATTCTGCAACAGTCGGCGATGACCGGTGGGCCACGTTTCTCTCCTAAATCTGACGATGCACACGTCTGGCAGAGATTCGCAGGCGTTGGTCGGAGAGGTCCCTATCGCAGCGGTGTCATTCGCAGAATAGCAGAAAGAATAGAATCATGAATCATCTACTTTTCCTATATTCTTGGGATAATTTCAAATACAAAATTAATTATTAATTGTTGGGTGCTGAAAATTACTCTAGTATCCCTTGAAATTACTTAAACTAATTGTCTCCTTATTAATGATTAGTTAATATAAACCATTGATGGGATGGGATTCAAAGGCTTAGATTAGTTCTCATGTTCCTACCTAAACACACACACACACACACACACACACACACACACACACACACACACACACACACACACACACACACATATATATATATATATATATATATATATATATATATATATATATATATATATATATTCAAGTAAAAACGTGGCTTAAAATACAAACTTGCGGATATTTCTTGATCGTTGGATTTTGGATATCTAAGGTTGTGATTAGTTTTTATGATTTTGTGTGTTGTCCGCCTGTCATTGAATACATGCTCATATATTTGCACACCATGTCATTGAATACATGCTCATATAAATCCCCTTCTTCAATAATATGATTCGTACATAGCATACAGACTACTTCATGCACACAGTACTGTAGCGAGATGCACACACAATAATTACTAAATATTAAGATCGTTTACATGGAAGCAAAAAATGGAAAATGTGAAACCAACACTTATTTGGTATCATATCTTGAGATGTGTGCTTGTATTGCAACGAGTGGTAGCAAACACGACAAGATATTCTTGAATAATTTACAAATTGACTGTGTGCATCTTAGTGTATATGTCTATGCACTACTAAGTTCATACTCGTATATTTGCGGATACAACTTTATTTTCGTTCCATTCACGGGGATGTCTATGCCCAAAATCGTAGTATAATTAGTAGTAATTAATTTGGTGTTAACTAGCAAGGTACACACGCACATACATATGTGTGCCCACAGCTAAGTATAATTAGTAATACTTAGTTTGGTGTTTGCAAGTGCACACTAATATGAGTGTATGTGCACACAATGCCCAAAACGGTAGTATAAGTAGTAATAAGTAGTACGGTTAGATCCAGTGGTGGGCACACGGTCGAACACATGTGTGCACACAGTGCCCAAAACGATAATATAAGTAGTACGATTAGATCCGGCGGGGTGTGTGCCCAAAATGGTAGTATAAGTAGTAATACATAGTACGGTTAGATCTAGTGGGAGCACACGGCTAAACACATGTATGCACACAGTGGCCAAAACAATAGTATAAGTAGTACGGTTAGATCCAATTATGTGCACGCGGCCATACACATGTGTGCACACAGTGCCCAAAATGGTAGTATAACTAGTACGGTTAGATCCAGTAGGGTGCACATGGCAGTACACATGTGTGCACACAGCTAAATGCATTCGGTTGAGAAATGCAAAAATACCAAATGAATCCATACATATGCGTGTTTATGAGCACACAGGCTACCTTATGGGCATAAAGGGCCGGAATGATAACTAGGTAAAGAATTGTAGTGTAATCGTTACTAATTAATACGGGGGTGCACACGCGCACACAAGAGTGCGCACACAGATCAACGGGCATAGAGGGACAAGATGTTAGATAGCTGCAGCATGGTGGTGTAATAACGAACGTAATTACTTAGACAGCTACCGAACTTTTAAACATATATATTAAGCCTATATGAACACATTAGAATTCTATATGGGCAACATTTGTAACTGTGTAGTTCAATCTCAAGGATGCAACAAATAACCAGGTGAGATGTGGTGTGCACACGAGTGTCCCCTGCTAAAAAACAAAAATAAATATCCTTGCGAACTAAATATGGCTTCCAAACACCCAATAGGTATAATAGATGGAACAATACAGTACATGCGAAAAAATTAACCACCTACGCAAACAAAAAAAACAAACAAGCTCCTGAATGTCAGCCTTCCCTTCTATTAAGCGTTTAAGTTCTTTAACGCGTCGACCAATATCGCAGACGGTACCCTTGTCTTCACCCGAGGAAACATAGCAGCCTCCTCCGCTATGAGTTTATAATCGGGGGCATTCTACCGAGGACGTTCTCGTTAATGAGGAGGTTATGCATAATTATTGTTCAATCTCCAACATTAGCCTGAACAATATTTAGAAATGCAGTACAATTCATTCGTTCGTAGAAGCCGACTCAATCTTTTAGTGCGTACTGTGAATAGCTAAGGCCTATAACAAAGAACCACAATCTCACCACAAGGATCGCCAGTCTTTACCTCCACAATGTTATAACAATTTCAAACAAAGTTATGAATCATACAAAGCAAAAAAAAAAAAAAAAAAAAGGATGAAGACAAAGCCATATGGATTAATATGTGGTAATCTAAGAAGAACTTCGATGAAAACCCAGGGAAGCTGTAGGTTTTCACAACCCACTTGCCTGTTCAACTCCATTTCTGTAAACAAGTAGGTTTTGTCAAGAAATTTCATCATTAAAGTATATTAGACCTCAAATGCAAAGGAAGTAAATGTACTGCATATGAAATTAATGTTTTCTACTCAAATTATTGATAGAGATAACAATTACTATAGCTCCTGTCACAAGAATATAGAAGTTGGTTGGTGCTTCATATGCAGCTCCTGGATAACCCTATTCCTCATCCTCTGGGTCTCGTCTTCTAGACGCAGATTCAGAATCCGAGTACCTTCAGACTCCTCTCCTTCACTGGGCTCCCTGCAACACCCATCACCAGTTCCCCCCAACTTAGAACGAGAAAGTTGCCAAAAAATTGCATAATTCTAACTAAAATTACTTGCGTTAGGATGCTCCACGAGATCTAAAAGCTTTGTCTGTAAATTCTCATCGTTTCTCACCGCCATTAACGAGCACTGAGCCGAAATCGAATAATAAAAAGCCTTAGTCCCCAACACCGCCGCCACCATGGCTTTGTCATCGTCACTCCACGACAAGTTCACCATAGCCATCTTTATTAATTTAAGCACCACCGCCTTCCGCCTTCCTCTCTTCGACTTCCAAATAGAATCCGGCTTTGGGGATCCTAATTTCCAGGGTTCCGAGTCCATCGAAGTAGACAACGACGAAGCCTTCAATTGCATTGCCAGCAGCCCGATCTGTAACCTCGATCATAACCTCCGCCAGATCGATAAACTTCTTCGGCCTTCCTCTGGTCAATTTCCTCGACCTACACCCCAGGTCCCTGGCGCTTGGCTCTATTGTGGTTCCCACCCACGACCATTGTCCGCTAGTGATGAAGAGGGGAATCGAATGGCGTAAGAGAATTTTGCGGCCAACGATCTCTAAAGAGAGAGAGAGAGAAATCGGGCTCAATAATTAACGTGGAATCTAATACGATTACATCAAGAGTTAAAATCCAAAAATACCCTCCTAATAATAAAAACAGGCGCACAACATTTAACTCCCCATAAATAATTAAATCAATCATATCCATCCAACCTCAAAATCCAATGATCCTAAGTAATCCTCATGTTTATATTTTAAGGGTTGTTTGTATTTGAATATAATCATATATATATATATATATATATATATATATATATATATATATATATATATATATATATATATATATATATATTGATAGTGTAAATACACGGGTGACCTAATACAATCTAAATGGCTACTCCGAGGGCCGACTGACTGCGGTCGGGTTGCTATGTAAGTAGCCTCTTGATCGTTCCAAAAGTCCCCTTCGCCTTATCCTCCGTGGATATTTATAGCCCATCGCCGGGAACAGCCTCCGGCCTATCGGCATGTACTCCACGCAGCATCCACGTGCCAAAACCCAGTGGTCACCCTCTGTCGACGCCTGGTGCTGCCATGTGCCCCTCTCCAGCGATACCGCTTCCATGTGGAGAAATGGTATGGCGGTCGAGCAGAACAGCGGTCGGGAGGTGAATCAGCCGGGCGAACTCGAACGCCTCTAAGTAAAAAGGTCAGCACAAGGTTATATGGACGACCGGTACCGACCGCCTTCTAGCTGCAGCGCTCGGGCAAAGGAACTGTACTGAATGATGCGGAGAACAAACTAGGTCGGTCGGGATATATTCTACTAAGAGCCCCCCAGCCCGGGCTGTTTCGGACCGTCTAGGAGAAACCGGTACGGGATGAAAAGATCACGTCATCCGGGCCTTCGGCCCCGATCTCCCAGCTGTCCTCGCCCGAGACACACGTCACTCCTTAGGCACCTTGGGATTCGGAACGGTCACCTCACGCAAGTGGGTGGTTTTCCCGCCAAAAGGGCTCCTATAAATAGGCCCTTGCAAGGTTCATTTCTACTTTTACTACGCTGTGGAAATCAATCAGAGCTTCCCGAGCCATTAACGCTGTAGATCGATCGGATTTTGCACCTCCTCAACCGCTCACCAAGTTCTACCCATCGGTAAGTCCTTTCTTTCTACTTTCGTTTAAGTTTCTTTTATTTCTCGTATAACGCTCGTCCCCGTCGTCCCGATAACCTCGGTTTACTATACCCCGACCCCTTCCGCTGAACCGACCGTCTCCTTTATGAAGGGGATATGTCAGGCTCAGATAGTCAGAACATCTCGGGGGCGGACTACGACAACACGATCGAGAGCGATAGCGAAGAAACGATGATAGAAGCGTCCTCACCCGAGGTTACTAATGACGGTCAACAACCAAGCGCGGTTCCCAAGCCAAAAGAAAGCTCCGAGGGCTCATAAGGCTCGTCGAGCTCGAGCGGCAACAGCGAAGACAGCGACAGTGCATCCACCAGCAGCCACGAGTCCCCAACCGATCGCGATTGGGAAACACCCACTCCGACGATCGGGTCCGGTTCCGAAGTTCATGCATCGCCCCGCGTTCGAGAAGCTTCGCACGATTCGACGGACGAAAGACCATCCCACGCGGCACCTGAAGAGATCGAATTCATCTTCCTCAACAGTGAAAGCGTCGATCAACAAGAATGCCTACTGTCGGCCCACGAGGCGGCGGATATCTCGGCCACACTAAACGGGCGGGTGAAGTTCGATACCAGCAGGAGCCTCGGGGAAATTAAAGAATGGCACCAGATCTGCCCGAACGCTCATCGGATACTGGCGTGCTTCCCGCATATATGTGCTCGGCATAATTCCATGTGTACGATGGAGCTCTTTAACTACATTTATGTAGTTAAACCCTTGCCAGCCATATACGGTGCTGGATTCCTGATGATTCAATCCCGGGACCATCTATGCTCAATCGCCCACCTTCCCGGAAAAAACCGAGGATGGAAGAACAGGATCTTTTCGGTTGAATATGACCCTTGGATCCTGCCAGTCGACCGAACGTGGGGGATGCACTACAGGAAACACGTACAATCACCAGCCACTCGAGCCCTTCGCGAAGCAACCTTCCGCATTCCATGCGCGTTCCACGAATACAAGATCTTTCGATCGAGAGAGGCGTACGAGAACACCCGATTGCCGCCGCCCTGATATGACTTAGAACTGAAGTACACGCCACGACAGCTTTCGGGTGTCGATTGCCGTAGCGGCCCCTCAAACCATGTCGACCGTCAAAGGTTCACCTCCCGTTACACTTCCTCGGCCTATTCATGCCGACTTTCAACAAACTAACGTTGTGCTTTTTCTTTGCAGGAATGGGCCCTACTCGTGGTTTTCCGATCGCCAGCGCTCCCCGAGCCCCCCGAGCCAAACTGATGCTCGGAGGAAAGGCGACGTCCAATGCCCCATCGGCCGGTCAAGAGGTCGGGGACGCTTCCGTGCCGTTTGGTCGTCCCTTGGGTGCTTCCACGACCACCCCCGAGGGGGTTCTACCCGTAGACACCGCGGTTGACCCGTTGGCCCCCCGAGCCCACGGTTGGAAGGGAAAAGAGAAGGCGTCGGGGAAGGACACAGAAGAGGCGGGCTCCCTCAAGCATCGCCGAAGGCAAAGCCCCCCGGCTGAAGTTGTCCCGAGCGGCGGACAGACGGGCGGGGAGTTGACTCAATCCCTCCTTGCCAAGATCAACAATCTCCTTCCAATCGGGGAGGACATGACCGGATGGTCACCGAACCGGATGGCCGAGAAGGGGGCACGGGACTTAGTCGAGGTTTGTTAAGACTGCTTTTAGCTTTTAATCGTTTGGAGCCGATCGATTATCTTAATGTCATTTTCTTGCAGGCATCGCGAGCAATCCTCGGCCTACACTATCGGGCCTTGATGTCAAATAAAGCTGAGGCCTTGAAGCGGGTCGCCGACCGCCGTGGAAAGGAAATCGCTGACCTTCAGAAGGAGCTAAAAGCCGCTAAGGAGGCTCAAGCGGCGACCGAAAAGGAGGCGCGAGTTGCCCTAGCGGAAGCGGGCAAGCTGAAGACCCGACTGGGCAATATAGAGGGCCTGGCCAAGTTCCTATGCCGCGACGAGCCCTCGGCTGATAAGTTCTTCCGAGCCCTTATGAAGAATAAGCTTGGGGAAGAAAAGGTCTGGACCTTCAGCCATTCGGCCTACGCGTCCGGTCAAAGGGCGATGCGGGAGGAGACCTGGACTATAATGGAGGAGGTCTTTGAGGGCGAGGATCTGAAAGCGGTGTTGACCACTCTTCCGGACGAGATCCCCGACCCCGGGCCCATGCCCTTTACCGAGCCATCCGCGTCGGGATCTGAAGCTGAGCCAGCTACGGGAGAGCAGGCTAGAGGGAAGGCTGTGTGATCAACGACCGAGCCTAGAGAATTTCTTTTTCTTTTTTGATTTTTTGTATCTTAACTCAATCGGGAGCCCGGTCCTGTTTGTGCCGGGCAACCTTTATGCTTTTAAATGAATCAATCGATTGTTCATTGCATATCGCTTTTTATTTTTCACATTTTATGCTTGCTTTTTCAACCTTAACCCTTATCCTTAGCCCCCACACTGCCGGACGTACGAGAGACGAGTGAGTGCGACAGTGGTTAAGAGGTAAGTTAACGTTGGGATTTGATCGAGCACATACCGGCTGACATGCCTTACCTGGTCGGTGTCGTAGTATAAATGTTCGCCGATCATGAGACCTATTTACCGAGTATTCTGAACTGCCCGGGTGAAATGTGAACGACTTTTGAAGTCGTTGGGGTTTTACCCCTATCGGTCGGTGCCGAACGGGGGCCTTTACCCTCATCGGTTATAACCGGATAGTTGATCCCGGTTTTATCAAGTAAATTTTAGCGACATTGTGGTCGTTGGGCGTTCGCCCGTTTCGGTCGTTGTCGCTGAGTCTTGAGAGTTGGAAGTCAGTTGAATCACGCTCGAGATCGAACTCTGGAATCGATTTAATAGCCTACGTACTATTTACATATCATGGTTATCAACCGCGCCCTCGTGCGCAGACGAGCAAGCACTCAACGATCGATTATACACAACTGAGTCCCGTACGCAGACTGGTGAACACTTAAACACTCACTTGTACATGGGTAAAAGACGGGCGTGCCCACTCGCAGGTTAGGCACCCACCCCGTCAAAATAAAACATTAAAATCAATGGCGGAACAACACTAAATTTTCCGAGTTCCACGTTCCGTCGATCGACCTCCCAGTGGTTGTTTCAATATGGTAGGTGCCCGGGCGAACGACCGCTGTGATCACATACGGTCCCTCCCAATTTTGGGCCAGTTTGCCTCCTTCAAGGGGTTGACTTGCTTCCCGTCGTCGTAACACATAATCCCCGACCTGAAAATAGCGCGGCTGGACCCGGACGTCCTTGGTGTCTTTCACTCTCTGTTGGTACTCAGCCATGCGTTTAGCAGCGATCTCCCTTTTTTCTTCCACACTATCTAGGTCCACGGCTAGAGAATGTTCATTCTCTATTGCATCGTAGGACCGCTCCCTAGCCGTCGGGATCCAAGCTTCAATTGGCAACCGTGCCTCGGTGCCATAAACCAGTGCAAAAGGAGTTTCTCTCGTTGCCTCTCTAGATGTTGTGCGATATGTCCAGAGTATAAATGGGAGTTCATTGGCCCAGCTTTGACCGGTTGAACGTAACTTTTTCTTCAATCCCTCTAAGATGGTACGATTGGCATTCTCTACTTGACCATTCCCTTGAGGGTAGGCCACCGATGATCGGATTGAGGTCGTCCCGATCGTCGCCAGGAAGTTTTGGAAATATCGACCCACAAATTGCCGGCCATTGTCACTTATCAGTTGAATAGGGAAGCCGAATCGAGAGACGGCATTTCGCCATAAGAAACGAGCGCACTGTTGGGAAGTGATCGTGGCCAAGAGCTCGGCCTCGATCCATTTGGAGAAATAGTCTATAGCGACGATGACAAAATGCCAACGCCCAGATAATTGTGGAAAGGGCCCTAATATATCCACCCCCCATCGAGCGAATGGAATTGCAGTCGTGACCGGCTGATAGAATGTTGCAGGACGATCAGGCATAGAGCTGGCATGTTTCACAGCCTTTAGCGAGCTTCTCACAGTCTAATTGTATAGACGGCCAATAATATCCGATCACCATTATGCGACGAGCCAACGAGCGCCCCCCTTGATGCGATGAACAGAGGCCTGAATGTAGCTCGTTCATAACCAACTCTGCTTCGAAGGAATTGAGGCACCGCATCAAGGGGCCGCCATACGATCGCCGGTATAAACGGCCATCCTGCACCTGGAACCTTGGGGCCCGTAGCTTAGCTTTTCGAGCGCGTTGTGGGTCGTCCAGCAAACGGGCATGCTGCAAATATTCCATCAAGTTTGTAATCCAAGTCTTTTCGACTGGTTGAACAGGGACGACCGGCAGCCGATGGATGCTATGCCTCGGAATCATTAAGATTCGAGCGATCTTGGACATGTGCTTGGGGGCATCTTGTGCCACCTTAGACAAGATATCTACATCAGCGTTATCCAAGCGGGGAACATGCCGAATTGTATACGCTCGGAATAGGTTAAGTTTTTCCATTGCTAGATCCCGATAAGCTTGAAGTCGCTCACCGTTAACCTCATACTCCCCGAGTACTTGTCCGACCACCAGGGCGGAATCTGTTTGTGCTCGGATATAATCAGCCCCCAGTTCCCGTGCACATTGTAATCTATTGATGAACGCTTCATATTCTGCCTCATTATTGGTGGGGGTGAACTGGTACATCAAGGCGTAATAAACTTTGAAGCCTTCCGGGCTCGTGATTACTACTCCTCACCCCACTCCTTTCTTGCTGCTCGATCCATCAGTGGCCAACGCCCACCAGGCCGCTTCGGGATCTTCCAAATTTTGAGGTTGAGTATCCCGAGCGGTGCATTCTACGAGGAAATCTGCCAAGGCTTGACCCTTGATAGCTGGGCGCGGTCGGTATTCCATGGCGAACTAGGTCAACATCAACGCCCATTTTACTAGGCATCCGGAGGAAGAAGCGATGCGAAGGACAACTCCGAATGGCTGGTTGATAAGCTTAATTTCTAGACATTATTTAGAGTAATTTTAGTGAGTGATTTGCATAAATAAATTAAGTTTTATGGTTAATTTTATTATAAATATTATATTTAGTTATATGTTACTAGTTTAGACTAGTTTAGATGGGTTTTAATAAATATTAGGCTAATGTTACATTTTTATTAATATAAATAAGAGTTTTAGTTTTAGCTATAGTATTAGATTTATTTGGTAGTTTATATCTTAATTTTTAAATAAGTGTTTTATTTATTAAGTTTAGTTAAGTAGGTTCATTAGGTTATTATAATTATTATTTTTAGTTTAACTTAATTGGTTTTCTTTTGTTTCTTTTAGGTTTTGGCGCAGCAGTAAGGAAAGAAGAGAGGGATGAAGGCTTAGGTTATATATTGGGCGTACGGCAGCAGAGACGTACGGGACGGAACGGGAAAAAAAGGGAAAAGGAGAGCTTGGGAGCGAAGCAACAGTTCGGCGAAGGAATTCAAGACTCCGTGAGGAATTTCCTAGCTTCAATCGCAGCTATCATCTTTTAGGCTTGAATTATTTTCTTCCCTACTTTATTTCTTGTTCAAATTTTCAGAATGTTATTTCTTGAACATTCCATACATTCAAATATGATTCTTGGCTAGAACTTTAATTAGTGATTTGGATTAGCCTAGATTAGATTAATTGACTATTATTCATGTGTTGATTCTTCTAATTTCAATTTAATAATTGAACTTGATTATATTTATTTTATGTATTTTAATTATGGATTGTGCGACTGGCCATTGCATAATTCTAATATTAGGGTTCATAAGAAGAACTGACAGGTGAATTATGAATCTAGAACTCGTAAGATAAACACAATTGACCTAAACTAGACATAGCTTTAGGTATTTGTGGTGATATTTGATTGTTGCTTAATGGGTTTAATTAATGTTGGTGAGATATCGACGGATGATCACAGTTAATTGGATACAACCTAGTAGCTCGACGGAGTATTAGGATATATATGGAGCAATTGTCACTATAATCATAAGAATCAATACTTAGGAGAGTTAGTCAATTATCTAATAGGTGAACCCCAAATCCCTAGTCTTCTCTTAATTGGAATTTTTCTTAACTTTAGATTCATAATTATTCTTTTTAATTACATTAATACTATTTATTTGCATTTTTCCTTATCATCAAAATTGATTATTCAAGATAACAGTTAATAGTGTTCTTCGTGGGATCGACCCTGGAATACTCCAGGAATTTATACTGTGATTGACTCTGTGCGCTTGCAGATTATAGCAATCAAGTTTTTGGCGCCGTTGCCGGGGACCACTTTATTAAACTGTTTTCCTTAAAATTTTCTTTTCAATTTTCTTTTTTTTTTATTTTATTTTTTTTAATTTTTTTTTTAGGTTGTTAGGTTCGTTATTATTTTATTTTAATTTTTATTTATTTAGTTTTTATTTTTATATTTTTATTTCGTTTGTTTATGAACTTAAGGCGTTCACTAAGGCATAAAAACGCCGAATTATTTCCTATTGATCTTGAAATTGAGCGTACTTGCAGAAAAAACAGGGTACGAAGGCGGCTTGATATGGCTGAAAATAATAGAGTGGGTCAACTGGATGACCCCGTACCACCAATAGTTCAACCTCCTCAAAATCAAGCAGCTCAACCACGTCTCGAGACATCCAAAGACCGGTAATAGATGTTAATCCTTCTTGCATTCAATTATCTGATGCAGCTAGGAATTATGAACTCAAGACTTTCCATCTGAATATGCTCCCTACCTTTAACGGTTTGGGAAGTGAAGATGCTTTGGGTTTCATGCGAGAGCTCTATAGTACGGTACAAACTTTACCTTTAAATAATTTATCTGAAGAAGAGCTTAGAATGAAATGTTTTCCATATTGCATGAGGGGTGATGCTAGGCAGTGGTTGTTAAATTTACCAGAGAGTTCTTTAAGAGCTTGGGATGATGTTTATAATGCTTTCATGTTTAAATATTATTCATCTCAAAAGACAATGGATTATAGGAGTAGGATATGCACTTTCACTCAAAGAGAGGGTGAATTATTTCATGAAGCATGGGATCGTTTTAAATTGCTTTTGACACAATGTCCACACCATCAATTCCCATTGTTATTGTTGACACAATTCTTTTATGATGGTTTAACTCCTAATTGTCAGTCTCTTGTAGATACTGCTGCAGGTGGATACACAGGTGATAAAAATAGTGATGAATTAGAAGATATCTATGAGAGCTTAGCTAGTAATTCTCAACAAAAGGCAGTGAGAGGTCGAAGAGCTGCTGTGCATGAAATTAGCACACAATCTGAGTTGATAACACAAGTGGCTGAATTGACTAAACAGATGAACTTGTTGATGACTCGTGATAGTTCGAATAGAGAATTTTGTTCTTATTGCAATACATATGGTCATAATTCTTCTGTTTGTATGAATGCAGAGTCATCACAACCATCTTATGAGGAAGCTAATTACATGGGATCCAACATGGGTAGGCAACAACCAAGAAATGATCCATTTTCTAATACATATAATCCAGGTTGGCGAAATCACCCTAACTTCTCATGGAGAGATCAAGGTAATGCAAGACCAATGGGACCACCCGGATTTCAGCAACAGGGACCATCAGGATTCCAACATCAGCAATACAGACCTTCCCAGCAGCCACCTGCAACACAACAGTCTCAACTTCCTGCTCAGGAGAAGAAGCCTCAATTGGAGGAGATGTTTATGCAATACATGGCTAGCCAGGACACTATGATGAAGAAAATGGATGCAAAAATTGATAAGTTTGCTCAGTCTAGCCAAGCATCCATTCATAATTTAGAGGTGCAAGTAGGTCAGTTGGCTAAATTGGTTGCAGAAAAAGATCGAGGTAAGTTTCCTAGTACCACTGAAATAAACCCTAGGGAAGGAGCTATGGCTGTCACATTGAGAAGTGATAAGATATTGAATGAAATTGATCAAAACCTCAATTCCTCTATAGTAAAACCTTATGTACCCCCCATTCCATATCCACAAAGGTTACAAAAGAGGAACCAGGACAATAACTTAAAAAGATTTTTAGAGGTTTTTAAAAAATTGCAAATTAATATTCCTTTTGCAGAAGCACTTGCCAATATGCCATCTTATGCCAAGTACATTAAGGAAATTGTATCTAATAAAAAGAAATTGGAAGAGTTTGCTACTGTGCACCTAAATGAGGAGTGTAGTGCTGTTTTGCAAAGCAAATTACCGCCTAAGCTAATGGATCCAGGAAGTTTTTCTATTCCTTGCACTATTGGTAATACTGTTATTGATAAATGCTTGTGTGATCTAGGTGCCAGTATTAACCTTATGCCTTTAACTCTTTTTAAGAAGTTGGAAATAGCTGAAATGAAGCCAACAACAATCTCTCTTCAACTTGCTAATAGATCAGTCAAGTACCCGCTTGGAGTAGTGGAGGATATATTGGTAAAAGTTGGTAAATTTTATTTTCCTTCTGATTTTCTGATTCTTGATATGGGTAGTGACACAGATACATCTCTTATACTTGGTAGGCCATTTTTGTTGACAGCGGAGTATTAATTGATATGCCTTTAGGGAAATTGATTTTTAGAGTAGGTAAAGAAAAAAAAAAAGAGGAATTCTCTATCTCGAAAGCTATAAAATTACCAACTTTTGATGAATCATGTCTTTTTGTTGATGTTATTGAGAAACCTTCAGAAGAAGTATTTGTTAAGCATTCACCTAGTGAAACACCACATCAACTTGAACTTAAACCACCTTCATTGCGGTTCAAATACGAATTTTTGAGTAACAATGATACTTTTCTTATGTTTTCTTATGCTCATTTACTTCATGCAAAAGAAGAGAGATTGTGGAGAACATTGACTAAAGCTTGGCATGACAAAAATTTTTTTTGGAGAGAATTCAATGTAGGGCAAGAAGTTTTGTTGTCTAATTCTTGTCTTAAGTTTTTTCTAGAGAAATTGAAGTCTAGATGGTTTGGTCCTTTCATGGTCACTAAAGTTTGTTCGTATGAGGCCATAGCGATTGCAAGAGAGAAAAAGAGACCATTCATGGTTGTTTCACCAAAAGGCAGCCCCGGAAGAAACTGGCAACTAACAGGGAAGTTTCCTGTTTATTTCATTTTCTCATACTTGCTTTTATATTTAACATTGAGGACAATGTTGAGTTTGAGTGTGGGGAAGGGACAGTAAGATTAGGGGATGTTTTATGCAAAATAGGCAATATCAAAAAAATTCTGCATTTTTCTTGCAATTTTCTGCAACATTTTCTGCATTTTCTATTTTTCTGCATTAATTTTCTGCATTTTTTCTGGAATTTTCTGCATGCATTTTTCTATTTTTCTGCACTAATTTTTTGCATTTTTATGGAATTTTCTGCATCTTTTCCTTCATTTTTCTGCAATTTCTTAGCAAATAAAGTTTAAAAAACTGCCATCTAATGACTATGTTGGTTGGGAGATAAGTTCTAGTGTTTTGGGAGTGCATAATATCAATGAATGTGTTTGGCTATATGTATGCTTGCATAGAGTTAGTAGTCAAATTCTGTCACACCGTGAGCTTTTGAGCCTAGAGGTTGCCCACTGCGACTTATTTTCATTTTGAGTGTTTATTTGCCTTATTTGATTGTGTTACTTCTAGAACTTGCTTCATACCATTTCAGAGCTACATGTTATATGATGACACGAGAATGATTTAGGCATTAGGATTTAGCCTGATAGCCTTAAAAATGACCACATCCTAGTACATGTTATTTTTCCCCTAGTGAACCATTTTGAGCTTTATAATAAATATAAGACATTTTTCTTCATTAGCCAGTTCCAAAGAACCTTAACTCATAAAAGAAGCCTCTTATTAACCCGTCCTTGGGTCAGTGGTTGTCACTATTTCATTTATCTGTGCAAGATGACCAAAAGTGATGAAGTATGGGTGAGATTGGAGTTGAAAGGTGATTGTACAATTGATTTTCTTTGAGTGAAGAATTGTTTGTGATCAAAGGGGGTGAAAATGAAAAAAAAATGAACAAAATGAGATCTATTCTAATTTTGTGGGTTGAAAAATCTTGTTAGCCCAAACTTTTGTGCTCATTTTATTCTTAAAATAATTTATGAGCAATGAAGGCATGATAGAAATTTGATGATTATGGGAAGAGTACCATTGAGGGTGATGTGGAAATGAGGAGCTATTTATTCGGTTTTACCAGAAAAAAAGGAGGAAAGAATGAAAAAAAAAATAGAAAAAAAATATGAAAAAAGATTTTGAAAGTTGTTTTGAGAGTTTATCCTTGAAAAGGATGAGGAAGAATGAAGAAATGATTGCTTGTTGTGGTAGAGTTCATTGTATTGGTAGAATACAAGTTTCTTGCTCTTGATATGGTGAAATTATGACTCTACTGATACCATGGACTTTATTTGTACTTCCTTATATCCTTTCTTTCTTAAACCACATACCCTTGACCCCGTTACAACCCAGAGATAAAGACCTTTTGACTCGTGTTGTTCATATAATTTTGGTAGTGGAGTTTTGGTGGACAAGCAAGCCTATGGCAAGTGCACGCTCAATAGAGGATGGTGTGTACCTTTCGTATATATTTATATGAGAGATTGAGTGAACAACCGTGAGGACTACTATTCTCTATTGTCTTGTGTGCATGTGACTTTGAACTCTCATGAAGTATTGTGTGTTCACCAATTCCCTTGAATTGAATGCCTAGTTGACATGATTATGGTTGGTAGTTTGATTTCATTGAATAAGTTTGCTTGGGGACAAGCAAAACCTTGAGTGTGGGAAAGTTTGATAAGCTTAATTTCTAGACATTATTTAGAGTAATTTTAGTGAGTGATTTGCATAAATAAATTAAGTTTTATGGTTAATTTTATTATAAATATTATATTTAGTTATATGTTACTAGTTTAGACTAGTTTAGATGGGTTTTAATAAATATTAGGCTAATGTTACATTTTTATTAATATAAATAAGAGTTTTAGTTTTAGCTATAGTATTAGATTTATTTGGTAGTTTATATCTTAATTTTTAAATAAGTGTTTTATTTATTAAGTTTAGTTAAGTAGGTTCATTAGGTTATTATAATTATTATTTTTAGTTTAACTTAATTGGTTTTCTTTTGTTTCTTTTAGGTTTTGGCGCAGCAGTAAGGAAAGAAGAGAGGGATGAAGGCTTAGGTTATATATTGGGCGTACGGCAGCAGAGACGTACGGGACGGAACGGGAAAAACAGGGAAAAGGAGAGCTTGGGAGCGAAGCAGCAGTTCGGCGAAGGAATTCAAGACTCCGCGAGGAATTTCCTAGCTTCAATCGCAGCTATCATCTTTTAGGCTTGAATTATTTTCTTCCCTACTTTATTTCTTGTTCAAATTTTCAGAATGTTATTTCTTGAACATTCCATACATTCGAATATGATTCTTGGCTAGAACTTTAATTAGTGATTTGGATTAGCCTAGATTAGATTAATTGACTATTATTCATGTGTTGATTCTTCTAATTTCAATTTAATAATTGAACTTGATTATATTTATTTTATGTATTTTAATTGTGGATTGTGCGACTGGCCATTGCATAATTCTAATATTAGGGTTCATAAGAAGAACTGACAGGTGAATTATGAACCTAGAACTCGTAAGATAAACACAATTGACCTAAACTAGACATAGCTTTAGGTATTTGTGGTGATATTTGATTGTTGCTTAATGGGTTTAATTAATGTTGGTGAGATATCGACGGATGATCACAGTTAATTGGATACAACCTAGTAGCTTGACGGAGTATTAGGATATATATGGAGCAATTGTCACTATAATCATAAGAATCAATACTTAGGAGAGTTAGTCAATTATCTAATAGGTGAACCCCAAATCCCTAGTCTTCTCTTAATTGGAATTTTTCTTAACTTTAGATTCATAATTATTCTTTTTAATTACATTAATACTATTTATTTGCATTTTTCCTTATCATCAAAATTGATTATTCAAGATAACAGTTAATAGTGTTCTTCGTGGGATCGACCCTGGAATACTCCAGGAATTTATACTGTGATTGACTCTGTGCGCTTGCAGATTATAGCAATCACTGGTCGGTCAAGACGCGGATGACCCGTCCCTGGAAATAAGGGGCCAGCTTCTTGGCAGCTGTGTACAAAGCATAAACGACCTTCTCCAACCGGGAATAACAGAGTTCCGGACCATGCAGCGCATGACTCACATAGTATACGGGTCGCTGAATACCTTCTTGATCTGTTCGACATAGTACGGCGCTGACCGCTCGATCGGACACGCCCAAGTAAACATCCAACTCTTCCCCTGGCTCTGGTTTGGAAAACACAATCGAGGACATCAAGTAATTTTTCAAGTCTGTGAAGGCCGATCGGCACTCATCATCCCAAGTGAATCCATTGACCTTACGCAATACCTTGAAAAAAGGCAAAGCCCGTTCCACCAGTTTAGAGAGGAATCTGCTCAAAGCTGCTAACCTGTCGGTCAACTATTGTACTTCTCGGACGGTCGTGGGTTGTTGCATATCAAGGATCGCTTTTACTTTGGCCGGATTGGGCTCAATCCCTCGTTGGGTCATCATATAGCCCAAAAACTTTCCCGTTTGAACTGCAAATGTATACTTAGTAGGGTTTAGACGTAATTGATACGTCCGCATGATCTGAAAACACCGTCGAAGATCCTGAGTATGATCTACTCGGTCTCGGCTCTTAACTAGCATATCGTCAATGTATGCCTGCATGGTTCGGCCCAGCAGGTCTTCAAACAGCATGTTGATCATTCGCTGATACGTGGCCCTCGCGTTTCGCAGACCGAACGGTATAACTCGATAGCAATACAAGCCATCGGGCGTGAAGAACGACGTCTTACTCTCATCCTCATGACTCATCATGATCTGGTGATAACCCTTAAAGGCATCCTTAAAGCTCATCAATTCCGCCCCGGCCGTTTCATCCATCATCTGATGAATGCTCGGTAATGGATAGGGGTCCAAAGGGCACGCTTTGTTCAAGTCAATGACACATCCTCCAAGATGGTGGCTTGGGAACCAGTACTATGTTGGCCACCCATTCGGGATAGGTGACCGGGCGGATA
This sequence comes from Ipomoea nil, assembly GCF_001879475.1. NCBI lineage: Eukaryota > Viridiplantae > Streptophyta > Magnoliopsida > Solanales > Convolvulaceae > Ipomoea > Ipomoea nil. The sequence continues at coordinate 374,887 of NW_017616639.1, forward strand.
TGTCCGATTGCTGCCATCTTTTTTACTTCCTCTCGTACAAACTACCTACGGTCCGAGAACAAGTGCCTGGTCTTTTGCTTGATCGGCTTCGCGGCAGGATCCACGGCCAGTCGATGGCATATCACAGTGCGGTCAATTCTGGGCATGTCCTCCGGGCCCCACGCAAATATATCAGCGAATTCCCGAAGGATAGCCAAGACCTCTAGTCGAAGCTCGGGGGTCAGGGCTCGACCGATCTTGACCTTCCATTCAGGTCGGTCTTCTGACAAGGGGACCTCTTCTATTTCTTCAGAGGGCTCGGGCTACTCCTTTCGGTCTTTTGCGGCATCTTTAGTGATGGTATTCACTCCTGAAGAGCCTGCGTCTCGCCGGTTGACCGCTCGGGAATAACACTTTCTGGCTGACTGGGCATCGCCGCGCAACACTCCGACCCCGGCCGAGGTGGGGAACTTCATGCAGAGATGGGGCATGGATATAATTCCCCAGACCCTCATGATTGTCGGGCAGCCCAGGATATCATTATGGACGCAACGAAGGTTGACCACGACAAACTCCATCTGCGTCTTAACCGATTTAGGAGGAGTCCCCAATTCAACCGGGAGGATAATTTTTCCTTCGGGGTGGATAGTGTCCCCGGTAAATCCAGACAAAGGCGCTCCGACCGGAGTCAACTCTCGGCGATCGAGCTTTAACTTCTCAAAAACGTCCAGGTAAAGGACGTTCACGCTGATCCTAGTGTCAACCATCACCCTCTGTACATCCACTCCCATGATATCAATCGTCACTACCAGAGCCTCCATCCCCGTATCCCCGGCCTCGGGCTGATCCTCTAACGCAAAGGTGATTGGTTCCATCTTTTGCCGCTTACCGGTCTCGCGGGATTCCACAACTGCGACCGGGAAAGGCTCTTGGGCTTGAGACGCATCTTCCAAACCCCCAAATATTACGTGGATGGTCGGCTTAGATGTTTGGTGACCGTCAGACTTGGGATCGGGATCTCTCTGGTCATAGTCCGACCGTTCAGATCGTTCGAAACGCCGATGGTCTCTTTTCCCGGTTGATCTTTTGTTCTCTTCCCTTTTTCCCAAGCATTTGTCCAGCTTACCGGCTTGAAGTAGGTCTTCTAACAACTGTCTCAAAGTTGTACATTCTTCAGTATCATGCCTGCTGCATCGGTGATAAGCGCAATGCTTTGTCTTGTCCTTCCCTTCCTGTCCAGGACGTGGTAATCGAATGAGATTACATGATTGTGTATACTGCAAGGCTTCCGCGGCCAAACGGTTCAAAGCCGTGAAATCCTCCGGACGCGTTCGGGATCGGTGGTGCTCTGCCGACCGATTATCCGATCGTCCGGGGGGCTTGCGGGATGAACCGACTTCCTGAGACCGTTTGACAGCGTTGGCTTCCCCGGCATTGGCATAGTCTGTCACTCGACAAAGTGGTTCTTCATACGTCGTCGGCGGATGAAGTATAAAGTCTTGATATAAATATCCACCTCTCAGGGAAATGTGCAACATATGGATTGCGGTCAAATCATCCATGGGCTCGACCTCTCTTACGACCGCTTTCCATTTAACCAAAAAGTCGGTCAATGTCTCCCCCTCCAACTGCTTAGCCTTCTCCAAGTACATGTAAGGCTTCCGTATGATTTTCGAGGTTACAAACTTTCGAGTGAACTTAGTCGCCAAGTTGGCAAAACAAGAAATAAATCCTGGGTCCAACGTTCTAAACTACTCGGCTGCTCGTCCCGATAATGTCGAGTAGAAAGCTCGACACATCACAGCGTCACTCACACCCATCATCAGCATGTTTTCGTAATAGGTATTGACGTGGACCTCCGGGTCTGTTCGTCCATCGTATTCCTTATTACTGGGAATGCGCAGGTCGAGCGGATACGGCTAAGCCAAAATCTCGGTCGTGAAAGGGGTTCGCAATAATGAAGCGGTGGGAACCGAAGGCCCTGAAGCATGCTCACGCCGCCACCGAGTGAATTCTGCGCGTAGCTCGTTCACCATTCCCCGTGTGTTATCTTGCTCGGCCGTTCGGGTTTGCTCACGGGCTCGACGGCGACGATGTACGTGAGGTCCACTGTTTCCTGATGATTCCGCTTGACTGGCCGCGTGCATAGGTGAGTCAACCGACCGCCTATCCGGGTCTTGTGGTCCCAGTCATTGACGCATTGCTGGTCGAAGACGCTCAAACGCGCTCGCGCGATTGTCTTGTGGCTCAGGTTCATCTGCCGCCTGGACATTTGTTTCCTGCCGTGGTTCCTCCGGGGCTTCTGCCCCATGCGATCCCAACCTCGAGCGAGCCGAGCGCCAAGTCCGGGGACCGGGCTGAAGCTTGGACTCGGTCTGCATTACTGGTTGGTTCGGGGGAGCAAAAGCTGGAGCCGTGTACGCAGGCCTATAAGGTTGATAGTTACTCGGCGGATAGTACATTGGGGTCCCGGGCCAATAACCATACTGAGCGGGTGGTGCTGGATGTGGGAAATATCCTGAGTACGGGAATTGCTGACCAGGTGGCGGATACATCGGTTGGACATAATTGACCGGATTAGGAGCTACCGAGTGAGGGGGTGAGAGGTTGAGGTTGAGCTCGACGGTTGGACCATACTGGGTGTGATGGTCGGAAGAGTTGTCCGCATCCTCCTGTATATCTTGCATGTATGGATACATGTTTTTGGGATGTAGGCACTTCGTCGTTCGTGACTAATTGTACCGTTTCCCACAGACGGCGCCAAAATGATAGTGTAAATACACGGGTGACCTAATACAATCTAAATGACTACTCCGAGGGCCGACTGACTGCGGTCGGGCTGCTCTGTAAGTAGCCTCTTAATCGTTCCAAAAGTCCCCTTCGCCTTATCCGCCGTGGATATTTATAGCCCATCGCTGGGAACAACCTCCGGCCTATCGACATGTACTCCACGCAGCATCCACGTGCCAAAACCTGGTGGTCACTCTCTGTCGACGCCTGGTGCTGCCACGTGCCCCTCTCCAGCGATACCGCTTCCATGTGGAGCAAAGGTATGGCGGTCGAGCAGAACACCGGTCGGGAGGTGAATCAGCCGGGCAAACTCGAATGCCTCTAAGTAAAAAAGGTCAGCACAAGGTTACATGGACGGCCGGTACCGACCGCCTTCTCGCTGCAGCGCTCTGGCAAAGGAACTGTACTGAATGATGCGGAGAACAAACTAGGTCGGTCAGGATATATCCTACCATATATATATAGATTTTGAATCCAGTGAGACCACCCCCATCAGGTGAGATCATGAGATCCCATCTCATCCATTGATAAAGTTTCAATTGATGGATAGGATTGAAAGTCAAACAACAATTAAATAAGGATAGATTTGAAAGACAAAGACGAAAGAGTAATTGTATTATGGTTTTTAATTTTGGTTATATTTAAAATAGAATCTTACCAGAATATTAGGGAACCTATCAATAATAATATTTAATTATATTTTGTACATTAGTAATTTTAAATTATTGGGAATTTTACGGTGGTGTGTGCGTGGGTGTGGAATGGTGTGTGCGCTTTACTGTAACATGGCTCGTACACCATGGCGTGCTGGTTTTTTTTCATAAAATTATGCATTTCGTGATACAGGCATGTACATTTTGGTTTGTGTGTTACTAGTTTCGGGCGTGTGCGAAACGTATCCAAAAGAAAACAAAAATATACGAATCTAATTTGGGTATCGGCGTTTGAATTTCGAGTAGATAATCAGTGCGTAGTAGATATATTATTGGGCTTGTTGTGTTTTTTTTTTTTTTTTTTTTTTTTAAATTGTGGAAAATTTTACGGTGGTGTGTGCGCGGGTGTGGAATGTCGTGTGCGATTTCTGTAACAGGCCATGGCAAAATATAAAATGCACACACCATTCCACACCCACGTACACACCACCGTAAAATTCTCCATAATTTAAAATTTCAGATGTACAAAATATAATAATTATTACTATTGATAGAGTCCCTAATAATTTAAAATATCAATTTCCATTCATAATCTCCCTAATATAATGCTTAAGATTCCAACTGAATTATATCCATAATTAAACATATATCTACAATTACTATTTTATCCTTTTGATTTCAATATATCATTAATTACTTTCACAATCTCTTATAATCTCAACCATTCATGGAAAATGAATCAATGAATATAGTGAGATCTCATGATCTCATCTAGTATAGGGGTTGCACTAGATTCGAATCCTATATATAGCTTCCTAAATCTACTGAAGCGAGGAATACTAGGATCAAATGCAAGGTGCTGCCTGGTGAAAAATATTGTTAAATTTCAGTCATTAATCTAGTAAAGATCAGCACCCCAGAGTAAAGGAAAATTTTTTACAAAAAATGCGATGTCATTTTGATAATTTGTTGTGTTTTTGCATTCTATTCAAATCCTTAAAATCATAATAATATGCACTCAAAGGCATAGCAATGTGCACATGAAATGATAAAATGTGCAATTGAAGATAAAATATTATGCACACAGGCACAACATTATGTACTCCAAGGCAGAACTACATTTAGTAGGTTCTATAACATTTTGTACCATATTTCATTCTCAAAACATTATAATAAATATGTTTTTTGTATATTTGTTTCATTAGCCAAAAATATGCAATGGATTGCTAAAAATTATGCACTAGAACTCTAGAAGGCATAAAGTTGTTCACTACAAAGCATAACAATATGCAATGGAATTGTGTTTTTGCATTCTATTCAAATCTTTGAAGGAACAACAATGTGCATTGGAAGACAAAACAGTATGCACTCGAATGCATAACAATGTACACTCGAAGGTCAAAAATTGGAATGGAATTCTTTGTGAAAATTAAAAATTAGTTGTCCCAAACAATATGATCTATTGGTCAGCTTCCAACTCAAAGGCTAAGAAGTGTAGAATTCTTTTACCTAGGAGTTCATTCCCAAAACAATATAATAAATATATTCTATGTAGATTCGTTTCATTAGTCAGATAATATGCATTGGAAGGCATAAAATTAATTGTGCACTTGAAGGCACAATATTGTGCAATGGAAGGCATAATTTTAGAACCATAATTTTTGGACTAAGGTTCACAATACAATTTAAACCCTGCTCCGTGATATAACAATAGATTTAATTCCAGCTATGTCCCCCGAGTATGGTGATTTTCCACAATTAGTGCTCGACTTTTAATTTTGACAATTTAACCACCTGACTATCAAAATCTTTCCAATTGTGGTCTTTCCGTCAAATCCTGGTTAAGTGGGTGTTAATTTGAAGGGTAAAAGCGTCATTTCCCCTAATGATGATATATTTCACCTTCATTCCCGTCTGAATTATTATGTCCATGCCGGAAACGCTGCATTTCTTGACGAGAAATCCCGGGGAACATGGCCGGCATCCCTTCCTCTTTACTATCGTCGTTCCTTCCATCTTCTACCTCTTCTCCGGCGACACGACCATGGACCTCCGTCACTTTCCTCCTCCCTCCTCACGCCCTCGCTTCTCCCTCCCTCTTCCATCTTCTCTTCGTCGACGGGTCAGCAAGCAGACCACATGGACTGCGTTGCTGGGCGGTAATGACAGTAGATGGTGGCGATCGTCTGTAATGGTTGCTATCCGGTGTAACGGCGCGGTGGTGGAGACCACAGGCGGGATTTTTCATTCTTGGATGTTCATCAACTTCAGCATCACCTACTGCAAGTAAGTGCATTTTGCATTCTTGTCATGACTCAAGTTTGGATTTTTATTGTTTTTTTTTTCATTTGTTTTACGTATGTATGCAGAAGTGGTATGTGGGGTTGTTACGAATGTTGTCGCTGCTCTTTTCAAATGGTTAGTGTCGCTACAATCTGAGATGGAACCAGGTGAGAAGAGAAGCCTTTTAAGAATTTCCCCTTTTGTCTGTTTGTTCTGTGTAGCAGTCATTAAAGATCTGGTTTCCCTTGCCTTTCAAAGCTTTTTCCAGGAATAAATTTGAGAAAGGATACAATATTGAAACTATCTTTGATGAAAACAAATTGGGAGTTGAGTCATACTCTGTGGAGGATTCGTCGGCCGGAGAGGTCTTCATTTTAGATTTTGAAAACAACAACATTTACAAGATCACAACACTATAGAATTTGTTTATACACTTTACGGATGTGTAGCCATATAAGTTGTTTACGCCTATTTCTCCGCTTTGGTCCTCTTTTATATATATATATATATATATATATATATATATATATATATATATATATAAGGGAAGGGATCAGGTGCGGGTGCTGTTTCCCGTGCGGTTGTGCGGGTGGACGCATTAAGCATTACACTGGCGCACTTTAAGTACCACTACACACGCAAATTAAACACACAAACAAAATACATTCAGAACACAAACTCATGCACCTTAAGCACAAAAGTCACGCATCTTAAGCACACCCCTCACGCACCTTAAGCACAAAACTCACGCACCTTAAGCACAAAAACACACGCACCTTAAGTTTTAACAACTCACATTAAGTACACACTCACGCACATTAAGTAAAAAACTCACGCACCTTAAGCACAAGACTCACGCACCTTAAGCACAAAACTCACGCACATTAAGCACAAAACTCATGCACTTTAAAGTTTCAACAACAACTTACATTAAGTACACACTCACGCACATTAAGCACAAAACTCACGAACATTAAGCACACGACTCACGCACCTTAAATACAAAACTCACGCACATTAAATATTACACACTCACTTACATTAAGCACAAACCTCACGAACCTTAAGCACAATACTTACGTACATTAAGTACAAAACTCGCACACATAAATCACCCGCACAACCGCACGGGAAACCTTCACCCGCACTGGAACTTAAACCTATATATATATATATATATATATATATATATATATATATATATATATATATATATATATATATATATACACACACACACACACACACACACACACACTTGCCTGTAAAGGCCAGGAATCATTGGGCTCTCCGAGTCTCCAGAGACGGAGAGCCAAATTTCTGTAACTTTCTCTTTACAAATCACAAAGATCATAAATTTAGTTTATTTTCCGATTGCTTTCTTCTGTTTTTTTTGGGGGATTGTCAATTGAACATGGCCGTTGAGAATGCCACTCCGAAAGATGCAGGCGATAATGATGATTTTGAGGAACTGGTGTTACAGAGAGGGGGTTGTTGTTTCTAGCTTCCGTGTTTCGGCCGGCGCCTTGGAGCGTATCCCGACGTCGGAGAGCCATAAAGAGGATTGGTTGGCCAAGATTACGAGTTCACTAAGGGAAAGTACAGTTTTACCCCTAAAATAGACGTCCACTTAACCATGCATTGACAGAAGGACCTCAATTGGAAAGAATTTGACAATCAGATGGTTAAATTGTTCAAATTAAAAGTTGAGGACCAATTTTGAAAAATCATCATACTCGGAGGACTATTGTTGGAATTAACTCTATAACAATACTAACCTTGAGCTTGAGAGTAACTGAATGACTTCACAGTTTCGAGTGACTTTTTAAAGGGAGAAAACTACTCAGGTCCAATCTTATTGGGAAAAATCTATTAAATATTGTAAATTTATTAAATTTATTTTATTCAACTTAAATAAAAAAAAAATATTGTACTTGAACATAAATTTAACTAAATAACCATTGATTCACAGGAAAGCCAGCAACCACTACATGAATGTGCTTTCTATAATTCTATGTGAAGCTCACTATGAGACGACCTTTGTCGATAAAGGACTACAAAGAGGTAAATCAGTTTGAATTTCTCATAACTGACGGCTCAAACCAAGCTTGCCAATAGACAACTCCTCCCATGGAGAATCGAACTTCGAAACTTGTGATTACCAAACCAATTTGACCTAGGTTAACTAAATAACATTAATTTCATGGTCGGTGTCATTTTAGTAAATATTGTTAGAATATTTATTATTAATATTTTACTATAATGTATATATGATCCAGTAATAGGTCATATTGTGAATTTGTGATAGCTAGATAACTAGAATTTGAGTTGTACTAAGGCTTTGTGTTTCCTAATCCCTCCAACTGGTCAGAATATATGACTTAAATACACACACAAACACAAACATTCATCTGCTGGCTTATGTGTTCCTGCCAATTGTATTATCTATTAATTCTATTATCTACCCCAAGTGAATTTTTAAATTTATATCTTTTGCCATAATTAAATATTCTTACTAAATCCCGGAACGGTCATGAACTCAAGTAATTCTTTTGTGAGTTTTTGGACAGCAAGATGTTAATATATAAAACATGAATGTATACATAGTCTAACTATTCATTTAGACTTTTAATTAAAGATTTTACACATTCAACTATTAACTTAGACTTTTAGTTAAGACAAAATACTTCTTTTAATTGGCACTTGATACTTGGTAGTATTGCAAATGCAGGATTCATAGAACTAGTTTGCATAGTTTCTTAATGATTCATACAACATTAAAATACAATTTCTTTTATTTTTTTAACATTTCGCAATTAATTTGCTTATGAACAAATGTCTACTTTGTTGGGAGAATCACTTAAGCCTATTGACATTTCTTCATAATGAACTCACACGGCTTGGAAATTTAATTCACGTATGTCGGATTTGTACTCGAGAATATCACCATTGCCTTCAAGCATGCTAACAACGGTAGACATAGATGGCCTAAAGACTGGTGAAGAATTAGTACATAGCAAAGCTACTTCGAGCATTCTGAGTGCTTGTTCTTTGTCAAAATCGGAACCCAATCTTGGATCTATTAGCTCCATTAGGTTTCCTTTTTCTTGAAGAACAAGTGCCTAAAAGTTTTGTATAAATACAACAAAGCACAGGCAAAGTATAAGAATAGGCCACTTAATTTGAAAGGTATGCAATCTATGAATTATGATGAGTTTGGTAGTATATTTGTATCTCACCCAATCAAGGAGGCAAACGTAGTCATCGGGGCGGAATTTCATGTTGTTCTTCCCAGCAACAATTTCTAGCGCCACCACTCCGAAACTATAGACATCAGCTTTGAATGTTAAGTAGCCCCACAATGCATATTCAGGAGCCGTGTATCCTCTACAGCGGAATAAAAGAAGAGTAAATGTTTCTTTCAACCATAAGCTGATTTGGAATACAAAATGGATGACACATTGTAATAACATCTTACATTGTCCCAGCAACTCTTGTACTGATGTGTGACTTCTCATCATCGTCAAGTTTAGCTAAACCAAAGTCAGAAATTTTTGGATTGAGTTCCTTGTCAAGAAGCACATTGGCGGTTTTAATGTCTCTATGAACAACTTTTATTGTTGATTCTTCATGCAGGAAAGCTAATCCTTTTGCAATACCGACACAAATTCTTTGTCTAGTAGCCCAATCTATTTTCAGTTGTCGATCTTCTGGACCTGTAATTAACTCTTTACTCAGAATACTTATGTTTATCTTGATAAAATAAACTAAATCATCATGTTTCTAGTAGCATACCTTATATATACATATGGAAATTAAAATTAATGTCTTTGTTTAGATTGTTGGCTGATATTTTTTATTGTGACTAGCAGCTGAAATAATTAAGATTCGAAATTTAATTTACCAAAAAGAGCATTGGCAAGGCTATTGTTTTCCATGTACTGGTACACCAGCAGCAACGGCTTTCTTTCTACACAACACCCATAAAGTTTCACAAGGTTGGGGTGCTGCAAACATGAAATCATGCCTATTTCATTCAAAAATTCACGGTATCCTTGTCTTGATTTAGATGAGAGTTGTTTCACACTAAGCGAGTTGTTCATTAGATACCTAATTAAGAAGCGAGTAATATTGAATTCATCATTAAAAAAAGGGAAATTGTAAAAAAATGCCTCTATAATATGCCAATTATCAATGTCACCCCTGAATTATTAGTGGTGTAAATATTGTCCCTCAATTATCAAAATGGTGCATATATAGCCCTTCCCGTAACGGACTTGTGGTTCCCCATCGCTGGTACTTCGAATCGAGGGAGGGAAAAAACAACTAAATTAATATTTACTCCAACTTAACGGTGTCGTACACTAACGGGGAACTTGTCCGTTACGGGAGGGGCTATATGTGCACCGTTTTGATAATTGAGGGGCAACATTTACACCACTCATAATTCAGGGGTAACATTGATATAAACAAAATGTTAACTCACAGTTCTCTCAAGCTTGTCGATACAGAAATATTTTGAGGTATGGGTCCTTCAAAACCACTTGCTTGAAGCTCTCTGCCAATCATATATATATATATATATATATATATATATATATATATATATGCTTGTCAATCATAAATGATTTCAATTTTAAAGTGTTAGATTCGAACGCTTACAGGATTTGAAGGTTTTTCAAACTCGGAAAGCTAGGCAGTTTCCCAGTGAAGTTATTATTGCTGAGCCTACTGCATTGATGAACACGACAGGTGAGCTTAAAGTGTAGAAGAAACACGAAAAGAGCTTAGGAATATGGATGATGATTCCCTTACAGTTCTATCAGTTCTGTGAGAGCATTAAATTCTTTTGGCAATTCACCTGTGAGATAATTACCACTAAGAATGCTACAGAAAGAATCAGACAAGTGAGAATTAAACAAAAAATATAAATTCAGCCCATATATGATGAGAAAGATTGTTTTATTTAATTTGATTAACAAAGGCTTACAAGTGTTGTAAGTTGACAAGCTTCCCAAGCTCAGGTGGAACACTTCCAGTGAACATATTGTTCTCCAAGCTTCTGAAAGTTTATTTAGTTTGATGTTAGAACAAAACACAAGCAATAAGTTCCCATAATAAAAAGTTAAACGAAAGTTTAATTTAGTTGTGTAAATAGAGTGATAGGAGCAAGAGAACATACAAATATGTAAGAGATGTTATATTTCCCAAGTATTTTGGAATTGGTCCAGACAATCGATTCACAGTAAGAGATCTGCAAATTTTCACTTCTTTAGCATGGACAAGCAGATAGATGGCTTAAATTTATATAGCTTAGGTTATAATACACAACACAACTTACATAAATTCCAGTTTCATAGAAGCCCATTCAGGGGGGATTGTACCACTTAAGTAGTTGCGGGCGAGATCACTGCACAAAATACAACTAATAATCAAGCAAAGGATATCAACAAGAGGTGATTATTGCATAAATGTAGAAAGTGAGTGTTGGCACATTGTCTTGAGAAATGGTAACTTCACCAAGGCAGGAGGGAGGACACCTTGCAGATCCTGTCCTTTCAAATTTCTGTTTACACAACCATATAGAGAGACTATTAGAAACATGCGGGATGTGCTGTCCCGAAATTGGATAATCCAATATAATAATAGTAAGGTGTACATTGAATAAATTTGGTCTTAACGAATAAGTCGGTGGTTACCAAGTCAACAATATGACCAAGCGATTCTCATACTTAAATAGTCACGAGTTCTTTAATTCATCAATCTCATTCTTTTATTGTTTTTCTCACCATAATAACTTTTATATAAAAATAATAATAATAATTTTAATGTAGTAAATTAATACTTTTAAAATAAAGCATATTGCTTTTATTTTTTGGAAGAAAGGCATATTGCTTTTATATTACTTCCTATGTCTACTATTCATTGGTCAAACAATTATTTCTTTTTTTGCTTAATTTCATTAGTATTTTCTTATAATTTTTAAATTTGATGTTTTGTGTCTAATAGTACTTTTAATGTAGTTTCTAAATATATAAATTTTATATATGAATTCTAAATATTATTAAAAATTGAACTGTAAATAACTTCAATTAAACTTTATTATTGGAATCATACACATAAAACGAAACAGAAAAAAAAAAATCAAAACTAATGCTCATCCAATAATGCGTCGTTATATGGTTTAACGACGGATTTGGCCTGTTTAGCAACGGAAATTGTCCGTCGCTATTTTCGTGTTTTTTTGTAGTGATGGTGGATCAAGCTTCTGCCTTAATTGCTCTTTTAAAACAACCCAACTCAATTTGTTGGTCGAGCTCATATCCATTTCTTAGACATCTCACATATTAAGATGTATAAGATGATCATGTTTTTTTGTGTTCATTTAATTATTAATTCATTCGAAAAGAACTTTTTGTATTTGAACATTTGCATCAAAGGATTCATGGCAATATGAATACCTAGATAAGATTCGACCTCCCATCAAACATGTATATTATGGACTAAGATCCCGGCCGGGTCCATACGACAATTTGGACCCGCTGAGTAAAATGGATATTTTTCTTTGAGTACTATTGACCAATTGTTATATAGTGCACCAGGGCGCACAATGCCAAACATTATGCCGTGTAACCATGTGCACCATGCATAGTGCATACGGTTGCGAACGACGGTGTTTCACTATGGTGGAGTAACGGTGTCGTTAGTGACACCGTTTAACTCCACCAATCAAAAAAAATAAAAATTTTAAACTCCAATCGACGGGATTTTCACCATTTTTAGTGTGAATATATAATTCACTAATTCTGGATATATAGTTCACTAATTATAGATATATAGTTCATTAGATTTTGATACATAGTTTACTAATTCTAGATTTATAATTCATTAATTCTGAATATATAGTTCACTAATTCTGAATTTATAGTTCATTAATTCTGAATATATAGTTCATTCATTTTGTGTAGAATACACAGACGCAGCGAACTGTCATAAGCCAAAACAGAATACCAGTTAGTTACCTGTGTGGATATATAGTTCACTAATTCTGGATATATAGTTCATTAATTCTGGATATATAGCACAACATAACGCCGTTAACGGCAATCGAAAATATTTTATGATTATGCCGAACGCGTCGTTTTTAATCAAAACGCCGCCGTTTTTGCAACCGTGTGCACCAAGCATGGTGCACAAGGTTGCACGGCATAATTTGCCGCACAATGCATTGTGCGCCCTAAAAATCTCATTTTCCGTATGTATATAATTGTATAGTGTAGAATACACATAAACTCCTAACATAATACACATAATCTATCATAATACATAATACACATAAACTCTTAATATAATACACATAAACTCTTAACATAATTCACATAAACTTTTAATATAATACACATAAACTGTTAACATAATACACATAAACTCTCAGGGCGCACAATGCATTGTTCATCCTGGTGCACGATATACTTTGCCACTATTGACTCTGTTACATGTAGTATCTATTCATATACTTTCTCAACCAACTGAAGCCCAACCCATGACCTCCCATCAGGGAGAGTCACTTCATGCCACTTGACCACAAGGTCTTTGGCGAGTAAAATGGATTTAAAATGTCAAAATATATGAAACAATTTATAACTTTCATCTTCTATGTTTTTTTTTCAACTTGAACTTATTATCCTTGATGGTTTTATTGGAATCGGGTCCACCATAAACTGAGTATAGAGGTACAGAACAGGGAGAGGCCCAAAGAATTGGCTAGTAATAATAATGTTAGTGACAAGAGTCAAACCTAAGAGATAGGGTTGAGAGCGTATACCAGAGACCGCTAAGCTAAGGTGCTTGTAGTGCCAAAGACATGATGTCCCAAGAAGAGACAAGGCACTCCTATTTATAGTAGAACCCCCTATCACTGCACTATCCACGTGTACGGCTCTTGTTCCGCCTTCCTCACCATCCTCCACGTGTCCCACATCCACATGCCCACGCACCATGCCGCAACCCCCCCCCCCCCCCCTTTCTCTCTCACCACCAGCGCACCGAGGGCGCTGGACACGTGCTGACTGGGGGAAGCCAGCGCCATAACCGGTGGCCTCCTCCGACCGGCCACCTATCAACGACGGCACTTGCTTCCTTGCGCCGAGCGCTAGGGGGGGCGCCTGGGCGCAAGCTTCCTTATTAATAACGATATTTTGGATTCTAAGTACATAAGTTTAAAGTTTAAGGTGCATGAATTTAATTCTTAAGTTGCACAACTTTTTCCTTATGAATAACGACTTCTAAACTTGCATAACTTTTTTTCTTATAAATAATGCCTTTTTTGGATTCTAGGTGTATAAGTTTAAAGGTTAAGGCTTTTTTCTTATAAATAACGACTTTTTGAATTCTAGGTGCATAAGTTTAAAGATTAAATGCATTACTTTCCAGCTTAAGGTGCACATCAATTCTTTGATATATTCCCAATTCTTGAACACATACTTATGACCTCGGTCCATGCTACAACATGCACCCAGGTCCATATATAATACAATTTGCCTCAATCAACATATTAATAACTTTTTGAACATTAACAAGACATATACAAGAATAAACACTGCACATCTAACTCCATTCTTAACTATAACAATAGATTTCATAGTTATGAAACTTTAAACTAATTACAAACAACCAAGTACCTTGTGGTCCAATGATACCAAGTTGAACTCTTAAGTGAGAGGTTATAAGTTTGAAACAAAACAGTTACCAAAGACACTTCAAATAATAATAATTAACTGTTACATGATCCACCCCAAACTCACAGTTACCAAAGACACTTCAAATAATAAACTGTTACATGATCCACCCCAAACTCCTCTACCTGGTGCCATCCCTCCCTAATTGCTTTTTATACGGTTTTTAATAAGTGATAGTTATGTTCAATTTTGGATAGATGACAATATTTTGAGGCAAACTAAAAAGGAAAGTAAGACACATAAAATGGGACGGAGGGAGTAGTATATTGAGATATGAAGTTGGGTAGAAGGAATAGCTTACATCCTTAGCACATGGCAAATACCAGCAGGAAAGTTACAATCGCAAGTGAGATTATTAGTGTATAGAGGTGTATCTAAGCTTTGTGGTGCCAACCAGTTGGAGTTGTTGCCACAAGGATTTAGGCTAAAATCCCAATCCTTCTTCCCCACTTGATTAGCTATTTCCGGCAATTTATATCTTACACCACGGTGCGCGTTGCACTATGCGCCCAGATGCAAAACGACGCCGTTTTAATTATTTTTTTAAAAAAAATTTCCCGTCCCAGTGAATAGCAGTAGTTTTTTCTTAAAAAAAAGGGAGAAGTGTCAAATAGACCCATCTACTATTGCGAGGTGCTCAATTCACCCCACGAACTAAAATATAGTGTAATCAGCCACACTTACCAGCCAAATTTGTTCAATTAGCCTTTTTCGCAGGTTACCACCCCATTTGTGATGACGTGTCCCAGTTACACTTAGGTGGCTTGTTTACATGGCAAAAAAAAAAAAAAAAAAAAAAAAAAAAAACTCATCAATCAAGCCTGAAATTTAGGCAGAAATCTTCAATTTGCCTTCGACACCATTCAAGAAATTGGAGAAGCCATTGACGACCTGGTTATTACTTCTTCGAGCACCAGAGTACTCCATTCCTCACCTTTGATTGACACAATCGACATTCCTTCGAATTTCCTCACAATCACCTCATATTCGCCTACAATAATCCTCGATTTTCCTATCTCGCTCACTTGATTTCCAGAAATTGATTGTCGATCGTGGAAAATCTGCCTTGCATGTGGCCTATTCTGTCTTAGATCGAGATATGTATATTGATGTTAATAGCCTTGGCAAACCCTAGAAGATTGGGGGAGAAATGGTAACCTGATGGAGGAATCAGAAATAGAGTATTGTTGCTCAACTGCTGGTTGTCGATGGTGGGGGTGATGACTGTGAGACGAACAAGCGGTGGCGGCCTTCCGGGGCGGTGAGTAAGCTCTTCTAGAAGCGTCGGCCATTGGAATCCATGGGAAACTTCGAACGGCGAATGGCGAACGGTAAACGAGGAATCGGAACCTGCGGCCAACCGGTGGTTGGCGTTAATATCCTAGGCTATATCAATTACCAATTTCACACAGCAGCACAAATTTTCCAAAATGAGTTGGGAATACAGAAGGAACAAAAACACCAAATCAGAGAGAGTAAACACCATGAATTTACTGAATTCAAATGGGCAAAGATCAAATCAACAAAATCTGCAGGCACGTGATTTTGAGGTTTTAGAAGAGAAATGCAAATCCCCCACTACTGAGAATGGGGAATTAAGCAATTCGAGTCCAATCGCGCGATGTCTCTGCTGACTTCCGATCGCCCAATTCGAGCGACGTCAGTGAAGGTGAAAACGGAGCAATTATGGTGGGTGCGTTGATGATGAAGACGGTGGACGGTGGACGGTGGTGGAGGTTGACTGGGATGAAGGCAGGGGTGGTGGAGGTTGATTGGGACAAAGGCATTGCCATGTCATTAAATGTATTTCCAGGTCAACCTAGGTGGATGGGCAACCGGATACTAACTTGGAAAAAAAGCTAATTCAACAATTTTAAGAAGTTAACATGGCTAATTACACTATATTCTAGTTCGTGGGGAGAATTGAACACTTCACAATAATAGATGGATCTATTTGACACTTCTCCCTAAAAAAAAAAACCCGATGTTCAAGAATGTACATAATGTTATACTAGAATACACATAATGTTATACATGAATGTACATAATTATATAACAAAATATACATACTCTTTTTAAAAGATAATACACATAATCTAACATAATACATAATAAACATAAACTTTTAACATAATACACATCAACTCTTAACATAATACACACAAATTTTCTGATTCGGATGTACATAATTGTATAAAAAGAATGTACATAATTGTATAAAAAATACACATAACTGTATGAACCAATACACATAACGTTGTGAACAAATACACATAACGTTGTGAACAAATACACATAATCTCAGCAACTTCCTACCGCGCCTCCCAACACTACCCAAAACGACGTCGTTTTGGGAGACGCGCGGCGCACAGTGCTATGTGCGCCGTGGTGTAGGATATAACGATTGGCTATTTCCTTAAGTGCAATTACTTCCATATACATTCAACAAAAGCTACTTGTTAATAAATATGTAATTTGCATGTAATTTCATAATCACCCAGAAAACAACAGAGAGATGAGGCTCACATTCATCTTGAGGAAGATGCCCACTCTGCGCTTCAAGAAATATTGGATAGGAGAAGGAGAGTATAATTGGTACGAGGATTGTGAACATGGAGGCTGACATTGTTGAACTCTGGGGAAGATCAGTTGCAGTGTTTTTTTAATAGACTGAATTGTCAATGAATAATTTTTATAGACTCTGTGTGTGTCATTATGAGTGTTGTACAATAGTACAATGAATCATTTCATAACATGTCCCTCATTGGTCAAAGGAAAATGTTATATATACCTCTATTTTTATTCATAACTTTTACTCATATACACAAAATCTTGATCTAAACACTTGTCTTGGGACTCATATGAAAAAGTAATCTATCATAGCACCTCATATCAGGAGCAAGATTTGGAAGTACATGTAGTAAAATTTTTGCTCAAATAGATCACTTAACTACACATAAATATACAATTAGATCATCAACTCAAAAAAGATACAATTAAATTCATAAACCACATAAAATTGTGCAATTAAATCCAAATTGACATGTTTGACCGGTCATTGCTGATGTGACGGTTACTTTATTTAAAAATAATAATTTTTTTAAAAAAATTTACATTTAAATTATATATATAAAAAAATCTGATGCAAAGGGAATTGTTATACCATAGACCAGGGTTCATATTATATTGTGAACCCTGGTCCAAAAATTGTGTCCGCATTAACACATTTTGTACCTGTAAACAAATTGAAGGCACATCGTCTAGGGTTGTTAACGAACGGAACATAAACGAACGAAGGTTGTTCGTATTCGTTTGTTAAGGTTTTTTGGGTGTTTGTGTTCGTGTTCGTTTGCTAAGGTTTTTTAAAATCCTGTTCGTGTTCGTTTGTTAAGCGTTCATTAGTGTTTGTTAACATTCGCGAACACGTTCACGAACATGTTCGTTAACATTAAGTCATTAACAAACATGTTCACGAACATTTTCGTTAACATTAACAAACACGTTCACGAACATGTATGTTAACAAGCACGTTCACGAACATGTTCATTAATATTTGCGAACATGTTCGTTCACATTCGTGAATTCTTAATAACCAAACATATAAACATGTTCATGATCACAATTTGTTCGTGAACAATAAATAATCTATGTTTACTAAAAATAATCAAACAAGTAACACAACTACAAAGAGAATACAAACAAAATATTAAACGAACACTAAACGAGCTTGTTCACGAACATTATTAAACGAACACAAACGAGCTTGTTCACGATCTCTTAGCAAACGAGCTTGCAACTGTTCAGACTCTGTTCATTTATCAACCGTGTTCTAAATTTTGTTTGTTAATAATGTTCGTTTACTAAATGAACATAAACGAACGTTTACCGAACACAAACACGAGTAGTTTATCAAAAGTTTTGTTCGCTAACATATTTGAGCATTATTCCAAAATAAAATAAAATCAATATTGACAAAAAGTCAATGCCCCACACTGGGGTTCAAAACTAAAACCTCTCATTTGAAGGGCCACAATTATGCCGTTCAACCACAAGGCCTTTGACTTATAAATAGTACTTTATTTCCTTATATTTGTATACAGTACGTAACAGCCTCAACTGCCTTTGAATAAGCTCTGAAACCCATTATCATATCAAACATTTTAACACTACTATACGCTATAAGTTATTACTAGTAGCAAATGAGCAATTTTATCTTTGTATATTTGCATAATAGTCAGCATCATGTTTCGATTGTCAGATATTAGACTTGACCTTCCAATCTTTTACCCAACACAAATTTTATTATTTTAAAATTAATTAAATCTAAATCGTTGAGCAAGGGTGCATCGTGGAATCATAAAATCAAACTCATATTTCTTTGGAACACGCAATTATTATTTTTTAGCATCTTTAAAAGTTCAAAATTTTGGATGGTTTTTTCAGTGCCAAGTACGATAGACACTGAAAAGAGAGGCAAATTATATTATGCACCGCGGTGCATAATCGATTATGCACCGCGCGTCTTTTTTTTTTTTTTTTAAATGAAAATAAACAATGTTAGTTTCCGTCGTTTCGCACCCTTTTGCAAAAAGTAACTCTGTTATTCAGTGTCATTTTGTATACTGCAGTTTCAGTTTAACACAACTACAGTTTCATTTCGATATAACTATAGTTTCATTCGATATTTATAGACTCAAATATGTGAAAATGTTATTTAATTTTATTTTATATACACTATAGTTTCATTAAAACACAACTACATGATCATTTTGATATAATTACAGCTTCATTGTACAATATACACTCAAATATGTGAAATGTTATTCAGTTTCATTTTACACTGCAGTTTCATTTCACTATAACTACAGTATCATTTTGATATAACTGCAGTGTCGGTTTAGATATAATATAGTGTCAGTTGGTGTTTAATACACCAAACAAGCGGACTCCGTTAACTCTAACGGCGGGCCGTTTCTTTACTTAAAGAAATGGCGCCGTTTTTTACCGCGGTGCACATGCACCGCGGTCTATAATATAACGACCGGAAAAGAGAAGAGCAAAATTGAGGAAAAAATTTGACGAAAAATAAAAAAGCAAAAAATAAAAAAGTTATTTTAACTTTGCGCGTCCAACTTGCGTGTGCATTGCTGGCTTGTGTGGACCAAGTTGTATGGACTATATTTTGTATACTGTAAAATAATGTAAATTCAATACAAAAATAATGTACATTCAGTACAAAAATAATGTACATTGTATTCAGGGGATGTACATTATTTTTGTACTGAGTATACATTATATTGTATAATGTACATATAATACAAAAATAATATACATTTAGTATATTAAAAATGTACTTTTTGTTATGGTCCATATAACATTGTGTCACAGTCACCTAGCAACTCTTGATTGGACTCCATAAAATATCTTTGTAGAATAATATGGAAAATACTTGGTGTACTCTCATTTTAAACTCTCAACTTGTACTTCATCTCACATGTTCTTAATGTAGACGTTTTTCTGTGAACACACATGATAAAAATAAGAGTAATACTACATATACTCCCATATTGTACTCCATTTTTTACTCCATGCTTACATGTCATCTTTTGATTCATTCAAAGTAAGGTGGACCACAGTTTTTATTACTTTGTTTTCATCTTCCTCCAATAAAATTAAGACATGTGGCGAAAATTTTACTCCCTTAGTACATATATCATTTTCCTAAAAGTAACCAATCATGATTTGTCACATCAAGAAATATAAATGAGGGAGTAAAATTTTGGTCACCTGTTCAAGGCACGAAAATAGAGAGCAAAAGTTGAGTGATAAGATGGTGGTCATGGTCATCATTACTATGGCAGAGGTATTGTACTTGGGGTACAAAATGGTAACAGCATTCATTATATGAGAGTACAGTGTAGTAATGTAGCATGGCCGTATGACAATGACAAATCCATCAATCGATTGACAACAAAAAAAAATGAAGTTTCTTTTTTTTTTTTTTTTTTGAAGAAAAATGAAGTTTCTCTTTCTTATTATTAATCAGTAAACCAACAACCGCTCCCATAAAATCATAAATGTCTCATTTGGTCACCCCACTTGCTCAAAACTCGACAACCAAACAATAATGGCATGTTTGGTTCATCGTAATTTGGTTGTAGTTGAGTTTTTTTTTCTTTTTTTTTTTGAAAGCCAACTAATAAATAATTGTATTAATAAAGCAAAGTTGCAATAGTGTCAGGTGGGATTAAATCTCATGTCATAACCTGATCCTGAGTAAAAGCTAACGAAGCTAAAGCATGTGCATGTAAATTAAACGGCCTAGAAACATAACTTAACGAACAATAAGTAAATGAAGTCATCAGCGACCTACAATGGTCGACTGCAAGTCCAGCATATGACATAATAGTTGTTGATCCCTGGCATACGGCATTCCGTAGTTGCAAACAATCTGTGAGTAGATCCACATCAACCGTATTCCTTCCGATGAGCCATGATAGAGCCTCCTTACAAGTCATGGCCTCCGCCATAAAAGGTGAGAAGCAGGTTGGTAGAATTCCGTTTCGCGCCGCTATGAACGATCCATCCGGCGAGAGTAGGACCACTCCATAGGACGCCTCCCCCGTAGCATGACGGAAGCTTGCGTCGACAAAACACCTTGGCTTGGCGTGATGGGCATTCTCCGATCCGTGTGGTGCCGGCAGCGCGGGGTGGTGATTGGAGTGGCGGTATGACCCCATTGCCGCGGATGCTTTCCTCCACAGGCCGGCGGGACGTAGCAAAGATTTCTCCCACACGGCTGAGTTGCGACTCTGCCACAAGTGATAAAGAACCGCCACCAAAGTACCACTCTGTTCCTCTGTCAAAATTGCAAGCACGGCTGTTAGCCAGGCAAGAAAAGAATTGGTAATAATATTTGTGATAGGTAGGCCTGTAATATTCCAAACTAATTTAGAATAATCACAAGTAATAAGTGCATGCATAACATCCTCATTCATTACACCACACTTCTGGCATATAGGATCAATATCCACCCTTTTAACAATTAATTTAGCAGTGGTAGAGAGGATGTCACAAATTGCTCTCCACAGAAAAGTCCTCCACTTTGGTGGCACCTTAATTTTCCATATACTAGTCAACTTATCAAATTCTCCTGGCACATGGTCATAATTACCCATAATACTCCTGTAGACATTCTTTACTGAATAAATTCCATTTGGGTCCCCAAGCCAATACCACGAGTCATCATAACCAGGACTTACAGGGATCCTAAGTATACGATTGACATCCTTCGAAATAAATAAATCAGACAAAATATAGGGATCCCACATATTAGTATGCTCATCAATTAAGCCTGCCACTTTCGCATGTCTCAATTCCTCAGGCATATCAGTTTGAATGAGAGGGCTAGGATCATCTGGCAACCACGGGTATCTCCAAATTAAAGTTGTTTGACCATCTCCAATCCGTCTACGTACTCCTGCAACAACCATATCATGAGCCGCCATAATACTCCTCCAAGCATAACTTGGACTACTGCCGATTTTAGCATCAATAAATGAGGTAGCAGGATAATATCGGGCTTTATAAATTGATGCAACCAGAGAGGTGGGATTTGTAAGAAAGCGCCATGCCTGCTTCCCTAACATTGCCAAATTAAAGTTCCTGAGATCCTTAAATCCCAGACCACCATACTTCTTAGGGATACATAATTTATCCCAGGCTTTCCAGTGAATTCCCCTCTCTCCTCCATTTCCCCACCAATACCTGTTCATAGTCCTCTGAATTGACAAACAGACCGTGTCAGGTAGTAATAAAACACCCATTGAAAAAGTTGGCATTGACTGCGCCACACTCTTTAATAGGATCTCCTTACCTGCCTGTGATAGTAACTTCTTATTCCACGAGCCAATTCTTTGTTTTATTCTATCCTCAGTATAGGAGAACACCATTCTCTTATTCCTCCCAATAAAAGAGGGCAGCCCCAAATATTTCCCAAAATTGGGTGCCTGATCCACCTGCAAACACGCAGCCACTACATCCATGTCCTCCTCCCTGGTGTTCTTACTAAAACAGATACTGGATTTATGATAGTTTACCTTTTGCCCCGACAACTCCTCATATCTTTGTAGGCACTCCTTAACCACCGTTGCCTCCTGATTGTTTGCTTTAAAGAACAACATGCTGTCATCTGCAAAAAAACAAATGCGAAACCGGGGGCACCCCGCGCCACCCTACACCCATGTATAGAGCCAGTTATCTGAGCCTTCTGTAATAACATAGACAAACCTTCTGCACAAATAATGAATAAATACGGGGAAAGCGGATCACCCTGTCTAAGACCACGGGACGGTACCAACCTGCCACTATGAGCACCGTTAACCATAATATTATACTGCACTGTAGTAACACAATGCATGATCAGATTAATCCATCTTTCGTCAAACCCCATAACCTCCAACATTCTCCGCAGGAACCGTCATTCCATTCTATCATACGCTTTAGCCATGTCTAACTTTAATGACCACACCTTGTCCGACCACACTGCTTCCTATTCAAGTAATGTCCCACTTCCGCAGCAATAAGAATATTATCAGTAATTAATCTACCAGGAATAAAAACACTCTGAGATTCAGAGATAATGTCCCCCATCAGTGGTTTCATCCTGTTAGCTATTACCTTTGCCATAATTCTATACAACACATTACTTAAAGCAATTGGTCTCATATCAGCCACAGTCTCAGGCACATTCTTTTTGGGGATTAAAATTACATTAGTATCGTTCAATCCATCGGGGAAGATGCCAGTATTCAAACAATCTATGATAAACTCAAATACATCCCCTCCTACTATATCCCAAAACTGCGGATAGAACCCCGGGTTCAAACCATCCGGCCCCGGTGCCTTATCAGGGAACATCGCAAATAATGCACTTTTAACCTCATCAGACTCATAGGGACGCAATAAAGCATTATTTTGATCATTCGTTGCACGGGGAATAAACTCATCAAACATGGGATCCTCACACACAGAATCAGAAGAGGCAAAAATAACATCATAATAATCCAAAATAACTCTCTTCATATCATCCCCCTCCACCCAACCACCAGCATCATCTTTAATCTAGATAGATAATTTTTACGCTTACGAGCAGAGGCATATCTGTGGTAAAATTTTGTGTTCGCATCCGCACCACGGAGCCAATGTTGTTTGGCCCGCTGCCTCCAAAACACATCTTCCTGGACCTCTACCTGAGTTAGCATGGCTTCAAGCCGTCGAAACACAGCCAGGGAAGCCGAGTCCCTTCGGTGTCTCAACGCATCCTGCTCGCGCCTCAACTCCTTTATGCGGTCCCCAAATTTACTCCAGTGTTCCACACCCCACCGCATAAGCCTACCACCACAATATTGTTGACAATTCAACAAACCCCTGTCCTTTCCATCCTGCCAGGCAGATTCAACCACCTCCCTGCAACCATCATCATGAATCCAGGCCATTTCAAACCTAAATCCCCTCGGTCCCACTTGCCTGCGTACCATTGAATTGTAATTCTATGGAAGTTACAATTACGCCATTTGGTTGGAAGGAATTGCAATTCCTTCCAATTGTTGAATTAGAATTCATACCCCACCCCAATAATTCGGTGGTCAAAGGGAGAAAAAAATGATTGTGAAGACCTTTTTGCCCTCACCTTTGCGCAGCAGCTGGAGGCTAAATTATTTTGCTCAGTACGCAAGTTGCTTAACCTTTCATGCTGCAGTGGGTAAATTATTGTGTGGACCATGGTACACACAATGTTATGTGGACCATAACAAAAAGTACATTTTAATATACTAAATGTACATTATACAATATAATGTACACTCAGAACAAAAATAATGTACATCTCCTGAATACAATTTACATTATTTTTGTACTGAATGTACATTATTTTACAATAGACAAAATATGGTCCACACAACTTGTGTGGACCATGGTCCACACAATAATGATATCATTCTTAAATCTAACTCTCTCAATTTTATTCTCTCTAATATTACGGACTTTGATAAGTTATACTCCATCCGTCTCATTTCAATTTTTCATAATATTAAGTTTAGTATTAGTATACAGAATTTATATATTTAGAAATTACGGTTCATTTCTCAACCTACTAAAGTACAAAGAGTTGGTAACGCCTCCACTGAGGCTTGAACTCATAACCTTCCATATGGGAGTCCAATCGTGGTGCTGAAAGTGTTAATTTGACCCATAAATAGTAAGTATGACAGATAAAATGAGACATAGAAAGTATTTTTTATGTGGGTCTCAATAAGTGTCATGACTTTGTATGTGTGAGTAAAAAATGAGAATACACAGCACTTTCCTTTTAAAATCTCATTGTTTGATTAAAAGAAGTTTTTGCATTAATTTATACGGAGTACTTTTTAAGGTGTCTTCCCTCAAGATTGATGAAATAGGATTGGGTATTATAGATTGGAATATAGGATTGTCTATCACTAGAATACCACATTAATTAGTTGATTCTAGATATCATTTTTTTTTTCAAATTAAAATCAGACACCCTAACCAGCTGCCCAGTGTACCTAAATCCTTGAAGGAAATTGCTTTGTGAGTAGTCTGCACTCTGAGATGTTGGCCCTTCATATACTTGGGAGCAATACCAGTGCAGGATTCATAGAACTAGTTTGTACAATTTGCATAGTTTCTTAATGACTCATACAACTTTGACATATAATTTTTCGCTATTAATTTTCTTATGAAGAAAAGTTTATGAGAGAATCACTTGAACCGATTGGCATTTCATTGTAACAATCGCTCATTGCTTGAAAATTGAATTCATGTTGGTCGGAATTGTACTCAAGAATATCATCACGACCTTCAAGCATGTTGACTATTGCAGACATGGATGGCCTAAGGGCTGGTGAAGGATTAGTACAAAGCAAAGCCACTTTGATCATTCTGAGCGCTTCTTCTTTGTCCAAATCAGAACCCAATCTTGGATCTATTAACTCCATTAGGTTTCCATGTTTTTGAAGAGCAAGTGCCTGAAAATTGTGCATTAAATACCACGTAACACAACAGAATATAAGAATAGGTCACTTAGTTTGACATATATGTTTGCAATCCATGAATATAGTATTGGCATCTCACCCAATCAAGGAGGCAAGCGTAGTTCTCGTTAGGACGAAACTTCATGTTGTTCTTCCCGACAACAATTTCCAGTGTCACTACCCCGAAACTATAGACATCAGCTTTAAATGTTAAGTAGCCCCACAATGCATATTCAGGAGCTGTGTATCCCCTATCAAGAAAAATTAAAAGAGTAACGAACTACATTATCTTTCTTGAAGGATTCAATGCAAAAGGGCATAGAAAGAAGCCGGGAGATTCAAAATTTTGCCAGGAGTGATCAATTCAATCAATTAAAATGCAACTTTCACAACAGCAATAATGAAATTTTTAGAAACAAATTAAAGTTGTTTATGCATGTTGTAATAGGAAATTTGGGATATGAGTAAAAAATGAGGGGAAGGAGAAGACAGAGCTATAGTGTTAGGTTATAAAACTTACATTGTCCCAACAACTCTTGTGCTGACGTTTGTATTCCCGTCATCCTCAAGTTTAGCTAGACCAAAGTCAGAAATTTTTGGATTAAGGTCTTTGTCGAGAAGCACATTAGTGGCTTTAATGTCTCGATGAACAACTTTTACTACCGACTCTTCATGCAGAAAAGCTAAACCTTTTGCAATACCGATGCAAATTCTTTGTCGAGTTGGCCAATCTATATTTAGTTGACACTTTTCTGAACCTGTAATTAAATATTAACTTAGAATACTTAAAGGAAGATTATTATGTCTTATTGCCTTATGTCTTTTATTGACAAGTGGCTGAAATAATTAAGATTTAAAAATTTACCAAAAAGAGCATGGGCAAGGCTGTTGTTTTCCAAGTACTCATACACCAGCAACAACTGCTTCCACTCAATACAACACCCATAAAGTTTCACAAGATTAGGGTGCTGCAAACAAGAAATCATACTTATTTCATTCAAAAATTCACGGTGTCCTTGACTTGATTTGGATGAGAGTTGTTTCACGGCAATAACTGTACCATCCAATAATGTACCCTAGTTTTATACACAAGGAAAGATCCAACTTCATCAACATAATAAGCATCTATAGTAAGTGTGAAGGTAACTGATTATGAATATTCATATTTCTCGATACCTTGTAGACAGGCCCAAAACCACCTTCCCCAATCTTATTTGCAGCATCAAAATTGTTTGTGGCGGCTTTAATTTGTCTGAAGGTAAATAGGCCAGTTTGTAGATCAAGGCCTCGTAGTTCTGTACCAAGAGAATTACTTTTAAAGTACTGCATAAAAAAATATTTTGGGATGAATCATTTGCAAAGAACAAGCAAATATTACCCTTTTCCCGTGAGGTCTTGTTTCTAATGTAGAACTTCCACCAAGATAGACTGAGAATTACGAAAATAAGAGATAAAGAAGAAGCTACTGCAACTAAACTGAGAATTAAAGTCTTCATATTTTTGGGAGGCTCGAAATCTGCAGTTTTGTAGAAAAGGCATGAGAGTGAGTAAGAGTTAGATATCTTTAATTTCTCTGAAACTATATAGAACAATGAAAAATAAATCTACAAAATTGGCTAATAGTAGCAAAAAATATTACCAGATTCGACAGAAATGGCAGATATTAAAGGGCCATATGTTCCTTTACTTGGGGACGACGTTGTTCCTTTTCCAGCATACTCAAAGCGCACTTCTAGAGTTTTATCTCTGACAACTGCTCGAAATTGTTTAATCAAGGCTTTATCAACTCCTTGTGCTTCAGTTTCAATATTAAAATCCTTTAATTTCCTCTCGCCCTGTAGCCAATAAATCACTATGGTCAAATCCTCATCACCTAACCATTGGAGTCTATTTAAACTACAAAATTCTCGATTGACCTGTATATAAACATCAAATACGCGTCTTCCCAGACTTTGAAAAGATCTATTATCTCTCATAACTATCTCTGCAAAATGAAGTTTCACAGTATAGTTTCCATTTGCTAAACAACGTCCATAATAAGTCAAGGATAAAGGGGACAAGCGAGCTGTCTGGTAGATTTGAGAGTCTTTTTCCTTGATGACAGATGTATTTGTCGTTGTATAGTCAGATAGTCCTATGGTTTTATCCCAAAAATATCCGGTATTACTGGTTACCCAGTTCTCTCTATTGGAAACAAATTTTGCAAAGCCTGTAGAATCTTGATCTGCATCATAAGTAGTGTCACCAATCACAACATTGCCTCCACCACAATTGATGTGAAATGAATACCAATCTGCAGATTAAAAAAAAAAAAAAAGGCTTAAAAGTATACAGAGATATACAGAGAAAAGGCTTCTCATTGCTTATCACTTACCTTTCGTGCAATTTTTTAGACACTCGTCAATTTTTCTATACAAAGCCAAAAGTGGGATAAAGTTAGAAGTCTTTGGAGACTAAATTAACATTAAGAGTTTCACTATATTCATGGTTTGTTAGAGGATATATGTTAAAAAACTTACTCATTTTCTCCTCCATTATAGCTTTTGAACAAGTTTCTGATAGGAAAATGAGAAAACTAAATTAATCATGTTTGAAAGAACACTTAGGAGAGTACGTAGATGCATATTATAAGAGGCCAGAATCTTACAAGGCTTCCCGGTTGCAAATAGTTGTCGACGCCGAGTTCTCCTTAAAAGTATTGAAAGAAAGATCCGTGTAACTGCACACCATCTTTTCAATTATGTTAGTTATATAGCTAACTTCATATTCAGATATCTAATATTTAAGACTGAACTTACTATCTGGAATCTCGATTTAGAACCCATTGAGGTATTTGTCCACTAAGCGAGTTGTTCATTAGATACCTAGAACAGGTAGCACAAAATTCAACTTAGTAGTTTAGAGTGAGACACACAATTAACCAAATCCAAATATGAGACAAAATAACTAGAATCCTGATTAGCTTTCTATTAGAACAAAATGCCCAAATAGAAAGGAAGTTTCTTATGCATATTTGTTACTCACATGTACTGCAGTTTATCGAGACCCTGAAGGCCATCAATCCCTCCTTCCAGATTATTAAAACTCAAATCTCTGCAAACTCAATATATGTTCTGTAAGCATCAACTTTAATATATTCTCAGCCAAGAACGATCAAAAGAAAATTTAAGTTGCAGAAATTACAGTTGTTGCAAGCTTGTCATGTGAGCTATATCAGGTATTTTCCCAGAAATATTACACCTCCTCAACATCCTGCACCCAAAGTGATTTTTTGCGTAAATAACTTCACTTCATAGTAGAATCACTACTGAAAATTATGAAATTTTCGACCACCTGAAAGTGATCTTAAATCAAGTCTTGTTCCGACCACTTTTGGTATCCGGAAAAACCTTTGTTGCTATTTCCGACCACTTTTTACTTTCGACTTGATTTAAGATCACTTTCAGGTGGTCGGAAATTCCATAATTTCCAGTAGTGAATTATGAAACTTATATTAAGGTCATTTTTTAAAAAGAAAAGGCATTACTCACAGCTTTGTCATGTTTGTCGTGTACTTTAATGTAGGAAATCTGGAGACACCACCTCCGTTTAGGTCACTGATTCTACTGCAGATTCATGTTGTTCACAATTACATTTTAGTTTGCTGATCTTATTAAGTCTTAACCATAAAAGTTTCTGCTATATATAATTAAATCGTCAAAGGAAATCTTAACTCACAGTTCTATCAAGCTTGTTAGTACAGAAATACTTTCAGGTATCGGCCCTTCAAAACCACTTGCTTGGACCTCTCTGCCAATCATGCTTCTCATTAAAAAAATTATATATTTCATCCAAAAATTTCAATTTTAAAGTGTTGCATTTGAATTCTTACAATTGTTGAAGATTTTTGAAAGTTTGAAAGCTAGGCAGTTTCCCAGTGAAGCTATTACTGCTGAGCCTACTGCATTTATTTCCCAAGAGTCGATCGAGGATACACGAAAAGTGAGCATAAAGTATATATAGAAGAGACAACAAAAGATGTTCATAAATGAGGATATGCCTAATAATGCACTTACAACTCCTTCAATTTTGTGAGGGCATTAAGTTCTTTTGGCAATTCACCTGTGAGATAATTAGCACTAAGAATGCTACACAAATCAAAAATAAAGAAAGCATCAAACAAGTGAGACCCAAAAAATTAAAAATTCAGCCCAGGTGGTGATTAACAAAGGCTTACAGATTTTGTAAGTTTACAAGTTTCCCAAGCTCAGGTGGAACACTTCCTTTGAACATATTGTTCTCCAGGTTTCTGCAAATTCATTTGTTAAGTTGTTAGAACAAAACCCAAACAATAAGCTCCTCAGAAAAAAAAATGTTAAACAAAAGTTTTAATTGTGTAAATAATAGAGTGAGAGGAGCAAGGGGACATACAAATATACAAGAGTTGTTATGATTCCCAAGTATTTCGGAATTGGCCCAGACAATCGATTCACATTAACACATCTGCAAATTTTCACTTCTTTACCATAGACAAGAAGATTGCTTACACTTGAATAGCTTAGGTTATAGTACAAATTAAACACAACTTACATAAGTTCCAATTTCATAGAAGCCCATCCAAGGGGAATTGTACCACTTAAGTAGTTGCGGGTGAGGTCACTGCACAAAATAACACTAATAATCAAGAAAAGAGTATCAACAAGAAGAGGTGATTATTGCATAAATGTAGAATAGCCATGTTTGGTAACATAGTTAGCTTATCAGTCAATTTTTGCTTATTTATCCATTATTAGTTGTTTGACTTGTTCGATTAACAACAATCAATATGAATGTTCGATTAATTAGCTTTTTGTAACAGCTTATTGCTCCAAAATGTTAAAATTCAAAAAGCTGTTCAAAGTAACTTTTTCGATCAACTTTTTTAGAAAAGTCATTTTGCATGTAATCAGTTATCAGCTAACAATTAACTTACCAAACACTTTTCTACAATCAGCTAATGGTTGTAGTAGGCGCTAGGCGGGCGTCCGGGCAGCACCTAGCGCCTAGGTAGTCTAGGCGGAATCTAGGCGGTGCTAGGCGGGCACAAAAAAAATTTTAAAAAATAGTGACAGACTTGTAGTTTGACAATTTTAATGAGGTTGTTTTCAACCTTCAATCAAATAATACATCCAAATAAATGAAATAATGATAATTTATAAGTCATAACATCATAATAATATTAAAATCAATAATTAATGAAAGACGACATCGGACGAAATCGGTCAAAATCGAACGAAATTAGTCAAAATCAGACGGAATCGGTTAAAATCACGCCTAGGCGGCCCACCGAGTAATGGCCCACTACAACAAAAAATGGCACGGCATGGCGAAGCCTAGGCCGAGTTTTACAACACTGCTATTGTCAACTAGTCAAACCCACTAACCCAATCAGATAACAGCTATTTACCAAACACCCCCAAAGTGTAGGTTGGTACATTATCTTGAGAAAGGGTAACTTCACCAAGGCAGGAGGAAGGACACCCTGCAGATCCTGTCCCTTCAAATTTCTGCTTACACAAACAATAGAGACTATTTTTAGAACAATGTGTGATGTTTTATAGAAGAAAAAAAAAAAAAGGGAGAGTTGGGTAGAAGGAAAAGCTTACATGCTTTGCACATGGCAAATACCACCAAGGAAGGTGCAATCACAAGTGAGAATATTAGTGTACAAAGGCCTATCTTTCCCTTGTGGTGTCAACCAGTTGGAGTTGTTATCACAAGGATTTAGTCTAAAATCCCAATCCTTCTTCCCCAGTTGATCTGCTATTTCCTTAAGTGCATTTACTTCCATATACATTATATTCAACAAAAGCTAGCTGTTAATACATATATACATTCAACAAAAACTCATAATCATAAAGAAAACAACAGATTAGAACAGAGAGCTGAGGGGGCTCACATTCATCTTGAGGAAGATGCCCACTTTGTGCTTCAAGGAATGTTGCATTGAAGGAGAGTAGTATAATTGGTATAAGGATTATGAACATGGTTGAGTTCTGGGATGGGGATGGAAGATCAGCTGCAGTGAGTAATATATTTATTGTGCATAATAAATAAAGATAGAATTATGGAAACAAGAAAACAGCAGTTGACTATAAGTCAATGAGGTCTGTGCAAGTGGACCCAGAAATGACATATAGTTTGGTTGAGAATATGAGTTTTGAGCAAGATTCTATCTTAAACCTGCAGAATGATTATTTAGTATATAATAATATACAAATATAAATGTAAAAAAATTTAAAGTTGCAGGCTGCAAGCCTGCAGCATACTCTGGACTGCCGCACTGCCACATTGGGCAGTGGGGATGTCCTTTGTGGTACCGTGTTAGGTGGAGCAAGTGGCTTATGGGGTGACGTGATACCAAAGAAGAAGTTGTGATCCACGTGTTGTTTGAATCTCATTAAATATCTAAAATTTAAATAAATTTAAAATTTTAATATAAAGTAATAATATTGGGCATCTATTTTTTATGCATCGCGCATAAACAAAAATAATAGTATAAACATAAATGTACAATCCAACTATCAATTTAATAGTATAATGCAATCCAACTATCAATTTAGGCTTTTAGTTGATATGGAGCACATGCTTCAATTATGATAGATTTATCATTTAAAACTAAATATATATTTTTAGTGATTGTTGTGCCATTATTATATTTTGCTCTAACTTTAGAAGTAATTATATTTAGTCTCATGATGATATAACATACATATTTAAAAAAGCCACCCTTTTATGAGTTCAATTATCTTTATTATGTTGTGTATAAATGTGTTTTAACTTGTAAGTAGGTTTAGGAGATTAAGATTATGAAATACCATACTTGAGAGCATAAGAAAGCTTATACTCAAGTCTAGATTATTCGATAGTGTGTATTAGGTAAATCCAGTCTTGTAATCTTAATTGGTAAAGGACCACAAGAAAGTAAATTAATCTATGTTGTTCATAGTTAATTGGCGTAAACCAATAACATTAATAGACCACTTTTGCTAAATTGTAATTTATACAATTTACAAATATGTCAATTATCAATGTCACTCCTGAATTATTAGTGGTGTAAATGTTGTCCCTCAATTTTCAAAACATGTTATATATTGCCCTTCCCATGAATTAGTACAGTACATGTGGTTACCCGTCGTTTTCCTTGTTCAAAGATCACGTTTTTTTTTTCTCTATTTTTCTTCTTTGTTTGTTCTCCTTCTGCCGACATCAATGTTCCTCATTTTCCTATTAGGGAAGGGACAATATATGTCACGTTCTAAAAATTGATGAGCAACATTTACACCTCTAATAATTCATATGTAACATTAATAATTAGTATATTTATAAGGAACATAAATTACAATTTTCCCATTAAACTTATAATCTTGTTGCATGTGGTAATATTTTATATTCCGTACTGAGTAAATTTCTGGGAAATTTAGATGAATATGGCTCCAAGTCTTCCAAGTCAACAAATCAATAATTCATTGTACTCTCACCTTCCTTTACTTGCCAATAACCAATGAATACATCTCAATCTGCATGCCAGACGTGCATGAACAAAGAAATTAAAGGTAAAGTGGACTATAATTACTTATTCCCATCTAATTCATTAAAATGTACCACGAAATATTATTATTACTATTATTTTGATACAAACGATGCGAGACTCTGTAAAATATTAACTATAGCTAGTAGAAGCGAAGAGCAACCCTATTTGGGGTTTTAAATATTTTTTCAGGTAGAAAAAACTAGGCATTAAGTTTTTGACAAATAGAAAATTGAGTTTTACACAAATTTTATTCACGTGTAAGTATAAATTTTTAATGGAACCCACGCTAATGGAGAAAAAAAAAAAAAAAAAAAAAAAAACGCAAAACTTAGTTCGCGCGTTGGGCATAATATGCATGCCCAGATAGCACGCGCCTAGA
Source organism: Ipomoea nil (assembly GCF_001879475.1). Classification (NCBI taxonomy): domain Eukaryota; kingdom Viridiplantae; phylum Streptophyta; class Magnoliopsida; order Solanales; family Convolvulaceae; genus Ipomoea; species Ipomoea nil. The sequence goes on from NW_017616639.1 coordinate 408,315, forward strand.
CCGTTTAGTTTTTTTTTTTTTTTTTCTTTCTTGAGAATCTTTTTTTTTTCTCTATTTTTCTCATTCCTCTCTCCTACTTGTCCCAGAAAAAAACTCCATAAAAAACCAAACTAATGTTGTTGCTAAGTTTTCTTTAGGGAATTAGAAGGAGTCAAGTATAAAAGTTTATTACCACTAATATAATTTTGATGGATGATAATCAATTTCATTTTTTTTTTTTTTGTGAAGGTATGTATGGGAAAGATTATATATGACGAGTTCAATCAATAAATTATTAGTAAGAAGTGAACCTGTGACATTTAGATACGATGTCACACCTACTGAGTCTCCCGACCTTTTGGAACTATAAATTTTTCAACAAGTTTGAGGAGGGTGGGGGCAAATACATATATTTACATATACAAGTATTTTGTACGCGCAATAACGATTAAATAATTCATGTTTAATATTAAAATATTGATAAATAAAAGTAATTAAAAAATTAGTTCAAATTATATTTTAATTTAAATAATAATAATTATATATACATACATATTAAAATTATTGACAATTTTTAGGAGTTGCCAACCCCTTGAAGGCCCTAATTGTGCCCATGTAACAAGCCATCCGACACTTGAACATAGACACCGCACCCCCAAAATTGTGCCCATGTAACAAGTCATCTGACACTAGAACGCACTGAAGGACACCCAATTACTTCGACACTACAAGAATTTCATCGCAAAAATAAATTTTACTTTAAATTAAATATTTTCACGAAGGAAAAAATAACCATCGCGATTTCTATCGACACTTCATTGGCGCAAAGATTAATGAGAGTATTGTGATGGGGACATGGGACCCCGGAAGGGCCATTTTAATCGGAAAGTCTTGGCCCAACTGCCCAAACGAGGTGTCTATCTGTATGACAAATTATGTTGTGGAATCGTGTCCACCTTGCAAGGTGGACACGGTTCTAAAACTGTTCATAATTATGAATATAGAGTTGCGAACATAATTATGAATATATAGTTCTGTAATTATGAATATAGAGATTCAATAATTATGAATATGAAGTTCAAAAATTATATTATGAATATATAGCTTTATAATTATGAACATATAGTTCAGTAATTATGAACATAGACTTCTGTAATTGTGAATATAGAGTTCAATAATTATGAATATGAAGTTCAAAAATTATGAATATATAGCTTTATAATTATGAACATATAGTTTAGTAATTATGAACATAGAACCATGTCCACCTTGCAAGGTGGACACGGACACACGGTTTCACAGCATAACGATTGCCATCTGTATGGGCTCCATCTGTTGTTGGCTCATTAAGAATAATGGAAATTTATTGGGCTAAGGAAATAAGGAAGCTTGGAGCAAGGCAAATTATATCGTGCACCGCGCATGAAACAACGTCGTTTTGTTTAAAGAAAAGAAACGGCATTCGTTTCTCGTCGTTCCGCACCCTTCCGCAAAAGTAACTCTGTTATTCAGTTTCATTTTGTATACACTGCAGTTTCAGTTCAACACAATTACAGTTTCACTTCGATATTTATAGACTCAAATAAGTGAAAATGTTATTTAATTTTATTTTATATACACTATAGTTTAATTAAAGCACAACTACATGATCATTTTTATATAATTACAACTTCATTGTACAATATACACTCAAATATGTGAAATGTTATTCAGTTTCATTTAATATACACTGCAGTTTCATTTCACCACAACTACAGTACCATTTTGATATAACTGCAATTTCATTTGATAATATAAAAATAATACATGAGGTAATGTCGTTTTAGATATACTGTAGTGTCAGTTTAGATACATTGTAGTGTCAGTTGGTAATTAACATACAAAAAAATGCGCGCTCCGTGTGGCAATGTTTCCATTACGAATCATGATTTTCTTGTAGTGCTAACTCAAAATCTAAAGAAGAGAAGAGATCTTGTACGTAGAAGTGTACAATTTGATGTTGATCTCACACTCCCATAATAATAATAATAATAATAATAATAATAATAATAATAATAACAATAACAATAACAATAACAATAATAATAATAATAATAATAATAAAAGTTTAGTTGATAATTTGAGTAATAAATACAAATTAAAATCTAATTATCTAAATATACATTATATATAAGCACACATGAAATTTGTTCAAAAAATTTATTGTGTTTCAACAGTTGAAGTACATACTTTTTGTGTTTGAACAGTAGAAGTTAATGCTTATGAGGCATTTCGCCTCCTTGTGGCCATGCATAGCAAATCCAGATAATAGCGGTCCTAGTCTTTACATCTTTAGTTGGACCCAGATTTTCAAAGTCAATCTTGCCCTATCAATGCTCACACATATTTTCTTCATTTTGTGTTGATGTGATAACTTTAACTTATTGAAATATAATTGAGAGTTTGTTCACTAAAACTAAATGTTGTTCAATAATTATAGTCATTTCTGTTGCAATTGTATTGTTTGTGCCCGTTGGCCTTTAGCTTCTAACCGGTGAATTGAGACAATGAACATGAAAGTAACGAGCAAAGGAAAATAGAGAGACAAACTAGATTGGACAAGGGATTCTTATTCAACATCATCACCCATGTACAAAAGCTACAACATATATATAATATACAAATGTAATAATGGGTACAATAATGATAAGCATAATGACGGACCGTTACATCCGTTATACTAATAATGTCCACTTAATGTATATATTTATAACACTCCCCCTTGGACATTATTTGTCAACAATCTTGCCTCGTTAAAAACTTGCTAGGAAAACCCTTTGGGAAAAACCTAAACAAGAAAAGAGTATAAGGTATATGCATATGGTATATTTGAATACACTCATGCCTCGTTAAAAACTTCACTAGGAAAATCACGTGGGAAAAACCTAGTTGAAGAAAAGAGTACATGAATTTGAAAAATCGTATATTATACTGATTGCCTCGTTAAAAACCTTAACTTAAGAAAACCTCGTGGGAAAAACTTAGTTAAGGGAAAAAGAGTACAACCATAAGCCTTCAAGGCATAATCTTCAGGATTTTGGGGGTTGTCTGTTTAAGTATTTGTCTTCAAGGCATAATCTTCAGGATTTTGAGGTTTGTCTATTAAGTATTTGCCTTCAAGGCACAATCTTCAGGATTTTGAGGCTTGTCTATTAAGTATTTATATACAACTCCCCCCATTAACATATCATACTCATACCGCGTTAAAAAACCGCACTAGAAAAACCCATTGGGAAAAACCTAGTGAAGAAAAGAGTACATGGTATGTATATGCTGCAAAAATATAATTATTAGTCCTTTTAAGACTCAATCTACAGGATTGACTCGAGTGAATATATACGCTACAAAAAGTGCAACTATTAGTCTTTTTAAAACCCAATCTACAGGATTGCCTCGAGTGAATGTACCTCCCGTCTCTCCCTGAAGATAACAATCTTCAAATTCTACATTACTTAAAGTAAAATCATTTTTTCAAAAAGGGTGTAGAGAAGGGGTATGGTACAATCTTCAGGATTGCCATTAGAATTTATCATATTTTATCATGATCATTTGGACCAATGAAATTATTTATAGTTTATATTTTGTTGCTCCCCCTAAATATAATAATTTTCTTTACCTACGCATATCAATCTTATGGATATTTTGTAGGTATACATTTGCTAATTTGTCACTGGAGCAAATCTTCTGGACAAATATTTTATCACTCTTCTGGAGTTCATGTGGATCAAGGTATTTTATACCATGAAAAACTATATACGTTTTTATTTGTCCCAAGTATGATGACTTAATGTCAAAAAGCATCAATATGAATATTTGTACCTTGAGTTCCTATTCCTTATTTCATCTCGTAACTTAAAAGTCGCTATGACAAAGCGAGAAAGTAATAACGAGATGATAATATACAAAATACATCTATAAGAACAAGTATTATCCCTTAGGCTTTAAGATCCTTAAAGCTTAAATTGATTTATAATATATCAATCCAAGTCATGGCGTTTAACATAATGCCAATATTCAAATGACTTCTTGAAAGATGTATTTTATACCTTAATGATATTAATTAACATCATTTCCTTTTCTTTCTAGGAGAATCACCAAATCACTCTTTACAAATTACAAAAAAGAAAATGCGAATTTGGGAATTTTCGGTCTCAAAGAAAAGGGTATTCAAAATGACGTTTTGAAGTATCGGACTTCTGGTCCTGAATCATCCTTTTAGGTTAAAATGGTCCTTATCTACTGCGGGAGATTATTTGGACATAGACTAAATAGTATGTGAAATTCCTTTTAAGGAAATGCTTGATCTACAGGTCGATATAATACTTGATTTTCCATCTCCTTTATTTTATAAATAAGCTCCTTAATAAGTACCTAATGGTACATATTCATTTCTATAATTTCCTTATTTTAAGAGGAAACTACTCAATCAATTGCTTCACTATTTTAAGTAAAATAAAGCATTTGTACTTCAACAACAAACATGTTGTGATATTTACTTTCTTTCATTTTTGAGAATTATAAATCCATCAAGGATTTTCAGATAAACATTAGTGTCTAATGACCCATAGTTTCTAGGTCATGACTTTAATAAGCTGCATATCTAGAATTATTCTGCCAATCATGTAGCGGAACTTTTAATAATATTCATCATGGGAGAGTATACTTGATTATGGGTTTCTGCGTTAACCCTTAGGCTACAGACTCGCTTTATATCTCACCACCTTATCATCCTTGTTTTTCCTTTATACAAACATCATTTGTAACCTGCAGGGTTAATACTCCAATGGTGTATAAAAGAAATATATTAGCGAGTTGAGCTATATATGCCTTTAATTGCTCTCTTTATATGTTAATCAATCTAGGTGCTTCTGGCACCTAGTTCTGGATCCAGATTGTCATATAATATGAGCAATTTTGAAGGCAATTGTGTTGTCGACAACTTATAACATTTTTCAAGAATTTCTCCCATATATAAAAAATAATTTTCAAAGTTAACCAGATTATAGCCATTTCCCGGATATTTATATCTGGTTGTTCCGCAATCCAGTATTATGAATATTTTTTGCACCTATAATTTTACTGGGTTTTTCTCGTCATCTGGACGATCATCTTAAAGAAATAAATTTTTAAGATTTTTCAAGAGCTCTAAGATTTTCAAGAGTGACAAAAAACTTTACTAGATCTAGTTGTTTGTCGATTCTTTATTTTCCTATCCCAATAAATCTCCCGTACTTCTGGCATCAAGGAGTATTGATAGATATATATGGTCCAATTTTGGGGAATATGTATGGGACCTAGTCACTCTTTTTATGAAATAGATTATTTGGCAAATATGTTTGATTTCTTTCTGAACTTCCAGTTCAGTCTAATTGGTACGTGGATTTAATTTTTGAAGATCATTTCATGAAATTTCTCGGCATTCCATTTCAATTTTGATCATATCTCCCCCTAATGCCGTGAACCGATCTTCATGCAGTCAGCGTATCCATCGCGTCTCTCTCAGGGGCTTTAAATATTGGAGACAATAGATGGAAGTTTAGATGGATACGCTATAGTCATTATGTAATAGATTGGACTGCATTCATAAGAATAGAAACGCAGATTAGGGAAATGTTTGTTTGAAAAACCACGTATTATATGTAAGGGGGAATAAGGATATGCAATGTGCCGAAATTTTTAGCATAAATATTGCATTTCCCCACCAAGTATCCGGCACATTGAAATTTTGAAAAATAATGGTTTAGTAATAAGTCATAACTTTATTAATTAGTTAAACCATTTAGGTAAGAGCATAAGGTACTTGATACTCCGCCTTAATGCTTAATGTCATATAATAATCGTCGAAAATGGACGAAGTTCATAGGATAATTCGAAAATTAGGCATTATCTATAAGATACTAGATCATATCCTTCTTTTTAGATTATGAAGAACGAGTAACATATGTCTACTCACCATATGAAGGATATTTGATCAAAGTAGGATATTTGATCGGATGAAGGCATTTCAATTTAAAAAAATTGATGGAGTAAAAGTGAAGCTCTACCGGAACCCACAAAGGAAACCTTATCAATAATTGCAGGAAGAAGTTAGATGTTTGTATAAAGATCTTCCAAAATAAAACATCACTGAAATGATGTTGAATGAAAAAGTAGGTCATCAATATAACCAACAAGAGCGTTTGCTTCAGGCAAGGCAACTTGATTAGATTCAACATTGTGATGGTCATTTAGGTTTCAACAAAATGCTTCGGGATGTGGCACGCACGTGATCGGTGCCTTTTTAACCAACAATTGAAGCATATTTGTTGCTGGACCAGAATTATGATCATATGAATGTGATTGTCGAGATGGATCATTTCACTGTTTATTCTGGTTTCGAGAGTTATTGTTCTTGCCACCTTGGTCTTACCTCTTCCCTGTCTTCTTCCTCAGCCCATCTTGGTGTTGCACAATTAGGTGACATCGTGTGCTTCGGGCACCGGTGCAGAACCAGCTGGGCATGCACTATAGATTTGCGTCAATATTTGGTTGTGCTTCTATACTCATGGGAGGAGGGTGGTGTGGAAAAGAAGACAAGGGCTCGCCAATCAAATCCGTGCCAGAAACATTCTGCTTACGCAACTTTAGTTGGGACACAATTTTGCGTATAGTTGATTTAGAATCAGGAATTTGATTTAAAGTTTTGAAAGATCAAGGTAAGGCAGTCTAATTGCGATTTTAGAAAGGACCAATGAATATGTGCTAGTCAAATTTATCCTTCGGGGATTTCTATAAGCCATAATGGTCCTTTGCAGGAAGGTATTCAAGTGGCGTAAGAAAATAAAGCGTTGGCTTTCTCGGCTGCGTCGTTCATGGATTTCTCAACGATCATGTCTTCAAAGTGACGTAGGATCGAGATAAATTTGAATATCAAGAGCTCGGATGAAATAATTACTCCCGTCCAGAACAAGTGTGGTAATAGTAGCCAGGATGTATAACTTTCAAATCTATGCATACTAAGTCTGGCTAAATCTGAAGGTCCACGTGTAAAGCATAATGCATAATAAAAAATATTATGCTAATATAACAGAATATGCATAGAAATTCATAAAATCATATGATCCAAATAAATTGCACAAAATAGCAATTTTAATTTATGAGCATATTCAATAATAAATTGAATGACAATTTGAAAGCAATATAATTCTCAATGCTTTAAAAAAACAAATTGCTGGCCCAAAACAATTTATATATACATATAAATCAGAATAAATCAGGCCCAAGTAAAATATGTGGGTAAATATACAGACGTTATGCCATGGAACCGTGTTCACCATTCATGGTGAACACGGTTAGTACACCGTTATCTTTTTTTTTTTTCTTAATTAATTGTGTGACTTTTCTTCTTTATTTTCACATTTTGCGGTTTCACTTTAATTTGAGGTGAACAATGATTTCGGACATTCATAAATTATGAATTCATGCCTGCACATTCACTTTGGAACCATGCCTACATATTCCCGTCCGAAATCACGGACATTCATAAATTATGAATCCATGCCTGCACATTCACTTTGGAACCATGCCTACACATTCACTTTGGAACCATGAGATTATGAATTTTCTGTTATAAGATTATGAATTTTCTGTTATGAGATTATGAATTTTCAGTTATGAGATTATGAATTCTCTGTTATGCGATTATGAATTTTCTGTTATGAGATTATGAATTTTCATTACATTCATAAATTATGAATTCATGCCTGCACATTCACTTTGGAACCATGCCTACATATTCCCGTCCGAAATCACGGACATTCATAAATTATGAATCCATGCCTGCACATTCACTTTGGAACCATGCCTACACATTCACTTTGGAATCATGAGATTATGAATTTTCTGTTATAAGATTATGAATTTTCTGTTATGAGATTATGAATTTTCAGTTGTGAGATTATGAATTTTCTGTTATACGATTATGAATTTTCTGTTATACGATTATGAATTTTCTGTTATACGATTATGAATTTTCCTAAAATTCATAATCTCATAACAGAAAATTCATAATTTGATCAAACGCGCGCCGTTAACTCCACATCCGCGAATTTTTTTTTTTTTTTGCCTAAAAACGACGCCGTTTTGCCTTGTGTTCACCATTCTCGGTGAACACGATTCCATGGCATAATTTGAGGTAAATATATCACAAAGATTGGCCCAAAATGATATTCAGAACTGATGCCAAAACTTGGCCCAATTAATATGTAGCAAATAAAATCCTGAGCCTGGACTTGAAGCCGTGGATTAGTGGATAGTTATGTTGTGCATCCGTATGCACCATGCATGGTGCATACGGATGCCAAAACGACGTCGTTTTATTAAAAAACGCGCGTCTCCCCTTTTAAAAAAATTCAGGTTCGATTCTCAGCAACAACATTATATTGTTCATTCATTCTGGAATTTTAGTTCATAGATTATGGAATTATAGTTCAATGATTATGGAATTATAGTTCATCGATTATGGAATTGTAGTTCATCGATTCTGAAATTTTAGTTTATAGATTATGGAATTTTAGTTCATTCATTCTGAAATTTTTAGTTCATAGATTAGATTATGGAATTATAGTTCATCGATTATGGAATTATAGTTCATCGATTATGGAATTGTAGTTCATCGATTCTGAAATTTTAGTTTATAGATTATGGAATTTTAGTTCATTCATTCTGAAATTTTTAGTTCATAGATTAGATTATGGAATTATAGTTCATCGATTATGGAATTATAGTTCATCAATTATGGAATTTTAGTTCATATGTTATTGTTGGGAATCAAACCTGATTTTTTTTAAGGGGAGACGCGCGTTTTATTAAAACTACATCGTTTTTGCATCCGTATGCACCATGCATGGTGCATACGGATGCACAGCATAATTTGCCTGAAGCCGTGAAGGTGCGCATATCTTAAAGATTTAGGTCCAGATTATAATTTTATATCATGCAATCCAACACATTCTCCCAAAATTATATGGAGTATTAGGTACGGAGTATTTTATTTTCGATCCACAGCCCCAGCCCCAGCCCCAGCCCCGATTACGCCGATAACCTCGTCGCTCAGGCGCTGTTCAGTGATGGCGCCGCGGCATGATAATCGGGTCGGACCCTAACACCGACGTTGAAACCCGATCTTCGAGATTTTCTTGGCGAATCAAACGTTTGTCTCTAATGGCGACTATCACCTCGCCCGTCACCTCCGCGAATTGGGGCTTTCTTTCCTTAGAACCAAGGCGTTACCCACGGACTGGATTCTCCCAGTCGTGAATCGTCTCGGCCTAGCCGGAGTTCCAATCAGCAACGGCAGGTCGTGACAGCAGCAAAACCATCGACAACAAACAAATGAGAAACTCCGGCGAGCTGGATTTTCCTCTTGCAGTTTCTGGCGAAGAGGACGGCGAAGAACAACCCAACGAAGCAACAGCTCTCCGGCGTTCCGTTATGCGATCCAGTGTCGGCCAATATCGCAGTCTCCATCGGCGGCGAACATGAGCAAAGCAGGTCGATTGCCAAAGCGAGAATCGTCCATAATCGCCGCAATCACCGATCGTACAGGATCCGGACATAAAACAGGTTTTGTTTTTATTAAAAAAAATGTTTTATTCTGATTTATTGGAAAACAAAATATGCACAGTATGTGCTCAAACAGTCAAAAGTAAATTGAGAAAGAGAATATATATATTCATATATGCACATAAGATTTCCGAAGTTTTATTCTAATATACACGATTTTTGTTTTTGAGATATTCTGAAAAATAATTTATCAAAAAAAAATATAATGCATATAATATCATAAAACATAGAATTGCACAGTATATATATACTACGGATGCAGAAGTATATATATATTAAAAAACATATAATCAAGTTTTTCATAAAATCACGAATGCATAAAGCATTAACTCATATGATTTTGAGGCATTCACAGAATAATAAGACAAAAAAAAAAAATTATAGGATTACCGTTCACCGGAGTTGAGCGTACTCATAACGTGTTGCAATTGTGTTGTTTGTGGCTTTGTGCCCGTTGGCCTTTAGCTTCTAACAATTGAATTGAGACAATGAACATGAAAGTAACGAGCAAAGGAAAATAGAGAGACAAACTAGATTGGACAAGGGATTCTTATTCAACATCATCACCCATGTACAAAAGCTACAACATATATATAATATACAAATGTAATAATGGGTACAATAATAATAAGCATAATAACGGACCGTTACATCCGTTATACTAATAATGTCCACTTAATGTATATATTTATAACAATTTCAAAATTATTTAACTAATAATTGTGGAAAGTGTAGAAGTTGTTTGGCTACATACCTGACTATTCAATTTTTATTGAGCCTACAAAATGTGAGCTACTTACATTTGTAATAAATGTGTTCGTGTATGTTGTATGTTGTTTATACCAAAACTATATATATATATTCATATTTAATTTGCTAGTAATTTTAAGATTTACTAACACTTTTTTTCAAGAAAATGGCAAAGGATGACATTCATAGTTTGATGTTTCATAAAGTTTTACTTTTTAGAAAAACTAGTATTTGTCCCGTGCGATGCACGGAAAATATGTTATAAAAATATACTCTATATGAGGTTTATTCATATATAAAATTTTTGTTATTTAATAATTATTATGTGTGAATTCCTATAATAAAATTATGAACATAAATATATTTACAATTATAAAAATATTTAAGGTGGGTGATTACTACAAATCTTAAACTATATTAAAAATTTAGTATATAGTATTTAATATTACAAATTTTTAAGAACTTAGTAAACTACAATAGTAATTGAATTACAATTTTAGAATCACCACGGATCAAATTTTTTAGACCTTTGAGATTTCTAACTCTAGATGTAGCAACATACAATTGACCTTTAAAGACCAAAATTACAAACTTAGTTCGAACATTGATTTTTTCTTCCAAATACTATCGAATTAAGTGTGTAATCAATAAAATATGAGAACTAATAATTCGAGAATATAATCTTAATATTACTAAGTCACTTCATGTCAATTAAGTTGGAGAGTGTTGTTGGATAGTATCCGATGAATCCACGAATAACGCATCGTTGTCTCCGTAGTCCTCAATATGCACATCAACAATCTTAAATATTAGGCCGCCTAGCTATGCCATATATTAATTTCAAACTTATGAACTTTGGGGTTGCATGCAATAAAAAGTATATTTTAAATATACTAAGGGTACATTATATATGTATGTAAGGTACTTTCAATATAAAAATAATGTATTTTTAATATATTAAAAATATATTTGATATTCATGATCCATACAATTATGTGGACCATCGTTCACACAATAATTTGCCAGTAGAAATTGAAATATAAATAAATAAATAAATAAATAAATAAATAAATAAATAAATAAATAAATATATATATATATATATATATATATATATATATATATATATATATATATATATATATATATATTAGAAACTGTCCGTGGAAATTATTATTATTATTATTATTATTATTATTATTATTATTATTATTATAATTAAAAATATTATTATGGTTTTGTGAAAATTAAATGTTGATAACAAAATTAAATGTTAATTATCAACATTTAATTTTCACAATAACAATATTATTATGGTCTTGTGAAAATTAAATGTTGATTATCACCATTTAATTTTCACAAGACCATATAGCTTTATTATATATAGGATAGGATAGGATGTTTCTCAAATTAGCTTATATATTACTCCGTAGTAAATATAGTTTCATGAGCTTTAAGCATATGATTACATATTATTCTGATTCTATAGACTATATAAATATCTTTAACCTTCATAGTTAAGTTCACTTGCTTTAAAGATGCTAATAATAATTTTGATTTTTTTTTTTTTTTGAAAACCACCAACAAATATCATTCATCAAGCAAATGAACAATAATCTCAGTCCCAAACCTGAGAAACAGTTGAGTTTACAACATCCGTTACAAGAACATGTGCAACTCAGGATGAGAGAATTGATTATTTGATTAACCGAAACCGTTACAAAGGTATAGTCCTAATAGAGATAGGAAGCTTAACCTAAGCTTACACAATAGGAAAAGTCCTATACAACAGGAATACAAAGTCAGGAAAGATAATAACCACAAATATATATTAACACTCAGTTCGCAAATCGACGAATAAAACTAATATGAGAAGAACCCGAAGCACTAAACAAAGAATAACAAGCATCATAAATTTAACCAATTAATATAAGAACCAAATTGCCTCATTCCCAGGCGTCCAAATTGCATGCAGCCATGTTGCCATTAATTCCGCATGATCTAACCAATCCTCCACCGGCAACACAACATGCAAAGCATGCCATACTCTCTTAGCATAAATACACTGTCCAAACAAATGCATCAAACTCTCAGGCTCCTGACCACAAACACAACAAGTTGCTATATCTTCTTCTTCTTTTATTTTATTTTTGAAACAGTGCTACCGTTTGATGCATGCTCAGACCTTACTATAAATGATTCATTGGTAATTATTATTATTGTTATTATTCCTAGCAAGTACAACGGTAGCACTGTTTCAAAATAGTCTACTATTAAACTATTTGAAATCATCTCGTGAATGTTTCACTCGTGTTTCCATAACCCTTGGTTGGAATTGCCTTCATAGTTTGGCCAATTGGCCAAATTATGAATGCAATTTCTATTAAGTGTTCTGGAAACACGAGTGGAACAGACGGCATCATTTCAAACAGTCTAATGGGCAAAATAGACTATTTTGAAACAGTGCTACAGTTGCACCTTGCTAAGATATAACAATTATTCTTGCTCTTCAATCGCCATTGATTCCATTCTCGGTATCGGTACAGTATGTTTTTCCTCACTCAATTCTCCGAATGTATTTATCAAAACACACTGCATTCAAACACTGAACTTATCTATCGCAGGCTGGCTTGATCTGGGGTTGTTTGACTGGCCCTCTCGACGCCGACAAACAAGCTAAGGCGAGCACCTTAAATATTTACTTCTAATTTAGTTACATAGTATGGCATTGAGAGATATGGTATGCATTTTTATGACTTTTGTTGTTATCAAGATATTACCTACGGAGTACCAGATATCTTCAGAATATATTTGCATTTCTGATTCTATCTCCTTTGATAATGGTTTAGAAGGTTTAGAGTCTATTCATTTGATAATGGTTTAGTTGTTTCTATGTAATTGTGTTGGAATTCTATAATAATAATAATAATTCTATTAGTTGCTTGGTTTGTTTGTTTATTTGTTTTTTTTTTTTTTTATATATAAGGAATTCTATAATAAAAAAATAATGCATTATTTTGCAAGCCACTAATGCATGGCAGTTTTAAGTTCTGTAAAGCTATTACATTGAATGGATGAGGTCACTACCGGTCGAAAGAAAATTATTAGGCAACTTGAGTGCTTTCGCAAGCCAATACAAAACAATTAATCATTTCATGCTATGAAATATCAAATGGATAAAAAGTAAAATCAAGAACTAGAGTATGAGCCACTGAGTAACCTATCATGGAATCTTTATGCTAGCTCTACCATAATGTTTCAAAAATATAATGATAGATCGTACGTTAATAATATTTAATGCCAAAAAAATTGAGGATTAAAGCAAAAATTCTGAACTGAGAGCTTCAAAATTGATAATTACTTGACCAATAGCTGCTAAGACAACTGAGAGAACTCCTACTATTGGATAAATAGCTTTATAAACAACAATCCTGCCAAGAACTCCCGGCACCATTCCACAGGCTGTTCCGTAATACGGTTCCTGAATGGTGTAATCTGGGAAGAAGCAAGGCAAAGTGCCCAAATCCTTAAAATGGAGAAAAATACATCTGACTAGTCCCTAGCCGTGGCGGAGCTACAATGGAGGCTGTGGGAACAGCTGCCCCACTCACCTACCACATATATATGTCTATATATTAAATATATCAAAGATCATCTAAAGGTTAATTTCACTTGGATGGTAAAGCAGGATGTACTATGAAATGGTCTACAGTATTAATTTTTTTTTTTTGGCACTTTTTAAATATTAATAGTGAGAATTCTAATTGGACTTTTTATTTGTAACATTGTGTCTTCTTCTCTTTTTTTTTTTTTTTTTTTTTTTTTTTTTTTTTTTTTTTTTTTTTTTTTTTTTTTTTTAAATACTAATAGTGAGATGAGTGATTTATAATGTGTTTTCCATTCAAACTATTTTATCTAATTAATTATGTTTTATATTTTATTTTAAATATTTTTTTATCTTGATGTATTTTTATTTTTCATCTCTAGTCAATAATATTTATGACTTGGTGTCTAAGTGTTTTATTTTCTTTTCAAAATATCTCCTTAGCTTTAATCTTTCGCCCCCACTGGGAAAGATTTCTGGATCCGCCTCCACCATTGGTCCCTAGATAATCTTTGCTTCTTGATTTTTGTTCAATCTTGCTACTCGGAAACGTCGTTAATGTCACCACTGCTCGCCGCCGGTTCCTTGCTCGTAGACGCAGCTAATCGACCATGCACGCTGTAGATGTTGCCGCAACTCACATCGTCAACCAGAGAGTGGTTTTTTGTCGTTGTTTAGCTAGGTCGCCAAGATTTGTGGAGGTTTGATTGGTCGCTAGAGAGAGCTGAGGTTTGCGGTGGAGAACAGATGGGGAGGATGCGTCGAAAAATCTAGGGTTTTGGTTTTAATTCAAGAAACAATAGGCGACTAATTTACTTATAAGAGTGGCGAAAAATGACTATTTTTTTAAAAGTGACTTTTCCAAACTGTTCACTAAGTACAACAGATGCTATATGTTTTATAAAAAATTACAAAAATGTCGTTGTGCGTGTTTTAGTATCTCTTTTTCAAACAACAGATGCTAATAGCCTTTTTTTTTGTCAAACATGTACTTCTAATAGTGCCTCTAGGTTGCTGTCCCTGATGCCTTCTATCTCCCTTACTTCTACTTCTACTTCTCTCACCACCCCTATCAGCACTCCTCCCCCTCATTTCCTGACTTCTTCCTAAATTCCCCTCCTAACTCCATTTCCTCCTGCAAAGATTCCCATTCTACATAACTCAGCTGAGTAGCCCTTTCATACTCTATTTTTTAAATATACCCACTTGTCTTCCTTGCCTGGCCTATTAGAGAAACCAATGAATATTTCTTCAATCAAAGGCTTTAATAAATCCACCCCTACTTTCACTCTTGCGTAGCTTGATCTTGTATAGTTAATAGTAGCAAAGTTTGGTGCTAAAAATCTTCCAATTGGTTTGCTCAATTGTTTCAAAGACACTGAGTTGAACATATTGCCACTCATTTTAGGTAGCCTAACTCACACAGGAGCTAGGCCAATTTCTTTTTCAGTGCAAAAACCTAGAGTCCACATAAAAATCCTCATAGGGAAACTCTCCTCCATCCTAATTTGTTCCCTCATTAACATATTGAGGCAGTCAATTTTCTGAGAGAATGGTAGAGAAATGTGCCTAGCATCCATACATACCTGTGTTCTAGCCATTTCAATTTGGTTGCCTGGTGTTTGGATCCGACATCCTCTCTCCATGTTCTCATGATTCTTCAAGGACGATGGATCGCCTGGAATCACCGAGCCTCTTTCGCCAAAGATACGCCCCTTCTGCTTCGGATTCAAAGTGAATCACAAAAGATAATCCCCTCCATTCCTCAGTTTGTTTATGCGATTTCGCCCCTGCAAGAGGTAGGCAGCCATCTCCCCCAATCGACTCCATCATTGCTTTCGCAACAACGTGTTGAGTGGGGAGGTCCACGATCGCTTCCGCATAATTAGGGCTACGTTTAGGGTTTAGGGTTTAGAGCTTAGGGTTTAGGGTTTAGAGCTTAAGGTTTAAGGTTAGGGTTTAGGGTTATGTTTAAGGTTTAGGGTCATGTTTAGGGTTTAGGGTTTAGGGTTATGTTTAGGGTCTAGGGTCATGTTTAGGTTTTTTTTCTAGAAAAAAAAAACATATGTTTTTATTGAATGGAAAATAAGATGCAATACCTTAGGCCCAAAAGTCACCTAAAATAAGAAAATAATAAGCCCATAAGTGACCATACAAATCCAATTGTTATATCGTGCACCACGGCGCACAATGCATTGTGCGCTCCAAAAATCCCATGTTTCGTATGTATATAATTATAGAGTAGAATACACATAAACTCCTAACATAATACACATAATCTTAACACAATACATAATACACATAAACTCTTAACATAATACACATGACCTCTTAACATAATATATATACATAAACTCTTAACATAATACATATAAACTCTTAGGGCGCTGTTATGGGTTCTGCGTCACAGGCTTGGTAGAATTACAGAAAAACAGGATAGAAAGAAAAGAACAATTGTGAGAAGGATAAGCTGGGTTTGCTTGAGTTCCCAGAACTCCCTTAGACCCTTTTGGGATTAAATTTCTCCTTCCTTTTATTGAAATAGATACTCCCTTATATAGGGCAGTACAAGGATTCCAAAACTGATCTAATTACTAAAACTAAATTAGGAAGCTTTCTAATACTCTAACTTTCTAAACTATAATATAGTAATAAGCTAACAACTTTCTAAACTATAATATAGTAATGAAATAAAACTAACTATAGTATGGTAATGAAATAGAACTTCATTACTGCAATTTCCCAAATTACAGCTTCTCTTCTGATCTGTTTCTGCGAACATAACCACGCCCCCAGAATGCATCATTACTCCCCTCCGGGACAACAAACTTGTCCTCAAGCTTGAAGTTCGGGTATCGGCTTTGAAAGTCTGGTAACTGTTCCCACGTTGCATCTTCTTCCAACATCCCTTGCCATTGTACGAGAACTTCACGACTACCCCTATTGACTCGACTTTTGAGGATGGCTGCGGGCTGAAGTACAAGACGACCTTCATCCGATGGGGGTAGATGACAAACTACTGTTGGCAGTGCACCTTTGAACTCTTTTAGGACAGACACATGGAAAACATCATGAATACGTGATTCTGGTGGAAGTTCCAGTTGATATGCTACTTGCCCAATTCTCCGTACCACTTGAAAGGGGCCATAAAAGCGTGGTGAAAGCTTAGTCATTTTCCTCTTGGCAATGGAGCGTTGGCGATATGGTTGCAGCTTCACCCAAACCCACTGTCCTGGCTCAAAGGTTACTTCCCGGTGCAATCTGTTATATGTTTGTTCCATTCTAGACTGCGCAAGTTGGAGATGATGTCTTGCATCCTTGAGGATCTCATCTCTGCTTTGCAAAGCATCATCCACTGCATCTAGTTTAGAAACACCTGGTTCATATGATAACAAACGAGGAGGTGGTCTGCCATACACCACTTGGAATGGGGTGGTACGAAGAGCAAAGTGGAAGGATGTATTATAACAATACTCCACCCACGGAAGCAATTGAACCCATTGCCGAGGGTGCTCACCCACCAAACAGCGTAGGTACATTTCGATAGTTCTATTAACTACTTCCGTTTGACCATCCGATTGTGGGTGGTATGCTGAAGAGAAGTTAAGCTTCGTCCCGCTAAGAGTGAACAATTCCTTCCAAAAATTTCCTGTAAATGTTCTGTCCCTATCACTCACAATTGACTCTGGCAAGCCGTGTAATTTGAAGACATTGGCATAGAATGCTTGTGCCACAGTAAGAGCTGAATATGGGTGTTGTAAAGCCATGAAGTGGGAATACTTAGAGAAGCGATCTACGACCACAAAGAGCACTGATTTGCCCCCAACCTTTGGCAGCCCCTCCACAAAATCAAGTGAGATATCAGCCCATATTTGGTGAGGGATCGGAAGTGGCTGGAGTAGCCCCGCGGGGCGGAGATTTTCCCATTTCTGTTGCTGGCAGGTAGAGCAATTAGAAACAAATTCGCGGACCATTTTATTCAGCCCTGGCCAGATAAAGTCTCTGCGGACACGGTGGATAGTTTTCTGCACCCCCTCATGGTTGGCGCTATGGATTTCTTGCAAAATTCGCAGACTGAGGTCTGAGTTTGGGGGAATAAAAATTTTCCCTCTATAAAAAACCAATCCTTCCTTCAAGAACCACATTTCCTCCGTTTGATGGTCACAGTTTTGGACGAATGGCTTGTACTCCTCTGAGTTACGCACAGCAAATTTAATGTCGTCTAATAACTTTGAACGCAGCAGGGATATGGTCAAACATTCTTGTGTATCCTGGTGCCTTCGCGATAAGGCATCTGCCACTACATTCAACTTCCCGGGCTTGTATTCTACAGTAAAGTCATAGCCCAATAATTTGCTCATCCAGTGCTGTTGTGGGGAAGTTGTAAGTCGCTGTTGCAGAAGGAAACTCAGGCTGTAATGATCTGTTCTAATCACGAACTTCCGTCCCCAGAGATAGTGCCTCCAATTCCGGACTGCTAGCGATAAACCAATCAATTCTTTTTCATAAGCTGGAAGCTTCAAGTGATGATCTGCCAACTTCTTACTGAAAAATGCTATCGGGTGCAGACCTTGTTGTAACACTGCCCCAATGCCACTGCCTGAAGCATCACACTCGACAACAAATGGGAGTGAGAAATCTGGTAAGCTTAATACTGGTGCTGTTGTCAATGCGCGTTTTAACCCCTCAAAAGCCTGGGCAGCTTCTTGGGACCAATCAAATGCATTTTTGCGTAGCAGATTCATTAAAGGAGCTGCCAAAACTCCATAACCTTTAATGAATCGACAATAGAATCCTGCTAACCCGAGGAAACCGCGAAGGCTTGTTGGCGAAGTTGGAGTTGGCCAATCTGCCACTGCTTGTACTTTGTCACCATCAACAGATACGCCATGATCATGGATGATATGCCCAAGATAACGAACATGGTCCTCTCCGAAGACACACTTCGACCTTTTGAGAAACAAGTTATGCTCCTGCAAGCATGAAAGAACCATCTGAATGTGTTGCAAGTGCTCAACCCATGTAGCACTATATATGAGAATATCATCAAAAAAAACTAATACAAACTTTCGTAAGAAGGGACCAAAGACCTCATTCATTAAAGACTGGAAGGTCGAAGGGGCATTAGTAAGCCCGAAAGGCATTATCAGAAACTCAAAGTGGCCATGATGGGTTCGGAAAGCTGTCTTTTCCACATCATCTGGATGCATTCGGATTTGGTGGTATCCTGACCGAAGATCAAGTTTGGTAAAGAATTTTGACCCATGCAGTTCATCCAGTAACTCATCTATCACTGGAATAGGAAACTTGTCTTTGATGGTGCAGTTATTCAATTCTCGGTAATCGACGCAAAATCTCCAAGATCCATCTTGTTTGGTGACCAAGAACACAGGGGATGAAAAAGGAGATCTGCTTGGCCGAATTATTCCATTTTTCAACATGTCCGTGCATTGCTTCTCAATTTCATCCTTAAGTATTTGTGGATAGCGATAAGGACGCACCACTACAGGATCTGTCCCCGAAACTAGAACAATTCTGTGGTCACACTCACGGACTGGAGGTAGAGAGGAAATCTCTCTAAAGAGTGCATCAAATGTGGTTAAAATACTGTCCAAAGCTGCGCGGTTGGAAAGTGGTTGGAGTGTATGCAATTCCGGACCAGCAGTGTAGTGTTCACCCAACCAGGAAACTAGCCTCCCATTCAATGAAAATCGCATTGTTAATGTGTGAAAATCCCACCAAATAGGTCCCAATGTACTTAGCCATTTAACTCCCAAGACGACATCAAAACCTGCCAAAGGAAGCACATAAAAATCTGCCAAAAAGCAATCAGATTTGTGGTGAACCAGCACTTGCTCGCAGATTCCAGAACTTGGGAGGTGTTCCCCATGTGCCACTGCTACTCGCATGCCTGGACGAGGGCTGGTTGCAAGTTCCAAAGACTTGACAGTGGTAGCATTGATAAAATTGTGGGTGCTGCCTGTGTCAATTAGTGCAAGCAATGGTTGACCTGCAATCACTATCTTCAGTTTCATCATCTTGCCCGTAGAGACTCCTGTGATGGCATTCAAAGAGATTTCTGCCATATCTGGGGCTGCTTCCTCAGAGTCTAATGGGCCATCCTCATCACACACATTCAAAATGCAAAAGAGATGCTTACAACGATGGCCGCGAGACCATGTTTCATCACAGTTAAAATAAAGGCCTTTTGCCTTGCGTTCTTCTTGCTCCGCAGGTGTCAATCGACGTAGCGGGGGTGGCTTAAAGCTTGGTTTAGGTGCTGCTCGGGGCTTTGTAACTGTGATTACTGGGCTGCTCGGCAAAGAAGAAACCAGATGAGGTGGTTGTCGAGCCACAGTGAGACCCAATAATTGGAATTTCCTTGCAAAATCACGGGTTGTATTCACAGCTTCAGCCAAAGAGGCTGGCTTGCTACGCTCCACATCAATTCGTAAGAGCTCGTCCAGTCCCGCCGTGAATAAATCAACTTGCTGATCAAAACGAACGGAGGTCGCACGAGCCAACAACGTCTGGAAATCCTCCACATACTCATCAATATGCCTTCCTCGCTGTTTCAAATTGGCTAACTCCCCCAAAGGATTGTTGCTACGTGGCGGCCCAAAACGCAGCTTGCAATATTCTTTAAACAAAAGCCAAGAAAGGGGAGGTTCATCCCGCAGGACTTGATAATACTACAGTTGTGCTTCACCGGTCATGTTGAATGCTGCAAGGCCCACTTTTTCTTGTTCTGGAGTATGGGTTGTATGGAAATAAAGTTCGCACCGATGTAACCAGATTAAGGGATCCTCCTTGCCCGCATATTGGGTTCATCAAGCTTGGTAAACCGAGATTGAGGAGGTGTGTTGTCCACCGCAAAATTTGCATTTTGAACTTCGGATCCTGCAGGTGGGGTTGTTGGTTGCTGGGCTCGAATATAGTCCGCCAATAATTGTTTCAACTCTTGAACTGACTCAGAGAGGTCTGTGAATTCCTCCCTAGAGATTGTGTTACTGGAAGAACGATCGCCCATGACGCCGGCAACGGAACCAAATGTTATGGGTTCTGCGTCACAGGCTTGGTAGAATTACAGAAAGACAGGATAGAAAGAAAAGAACAATTGTGAGAAGGATAAGCTGGGTTTGTTTGAGTTCCCAGAACTCCCTTAGACCCTTTTGGGATTAAATTTCTCCTTCCTTTTATTGAAATAGATACTCCCTTATATAGGGCAGTACAAGGATTCCAAAACTGATCTAATTACTAAAACTAAATTAGGAAGCTTTCTAATACTCTAACTTTCTAAACTATAATATAGTAATAAGCTAACAACTTTCTAAACTATAATATAGTAATGAAATAAAACTAACTATAGTATGGTAATGAAATAGAACTTCATTACTGCAATTTCCCAAATTACAGCTTCTCTTCTGATATGTTTCTGCGAACATAACCACGCCCCCAGAATGCATCAGGCGCACAATGCATTGTGCAGCCTGGTGCAAGAGATAATTTGCCTTACAAATCAACATAGGATAAGATATAGCCTAATCTAACCAAAGAGGCCCAAAAGTGACCTTACTAAACAACACCATGGGCTAAAGTCTAGCCTAGACTAACAAAAGGCCTAAGCCTAACAACAAAAGGGACAAATTAAAAAGCCTAACTCAAATGAAATTAAAGAGGCCTTTATGCATATGGCCATTCGGCCTTCCTCTGCTAGCACTCTAGTAGCCCAATCACACACTCCAGTCCACTAAGCAGCACAACACTGCCCTTTTCCAGGCCATAGTCGGCCATTAAACCAACCCAATCCAACAAAATTCATTTAATCCACAACATGTTCATCCTTCGCCACTTCCATTTAATCAAAATCCAATTCAATATTAAGCCATTCCACTCCAAAATCTATTCAAGCCCAGGGATAATCCTTTTATTCGGCCCAGACTTAGAGACCGTCCAAATCAATTCACACATCCCAAATTCATAAATCCTGCCACCCCAATCTAAATCTATGCCCACCTCATTTCCACATTACCATGCACCATAACATCTTCTACCAAACCAATCACATGTTTAGTGTTTAGGGTTTAGAGTTTCAGATTTAGGAATTACGTTTAGGGTTAGGGTTTAGGGTTTAGGGTTTAGGGTTTAAGGTGATGTTTAGCGTTTAGGGTTAGAGTTTAGGGTTTAAGATTTAAGGTTTAGGGTTGAAATATGAAACATTGCTAATAACTAGTGTGCCAAATGCCTAAAAATCTGATAATTAGCAACCAAAAAATTTAATTAAAACTGGCCCATAGTAGACCTCACTTCACACGAGCCAAGCCCTTTATGCTGAAAAATCCAATAGACCAGGCCCAACATGGGCTAATCATCGCAGCTGCATTAAACCGCACGGCCCAAGTAGGCTACCATAATCTCCAACTCATAAGGCCACAATATTAATACGACCCAACCATTAATTCCTGAATTCAGCTTTTCCTCAACCCATCAAACTACTCCAATATTAATTCCACAACATAATTAGGCCCAAACATCTAACCATTAATCCACCCAAATCATGCATTTCATGACTTTAATTAATTCAACACCTTCACACTGCTACAATATTAACACAGCACCTCCTTCAAATTATTCAATCGCACACTGCATCTTCCTTATTTCTTCATGATTTCACACGGCCAAGCTGCAAACCAGACTATCGAACAAGTCAACAGCTCATTCCAGCTACTCAAGCAACATCAACATTCTATTGGTCATCAAAATTCTAATAGCCCGATTGCTCATCAAAGTAACCTTCCGACCATCTGCATATATATAATCCCACCGTAGGTCTATGTAGCAATCCACAACCCACCACCGATGATAGGCCATACTTTTCCTTAACTGGACTCACCTCAATCTTGCTCCTCATAATCCTAGCCGCCTCTTTCATCGATTTCACATCATAATCCTTCCTCCCATTCTTCCATATTTCTTTGGTAGCTATAGCCTTCACCTCTGTCATAGTTTCCCCGACCACTGCCGCAAACACCACATCCTTATCAAAGCATGCATCCACCGTTTCATATCATTCTCTTAGATCTACTTTTTCCCAATCCTCCTTCCACTTCAGTTTCTTTTTATTCACTGACTCATTACTGCCTTGAGACTCAACTACTCCAATATTAATAGCCATCACAGCTTCTTTGCCCTCCCCCTTCGCCATGTTGTTTGGAGGTGTCTCCTCCACCAGAAAATCCCCTCCTTCCTTTACCATTTCCAGCCTACCAACCCCTTCAATTTCTACACCCCTTTGGACCTCTCTAGACCCCCCCCCCCCCCCCTGTCATAGTTTCTCGGACCACTGCCGCAAACACCACATCCTTATCAAAGCATGCATCCACCGTTTCATACCATTCTCTTAGATCTACTTTCTCCCAATCCTCCTTCAACTTCAGTTTCTTTTTATTCACTGACTCATTACTGCCTTGAGACTCAACCACTCCAATACGAATAGCCATCACAGCTTCTTTGCCCTTCCCCTTCGCCATGTTGTTTGGAGGCGTCTCCTCCACCAGAAAATCCCCTCCTTCCTTTACCATTTCCAGCCTACCAACCCCTTCAATTTCTACACCCCTTTGGACCTCTCTAGATCCCCCCCCCCCCCCCCCCTTCATTGCCACCACTCTCGATTCCCTTTCCAAAAACTACTTCCACCACCACTTTCCTTCTAGACTCCTCTATAACTTCCTGAACCTTATCAACACCTCCTTCCCTCCCCAACTTGTCTCTGTTGAGACTCTTCCGCCGGCGAATGACCAACCTCCATCGAATGTCCACCGTTCCCAGCGGTATCCGCGACTCTCTCATCCACAACCGCCTCAACACCTCCACCATCCAGATTCCTCCGTCGACACACCGTCACCGTGTGACCCTTTCGAATTCAATCCTCTGCCCAAAACCTTCTGATTCTCCTCATCCACCTTTAATTTCGATCCAAATCTCCTCAACGGCTTAGACACATTTATTTCAACCCTAGCTTTAGCCACATTTGGCCTTGATATACGCTCAGTTGCCACATCCAACATCAAAACTCTCCCAATCAGAGCAAAAATTCTAGATATCATTCGCAAATTAAAGCGATGCTGCGGCAAATTAGGTAAAGAAATTCATACCATAGTCATCGGCGAGTCTCTGTCAATTCTCCATTCCGGCGTCTACTTTGAGAACCATACGTGGGCTCCTTCCACCATCGTCTGGTTCCTCAACCAAGTTCTTCTACAATCGAATTCCAACGCGAATCGCATCAATATCATTCTTCTATTTAGCGATCCAATCTGAACCGCACCTTCCAGACGGAGAATCGCCCTAAAATTAACCCTAATGACCTCCAACATAGGCCTCTCCTTCGCAAATCAACATATATCAAAGTAATATTACTCTCAATCGTAGCTAGGTTCTCCCATTCACTTGCTGCCACGTACAATTGACAATTTTAAATGATTAACCTCTGTATTTCCTTCCAAAATTCCAGATCAGGCTTCCATGTGAGTGGGTTTGGGATTTAGGGTTAAGATTTAAGGTTTAGGGTTTAGGGTTATGTTTAGGGTTTAGAGTTTAGGGTTAACGTTTAAGGTTCTATGTGAGTGGGTTTGGGATTTAGGGTTAAGATTTAAGGTTTAGGGTTTAGGGTTTAGGGTTATGTTTAGGGTTTAGAGTTTAGGGTTTACGTTTAAGGTTTAAGATTTAAGAATTACGTTTAGGGCTTAAGAAATATGTTTAGGGTTTAAGGGTTAGGGTTTAGGGTTAGAGTTTAGGGTTTCATTTAGAGTTTAGGGTTTCATTTAGGGTTTAAGGTTTAGGGTTATTAGGACTCTATCATCATTAGTGTTCGTTATCTATTATTATTAGTAATTAGTGTTCGTTACCTATTATTATTAGTATTCGTCTTGTAATAGGTTTACTATTCACTACTATATATACTCTTGTATAGACTCATTATTATTCATTCAGATATATCGTATCCTCATCTGGTATCAGCAGGTTTCTCTCTCCTCTCTCTAATAGCGCACCTCGGATCTGATGACGGCTCTGTTGGTAGTTCTGAACGGACCGTTTCCGAGGCCGCGCTTGTCGCACCGCTGCAGTCAGGGGTGCCCTTCTCTTCGGCGCATCACTTCGTCTCAATCAAGTTGACATCCCGCAATTTTTTGTTTTGGCGTACTCAGCTTCTTCCGTTCTTGGATGGCCAAGGGTTGTTGGGTTTTGTCGACGGTACTTCGGTATGTCCGCCGATCACCGCGCTTGCCGTGCCGCCTGCCGAGGGAGCTGTTCCTGCCATGCCTTCGTCGGCTTCGTCTTCCGCTGCTCGGAGTGCATGGCTCCGTCAAGATAAGGTCGTGCTCTCCTTATTAATCTCATCCTTGTCCGACGAGATGATGCACCTCGCAATCGGTAAGTCCACTTCTCGGCATTTGTGGTTGGCAATCGAACAGGTTCTTGGTTCGACTACACGGGCTCGTGCCCTCCGGTTGGTGGGCGAGTTGCAAGGATTACGGCAGGGGGATGCTTCGATCCCGGACTATCTTGGCCGTGCGCAGGTGCTTATCGAGGATTTAGCGCTTGCCGGTCGTCCAGTGATGCTAGAGGATCAGAATATGTATATATTCCGAGGCTTGCGGTCCGAATATCGTCCTTTGGTGGCGTCGCTCACAAGGGGTGCTCCGGTGTCTCTGCCCGAGCTATCCGATTTTCTTGTTTCGTAGGCTTTTATATGTGCCGATGATGCTGGTGATGTTGCTGCTGCTCCGGTCGCCATGGCGGCTCAGCGAGGTGGAGGCCGTTCAGGCGGGCAGCAGCGTGGAGGCGGCAACCGCGGCCGTGGTCGCGACAAAGGGCGTGGCCGTGGTCGTGGCGGTGCCGGGGCTATCCAGTGCCAGATCTGCTCCGGCGAGGGCCATTCGGCCGCTTCGTGCTTTCGTCGGTACGATGGAGCTCCGGGGCCGAGAGCGCATGTTGCGTATCCTGTGGATGATGCGGCTTCGGTTAGCACTCAGCAATGGTTTCCCGACACTGGTGCGTCGAACCATGCCACCCCAGATCCGTCTTTGATGTCCTCGACGGTCTCTTATAACGGTCCGGATCATCTTCGTGTTGGTGACGGTAAGTGTTTACCTATTGTTGGTACTGGTTCGTCTTCGGTAGCCTCTTCTAAAACACTGTTTCGGTTGTCTGATGTTCTTTTTGTTCCTGGGCTTTCTGCGTCTTTATTATCCGTGCAACGGTTTGCCCGTGATAATAATGTATTCTTTGAATTTCACCCTGATTGTTTCTTTGTGAAAGATCGTTCAACCACGGAACTTCTGTATAGAAGGCAGGCTTCGGGGGGTCTCTATTCTTGGCCTGTTTCTCGTTCGAGTCCCGCTGCGTTAGTGGCTTCGCGTGTCTCCTCTGACGTTTGGCATGGTCGGTTGGGTCACCCTCATCCTCGTGTCTTGCGACAGATTTTGAATTCGTATTCCATTGATTCTAGTTTTAGTAATAGTTCGGTGTCATGTCGTGCTTGTATGCTTGGGAAATCATCTCGGTTTCCCTTGCCTCGTGTCAATACTACTACGTCGCATGTTTTAGAGCTTATTTATACTGATATTTGGGGCCCAGCGCCTTTTCTTTCTGTCAGTGATTTTCGTTATTTTGTTTTGTTTGTTGATGACTACACACGCTATGTATGGTTTTATCCTATGCGATTAAAAACTGATGTGTATGCTATCTTCGAGCAGTTTCGGTCACTAGTTGAGCGTTCATATGGTCGTAAGATTGTCTCTATACAATCTGATTTAGGGGGAGAGTATAAACGGTTGCACCGTACTTTCGTCTCTTTGGGTATCAATCATAGGCAATCTTGTGCCTATACCCATGAGCAGAATGGTAGAGTTGAGCGTCGGCATCGTCACGTTGTGGAAACGGGTCTGGCTCTCTTGGCTCAGGCTTCGGTTCCACAGCGATATTGGGATTATGCCTTTGAGACTGCGGTCTATCTCATCAATAAAATGCCTACTCGAGTTCTAGACAATGTCAGTCCTCATTATTGTTTGCATCATTCTAATCCTTCTTATTCCTTCTTACGTGTGTTTGGCTGTCTCTGTTATCCTCTGTTGCGCCCGTACAATCGTAACAAGTTGCAGTATCGGTCATCCCCGTGTGTGTTTCTTGGTTATCCGTCTTCGTTTCGTGGCTATCGTTGTTTAGATCCTGCTACTAACAAGGTATTCATTTGTCGTCATGTACGGTTTGATGAAACCGTATATCCGTTTGCTTCTTCTATGCCTTCTCAGGTCTCTAGCTCTCGCCCGGTTGAGCCGTGGGGTGTTGGTGCCGTTCGGGTTGGTGTTGGCTCCGATGTTTGTCCCACTAGACCTGATCCTCATCCAGAGTTGGACGCAGATTCCGGGGCTGCCGCAGCTAGTTCAGATTCTCGCACTGTGACTGCTACGGCTCCGGAATGGGCGGTCTCGGGTGCTCCTACTGCGCCCAAGCGAGGCCGCCGTACGGCGAAGCCTGTTCAGCCTCGGTCTCATGTCATGGCAACCCGTTCTCAAGGACCGACGCAGCATGTGGCTCTTATGACTGTTCCTGAACCGACTTGTTATTCTCAGGCAGTTCGGTATCCGGAGTGAGGCCATGGATCTTGAGTTTAATGCCTTGCTCCAGAATCACACTTGGCGTCTGGTTAGTCGTACACCTGGCATGAACGTTGTGGGGTGCAAATGGGTGTTCAGAACGAAGCGCAAGGCCGATGGCACGATTGAGCGGCGCAAGGCCGATGGCACGATTGAGCGGCACAAGGCTCGACTGGTCGCAAAGGGTTTCAATCAAGTCGTTGGGCAAGACTTTTTGAGACTTTCAGTCCTGTTGTCAAACCCACCACCGTGCGGCTTCTTCTCTCTTTAGCCGTTTCTCGCGGTTGGGTCATTCGGCAGTTGGATGTTCACAACGCCTTCCTCAATGGTAATCTTGCAGAGACAGTTTACATGAGACAGCCGCCCGGTTATGAAGACCAGTCACGGCCGGATGATGTGTGTTTGTTACAGAGGTCACTCTATGGTCTTAAGCAGGCTCCTCGAGCGTGGTTCAATAGGTTGCATGCTTTCTTGGTGTCGGTTGGTTTTTCACCCTCCAAGACTGATGTTTCTTTATTCATCTATACTCGTGCCTCTATTTGTTTATATTTGCTTGTCTATGTTGATGATATCCTTGTTATGGGGTCTGATGCTTCGTGTGTTACTCGGCTTCTTACTGACTTAGCCTCGGAGTTTAAGATTCGTGACATGGGTGCTCCGTCTTTTTTTCTTGGCATTGAGACGGTCTCCAAGGATGGTGGTTTGTTTCTTTCTCAGCAGCGATACATGCGAGATATTTTGAGCCGTGCAGGTATGGTGGACTGTAAACCGTTGGCTACTCCGGTTCCTGTGTCCCGACCTTCTTCTGATTCTGTGGTTCCCTATGCGGATCCCACGCAGTATCGCAGTCTTGCTGGGGCTCTACAGTATCTTACTGTTACTCGTCCGGATCTCTCTTTTGCCGTGAATCGGGTCTGTCAGCATATGCACTCTCCAACCACTGAGCATTGGGTTATGCTCAAGCGTGTTCTGCGGTATGTAAAAGGAACTCTGCACTTTGGTCTTTTTATTCGTCCTTCCTCCTCTGTTGCGGTTCATGCCTTTTCGGATTCGGACTGGGCTGGTGATCCAGCTGACAGGAAGTCTACTAGTGGTTTTGCGGTTTTTCTTGGTGGCAATCTGATTTCCTGGTCTTGTCGGAAGCAACGCACGGTTGCTCGTTCGTCTACAGAGGCTGAATACAAGGCTCTAGCTGATGTGTCTACGGAGGTCACCTGGTTGGTTTCTCTGTTGCACGAGCTTGGAGTGTCATTGGCTGCTCCTCCCACTCTCTGGTGTGATAATTTGGGTGCGACTTATCTCTGTTCCAACCCGGTGTTCCATGCTCGTACGAAGCATGTGGAAATTGATTACCACTTTGATCGTGACAAAGTGGCGAAGAAGGAGTTGCAGGTTAGCTTCATTTCCACAAAGGATCAGCTCGCTGATGTGTTCACTAAAGCTCTCCCTGGTCCGCGTTTCTCTACTCTATGTGGCAAGCTCAATGTTGTTGCTAGTCCACCTTGTGCTTGAGGGAGAGTATTAGGACTCTATCATCATTAGTGTTCGTTACCTATTATTATTAGTAATTAGTGTTCGTTACCTATTATTATTAGTATTCGTCTTGTAATAGGTTTACTATTCACTACTATATATACTCCTGTACAAACTCATTATTATTCATTCAGATATATCGTATCCTCATCAGGGTTATGTTTAAAGTTTAGGGTTTGGGGTTATGTTTAGGGTTTAGGGTTTCATTTAGGGTTTAGGGTTATGTTTAAAGTTTAGGGTTTGGGGTTATGTTTAGGGTTTACGATTTAGGGTTATGTTTAGGGTTTAAGGTTTTATTTAGGGTTTGGGGTTATGTATAAGGTTTAAGGTTTCATTTAGGGTTTAGGTTTATGTTTAAAGTTTAGGATTTAGGGTTATGTTTAAAGTTTAGGGTTTAGGGTTTTATTTAGGGTTTAGGGTTTGGGGTTATGTTTAAGGTTTCATTTAGGATTTAAGGTTTAGGGTTTAGGTTTTTATTTACAATTTAAAGTTTAGGGTTTCATTTAGGGTTATGTTTAAGATTTAGGGTTTCATTTAGGGTTTAGGTTTATGTTTATGGTTTAAGGTTATGTTTAGGGTTTGGGGTTTCGTTTAGGGTTTGGGGTTTCGTTTAGGGTTTAGGGTTTCGTTTAGGATTTAGGGTTTAAGGATTAAGGTTTTATTTAGGGTTTAAGGTTTGGCATTATGTTTAGGGTTTCATTTAGGGTTTAGGTTTTTATTTACGATTTAGGGTTTAAGGTTTAGGGTTTCATTTAGAGTTTAGGGTTATGTTTAGGGTTTAGGGTTTGAGGTTATGTTTAGGGTTTAAGGTTTAGGGTTAGGGTTTGAAGTTTAGGGTTTCATTTAGGGTTTATGGTTTAGGGTTTAAGGTAAGGTTTAAAGTTTGAGGTTTCATTTAGGGTTTAGGGTTTAGGGTTTGGGGTTTCATTTAGAGTTTAGGGTTTAAGGTTGAGTTTAGGGTTTTATTTAGGGTTTAAAGTTTAGGGTTTCATTTAGGGTTTAAGGTTTAGGGTTTAGGGTTTAAGGTTAGGTTTAGGGTTTAGGGTTTAAGGTTAGGTTTAGGGTTTAGGGTTTAGGGTTTCATTTAGGGTTTAGGGTTTAGGGTTTCATTTAAGGTTTAGGGTTTCGATTTCATTTAAGGTGGGTTTCAGTTTCATTTGGAGTTTAGGGTTTAAGATTTAGGGTTTTCATTTAGGGTTTAAGATTTAGGGTTTTCATTTAGGGTTTAGGGTTTCGATTTCATTTAGGGTTTAGGGTTTTGATTTTATTTAGGGTTTAGGGTTTAGGGTTTCAGTTTCATTTAGGGTTTAAGGTTTAGGGTTTAGGGTTTAGGGTTTCTTCATTCATGGTTTAGGGTTTAAGTTTCATATCGGGTTTGAGGTTTAGGGTTTCATTTATGGTTTAGGGTTTGAGGGTTTAGGTTTAAGGTTTCATTTATGGTTTAGGGTTTAAGGTTAGAGTTTAAGGCTTAAGGTTTAGAGTATGGTTTAGGGGTTAAGGTTATGTTTAAGGTTTGGCATTTAGGGTTATGTTTAAGGTTTAGGATTTAGGGTTATGTTTAGGGTTTAGTATTTAAGTAAAATTTAATATGTACTTTTGGTAAATCAAAGATGTTGTAGCTACACTTTAATTGACTAAAATAAAACACAATGGCAAGGATATTCAAAGCCTAACAAACAAATTATACCAAAATATGATACACAATCCTTAGGTATACTTCCAGGAAAGTTGATCGAGACGAAACTCACTTAAATACTAACTCCTTAGACAGAGTAGTGTTGCAAGGGAACTAGTAGCAACAAGACTTTTAAGTCAGTGTCACAAAACTAGTATTCTTCCCCAAGAAACTTTCCTAAAGCACGAGCGGAGTAATAACCGAAAAGTAAGTATATGTAAAATCTAACTTTGGGCATTAATTCATATCTAAAAGGCTCTAAATTTATTCCTAAAGAACATGCTTTAGTACTAACCTCTATTTAGGGTTTAGGCTCTAAATTTATTCCTAAAGAACATGCTTTAGTACTAACCTCTATTTAGGGTTTAGGCTCTAAATTTATTTAGGATTTCGAGGTTAGGGATTACGATTTAGTGTTATGTTTAGGGTTTAGGGTTAAGTTTAGGGGTTATGGTTTAAGGTTAAGTTTAGGGGTTATAGTTTAAGGTTAAGTTTAGGGGTTATGGTTTTTTTTTTAAACGCTAACTTTATTATTAATAATAATAAAGAAGGGCAAGAAGCTCATACAAAGTCTGAAGGTCGAGGCCACACATAGCCCAAACCAACTAAGCCAACAAAGTAAAAGAAAAGAAAATAATTACATCAAAAAAAGCTAAAAAAAACTAAAGCCTAACCATATAGGCAAACTAGCATAAGCTACATATACTAAGGCCTAACACTTAGGCTCAAAACTGAAAAAAAAGTGAAATCAATGAAATCATAAATGACATAGAACCAGCGACAACCACTATATAGTTTAGGGGTTAGGGTTTAAGGTTCAGGGTTTAGGGTCAACACATGGCCTTACAACCCTTAGACTTCATGCTATACAATCCTTTAAAATTGACAATACATAACCAAAGCTACTTCAAAATTTCCAAAGCCTCGGCCAAACTCAAACTCTCATCTTACAAGGCATCACTCAACACACATACATGGTTGGTTCGGGTTTACAGTTTAGTGTTGGGTTTAAGGTAATGGTCACACTATCGGCACGATGGGACCAAAAAACATGGCTTAGGAGGCAAGAATAATAAGACTGGGAATTGTCACACTACCAGTAATGTCCTCACCGAGGAGGTCATTTTCACCAAGGATTTGAATTAGGTCTGCAACCGAGACTAAATTGTCAAAGCCACAGAAAATTCAATTGCCAAACAACATTTATATAATTCAAACCATTCAACACAAAATTAATAGAATTGTCCAAAACTAATACAAAACAATAAACTTAATCCAACACTAATTTAGGGGGGCATGCAACATGGCATATAGTTCAATTAATAAACATTTAAGTTTAATATAAATTTTAATTATTCATTCTAAACAATTATTTTAAAAGAAAATCGATCATAAAAGTTATTTTAATAATAGTATGGGTAGAAAATGCTAATAGACACAGCATCACAAGTCCAAAATCCTTGCTAAAAATACTTTAATTAGAAAGAAAAAAATTACCTCTTTGTGAACCTGGCTCGAGGCATTATCCTCCGTTCTAGGAATTTCATCAGAGTATTATTTGCATCTAAAGAATCACCGGTCTCTTGAACCTCTCCCTTAGCCTTGCACTTTGTTTAAGTAAAAAATAACAAATAAATAAATACATCAAGAAATAAATAAATAAATAAGAGAATAAGAATAAAAAAAAATCAAAAATCAAAAATAATTAAAAGGAACGTACAATTGCTGAAAAATGGACTACTAACTTGAACAAGGCAACAAATTAATGCTTATATACAGAATTTTGATGCCCAAAAGGGAAGGAAACTCACTCAAGAATATATTCAGATTCATGCTTAAAGTTTTTCAACCCTGCTTCAAACACATTACGTGCCACCTACATGAATACACAAAAATTATAAAATACACGAATTATAAAATTATAAAATACACCAAAAAGAAAAGATAGGAGATGAAAGGGTAATATTAGAGGTTTTATCACAAAACTTTAATCTAAATTAATTTTAAGTAAGCTGCAGCAATGTCAAACATGAATTTACTGGTTTTGAGACACTCCCAAAACATAAAAACAACCAAAAAAAGTTCCAGACCTCATTTAAAACTTCGCATCCTTGTTAAGACAGAATTCCATGATTGCCTGAGCTACACAAAATGATAAGTACAATTTGGAGATTTGCGTGCATCAAGAAAGTACTTGCGAGCTGCTTCAATTCCTTCTGTCCTCCTTAAGAACCAAATAAACTGCAATACTAGAAACAGTGTGTAGTCAACGAAGAAGAACCTAGAAGAAGTAAGCTAAGAAGTGTGCGGTAAAGAAAACAAATAACTTAGAAAATTTCACTATAAGAATTTAATTTACGAAGACTATAGGAGTCTTTACTTCTCACCACCCACATCTGCTTCACCAGATCTTTGCTAGGTGTGAAAACCCCTGTTATTTTTTACCCCATTATCATATATGTTTCTGTTAAGGATTCAATAACTCCATAAATACATAATCTACAAAGGCATACCAGCAACAGATTGCCCAAGAGCAGTAAATAGAGGCACCAGTGAGTGTAGCCAGATCAACTATCTGCATGGTTAAACACTTAAACACGTTATTAACAGTTATGCTGCAATCTGCCATATACATATAGAGAATATAATGGTGGATTTAAGAGCATTATCTCAGCACTAGAAAGATATAGAAATCATGAGTTCTGAAATATATGATGTATGGTATGACTAATGGTTGCAGATAGATATCTTTTCTACTCCCAGTTTGCAGGCATATACTAAAGCATCTGCAAGTACAAGCCCCCCTTCAGCATTAGTGTCTGTAACCTAACAAAAGAATGGATCGATAACACCCAACACGACGATATAATCAGATCAAGATACAAAACAACAGTGCTGCATAAGTTACCTCAATTCTCTTCCCATTTGGAGCTGTGACAATGTCTCCAGGCCTCATGCCTGTCCCGCTAATCATATTTTTCGCACACTGGAACAATGAAATGTACCTGCCATATCACAATAGTTTCACAATAAGACTTACTTCCACTCCAACAGGTTTTATTTGGCAGATAGCTTTTGTATAGTTATGCAATTCTGGATGTATAGTTATGAAGTTATGGATGTGTAGTTATGCAATTTTGGATGTATAGTTATGAAGTTATGGATTTTTTTTTTAAGTCGACGTCAAAACGACGTCGTTTTTGCATCCGTGTGCACCATGCATGGTGCACACGGATGCACAGCATAACGCTCCATTTATGGGGGCATTCAACATGGCATATAGTCCAATTAATAAACATTTAAGTTTAATATAAATTTTAATTATTCATTCTAAACAATTATTTTAAAAGAAAATCATAAAACTTATTTTAATAATAGTATGGGTAGAAATGCTAATAGACAGCAGCACAAGTCCAAAATCCTTGCTTAAATACTTTAATTAGAATGAAAAAAATTACCTCTTTGTGAACCTGGCTCGAGGCATTATCCTCAGTTCTAGGAATTTCATCAGAGTATTATTTGCATCTAAAGAATCACCGGTCTCTTGAACCTCTCACTTAGCCTTGCACTTTGTTTAAGTAAAAAATAACAAATAAATAAATACATCAAGAAATAAATAAATAAATAAATAAGAGAATAAGAATAAAAAAATCAAAAATAATTAAAAGGAACAATTGCTGAAAAATGGACTACTAACTTGAACAAGGCAACAGATTTGATGCTTATATAACTCACTCAAGAATGTATTCAGGTTCATGCATAAAGTTTTTCAACCCTGCTTCAAACACATTACGTGCCACCTACATGAATACACAAAAATTATAAAATACACGAATTATAAAATTATAAAATACACCAAAAAGAAAAGATCGGAGATGAAAGTGTAATATTAGAGGTTTTATCACAAAACTTTAATCTAAATTAATTTTAAGTAAGCTGCAGCAATGTCAAACATGAATTTACTGGCTGGTTTTGAGACACTTCCAAAACATAAAAACAACCAAAAAAAGTTCCAAACCTCATTTAAAACTTAGCATCCTTGTTAAGACAGAATTCCATGATTGCCTGAGCTACACAAAATGATAAGTACAATTTCGAGATTTGCGTGCATCAAGAAAGTACTTGCGAGCTGCTTCAACTCCTTCTGTCCTCCTTAAGAACCAAATAAACTGCAATACTAGAAACATTTTGCATTGGCATAAGACAACAGCCTAAAAAAAGTACCAGCAGAAATAAGAAATAAATTAACAAATTAGAGATCCAAATATTCAATGAAAAGTAAATAATGGCCAATGAAACCAGAAACTAAAAAATTCCAGAGTCTGGGGGTGATCAAACATGAACCAATTAGTATAGTGTTGTAGTTCAACTCAAAACTTTCGAATGCAAAATATTCACTTCAAACGACACAACTTGAGATGGATCAGAATTGAAGGCCCTCTATCTAATCCTATGCTTAACACTGTCATCCCAGGATGACTATGAAGAGGAATGACAGAGGAAGGAGGCATGCAGAATATTCAACTAACACACTTTCAGTTACAGATAACTCGATAAAAACCCAGTAAAAAAAGATTTGAAACACTTACAGAAAAACTATCACACTCATGTAAATGCAGGTACTTGATAGTTGGCATTGACCGAAGATTTTCATTACGCAGACGCACAGTACCAGTCCAACTTTATCAACTATATTAAATACTTCACAAATAAATTCTCAACCATAATTAATACACAACCTAACCATAATATAAATAAAAAATATATTACCCTTACTTTAGGAGTCTTCCAAGGGCATCCTCCAAAGCTTCTCACCACCCACATTTGCTTCTTCAAGCACCTCCTTCACCAGATCTTCGCTAGGCGTGAAAACCCCTGTTATTTTTTCCCCCATTATCATATATGTTTCTGTTAAGGATTCAATAACTCCATAAATACATAATCTACAAAGGCATACCAGCAACAGATTGCCCAAGAGTAGCCATATCAACTATCTGCATGGTACTTAAAGGTGTTATTAACAGTTATGCTGCAATCTGCCATATACATATAGAGAATATAATGGTGGATTTAAGAGCATTATCTCAGCACTAGAAAGATATAGAAATATACATGTATGGTATGAATAATGGTTGCAGATAGATACCTTTTCTACTCCCAGTTTGCAGGCATATACTAAAGCATCTGCAAGTACAAGCCCCCCTTCAGCATCAGTGTCTGTAACCTATCAAAAGAATGGATCGATAACACCCAACACGACGATATAATCAGATCAAGATAGACAACAACAGTGCTGCATAAGTTACCTCAATTCTCTTCCCATTTGGAGCTGTGACAATGTCTCCAGGCCTCATGCCTGTCCCGCTAATCATATTTTGGCACGCTGAAACAATGAAATGTACCTGCCATATCACAATAGTTTCAGGATATGAGGCAGAGGCAATCCATATGTGCAATTTTAGTGAATCAAAACAAAGATATCCACACACAATAAGACTTCCACTCCAACAGGTTTTATTTGGCTGATAGCTTTTGCTGCACCAAAGACTACTGCAGCACCTGCCATGTCTTTCTTCATTGATCTCGATCGAGGAATTTGCTCCATCAAAGGAATTTATTCAAGAACTAATAACATAGCAAGAAACAGAAATGTAGTTACTTTACTAAGATTTAAGATCCATCATTCTTCACAAGCTTTAAGTGCAAAGTTACCTCTTCTTTTTGGATTGCATTGTTAGTGAGGCAAAACCAAAGCACTTAAATCATCGATTACCTGTCAAAAGTAATTCCCTTTCCAAGTAAAGCTAGCTTGGTTTTGACCGATCCACTCAAAGGCTTATAGCACAAATGAATGAAATGAGGAGGATTTGCAGAAGCTGCAGCAACACCTAAGAAACATCGCATTTTCAATTCTTTGCACTGCTCAACATCCAAGATTGTTGCAGTAAGACTATCACTGTACAAATAAGCAATCTTTTTGGCCTCTTCGGTAAGTACCCCTACAGCATAAGAAATTAAGAATCCACATATACAGATGAGAAAAATTCACTAGAAAACGAAAACTAAAACTAAAAGATCAGAAAACCAAGAAAAGATGAGCAATATATAAAGTTATGGTCCTGAAACTACTAACCAGGGGTTAGTACATTGGCAGGTGCATTTACAAGCTCTTTCCCAAATATCACACCAGAGCTAACAACTTCTGCATATTTCAGTTTCTTTTCAATCTCAGGTCCAATTCCAAGGCCAAGGATCTCAACAGACTTGAGAGTGAGAGTCTTTGGCTCTGACTTAATCCTGTTATCTTCAAAAGTCCCCGACACAATTCCTATGACAATTCAAGATATTGTACCTAGTTTGATGTCTCAATTCAGAATGATATATATGACAATAAAGTTTGAGAGTCTTTGGCTCTGACTTGAGAGTGAGAGTCTTTGGCTCTGACTTAATCCTGTTATCTTCAAAAGTCCCCGACACAATTCCTATGACAATTCAAGATATTGTACCTAGTTTGATGTCTCAATTCAGAATGATATATATGACAATAAAGTTTAAGCTACTTGGGAAAACAGGTACCGGTTGCCATTGCAGAGGCAGCACTGAGCTTTGATTCCACCGAGAGGACTTCAGCCGAAGCAAGCGCAATAGCAACACTACTTGCCTGAGCAGATTTAGTAGCTGCAGCAATAGTCTCACCGAGAGTACGGTAAGCAAGGTTGAAAAATATTTGATACTCTAAAGATAAATAAAATAATAGCATTACCAGAAATTGCTGCCGGGTGTTTCCAACCACAAGATACCTGTCAAAAATGAATCATGTGAGACCTATAGTCACACAAAACATTTACAATTTTACAGATATATATTTCTTTGGTTACATGACAGGATGGCCATACCTAAGTATGTGATTAAGATTCATCTAGATTCTCCCTTGGATTTTAAAACTAAGTTCATGCACAAATACACCTCAGTTGATTTACATTCATTCTCCCATCTTCCTGGGAAGACAAGAAAGAACACACCCAGTAAAGCAATTTTTTTCCCAAAATACTGTAAATCCAGATGAGATGGGATTCATTATTGAATTATTCCAACTCGGTTTTATATACCCAGTGTGTAATTTTACCACAATTTCAAAAATAAAAAAGATTTTTTGCTTTTGGAATTATTTGTTTAAGAAAAAAATTTAATAAAACATTGCAAAAGAAAATTGAAAATGACAGAAAACTTACCCAAGAAAACCAAGAAACCATTTCAGAAAACCAATTCAACTTCATTCCATCACCAATTCACCATCCGGTACAGTCACCATTGCAGAAAACCAAGAAACCAGGAAAAAAATAAATTAAAATTAAATAAAAACGTTAGTGATTTTTTTCATCTATACTTCAACTAATTTCTTCCAGGAAAAGATCGAAATTCTTAAAAATAAAATAAAAACAGAAAGATGATGAAGAACTAACCTTGTCTTCCTTTCTTACTCTGTGCTTCATATTGGCCAGTCCACCGGTGCCTGAAACCGGCCGGCCCTCAAAACATTACAACAATAAAAATGTGTGCGGAAGAAAAAAAATAAATTAAAAAATATGTAGATAAAAACTGGCAAGACGGACCACCGAGTAGGTCGGCGACGGAGAGAGCTCCGCCGCCGGAAATCGCCGAAGGCGATAAAGAAGAACGGGAGAGTGTCTCCATCTGAGCGTAGATCTGATGAAAAGATATAATATATTGGATTTACAGAAGTTAATAAACCCAGTATTATACCTCTCTTCCATCTGAGCATAGATCTGATGGCCGGATCTTACAGAAGCTAATAAACCAGCGGTGAAGAGAGGAGAGGACATCCGTCTGAGATCTCTGATTCACGAGGCGGAAAAGAAGAGAGGAGCGGAGAGAAGCTATGGAATGAGACTGAGATCTTCGCGATCTGATTTTTAAAAAATTTATTGTTACTTTTCGCGACGCGCCCAGGTTACCGTTGTCGCGTATAGTAATACGAGTATATTATTATTATTATTTTAATTTTAACTAGTATGATGTATGGATAAATTTTTGCTATTATGAATTTAAATTTAAATTAAAAAATAAAAATAAATAAATAAATGTTAAAATGGACAATATAATAATATATTTGAATTTTTATATATTTGATCAAATATCTATTTTCATAACGTATAATATTTAAAATTTATATTTTGTATGGTTGGCTTTTCGCAACACTTCTGGTTAGTAAGTGTAGTGAAAAGTCAACATATTCGCGGAAAGTAATCCCATTCTTTTTAATAAATCGTGACACTTTTTTAAAAAAAAGTGTAATGTTTTCTTATATATTTATTTACAGTTTCATTATTAAAAAGTATAGTGGAAAGTTATATTTATATGTTTATTTTTGTAATGGTGTCTAATAAGAGTTAACAAAGTTATGCTTATAACAAAAATTAAAAAATGTTGATCGGATTGTTTTGTTGAAAATGAATGATTCATATTATTTTGATTGTAGTATTTTGAGTTATATTTGTGTGACACCGTCTCACGAATCCTTACCCGTGAGATAGGTTGGATCGGGTCATGTCAATATACAAATGTAATATTTCAAATGTAATACTAATTAGGAATAAAATGTTTGTCACTTATAAGAGAGAATATAATACTTTTGAAGTAAAATGTAATACTTTTACATTTTGATGTAAAAGTATTACTTTTTTCATCAAAAGTATTATATCTTCCCTTGTAAGTAATTACACATAAAAAATCTTGAAAAGTCATTTTCTTAATTGCATTTAAAAAAAAAAATCTTGGTTAAGTTTTTTTTTTCCGTTTAATTAATTTTATTTTGATTATTTAGAACAAGACTCGATATTTTAATTATATATTTTTTGTGTTATTATTGATGATTTAAGTCATTATCGTATTAATATTTTATGTCAGTATTTTTATAATGATAAAATTATACATTACTTTACAAAATATTGTATTCCCTCGTCTCATTTTATGTGTCTAATTCAGATAAAGAGGCTTGATTGAAGTTATTTTAGTATTAGTATACAAAATTTATATATTTAGAAACTACACTAAAAGTACTATATTAAAAATAAGTAAAAAAAAAATAATAAAGAAAATAAACAAAGAAGAAAGAGTTAGTTTCACTAATGAATATTAAGTATGACAGATAAAATGGGACAGAGAGAGTGCTATTAATTTTTTATGAGACAAAATTATTTTTACATCATTAAAGTTCTATACCTATAGGAGATCGATAAGAGGACAACGGTGAGCATGGCAATGGCCGAGGGCAGTAGTGGCTAAGGGAGCGAGGGTGGTGGTGGCTCAGTGTGGTTGTGACTTCGTTGGAGAGGAGTGAAACCGGAGCTGGGGTTTCAGCTGTGGCTTCGTTGACGTGGGACGGTGGCGTTGTGAATGGGTGGAAGAGATGGAGAGGGAATGAGAATATAAGAGAGGGTCGTTGTTAAAATGTGATGAAATTATCCATTAGATCTGTTATTTGTGCGTCGATTTTTTTTTTTTTTCCAAAAAAGGGTCACAGAAAGATTTTTTATTTTATTTTATTTAGACTGCGTTTCCGCAACTCTGAAAGGATTGTGAAAAGTGGATACATTTTTTTAAAGAAAACACATCCTTTTTGTTTAAAAAGGGTCACATTTTTTTATGAAATTATTTACAAGTTCGCCATTGCAAAATTTTTTAACCATACACTACCATTTTTTTGAAAAAAGATGTGAATAGTCACTTTTATATATCTTCCGTTTTGTACTAGTGAAGGTTGATTCTAAAAAAGTAAAAAGATTACTTTACGGACAACCATCAAAATGTTCACTAGTATTGACAAAATAGTGAACTATCTCAATGATTGACGTCTATAGATAATATATAATAGAAACGTGATCGAGACTCTAAAAAATGTAAAACTCAAACGAAAGCATTTATTTTCAATTGACATTAATAATTTTCTAGAGCCCCCGTGCACCTCATGGCCTGCGAATTTTACTGTTCATCACATGGAGCTTAAGTTGACAATTGTCAAATAATTAAACAGTTACGATTAAGTCAAACACCATTAACTAGCAGTAAATACACAAGTGTCACGCTTTTCAGCCGTTAGAGCCATGTTTTCGATTAGAGATGTTGGACTCAAGTATGACTTATTCACCGCTTACCGCTACAAGTTATAATTAATAGCAAATGCACAATTTTATTTTCTGATACTAACAATTAATGCCATGGATGGTTGATTGACCTAGATCATCTGAGCCGACGTGAAACAACAATTTTTAGTTTTAGTAATATATATATATATATATATGTGTGTGTGTGTGTGTGTGTGTGTGTGTGTGTGTGTGTGTGTGTGTATGTGTGTGTGTGTGTGTGTGTGTGTGTGGGTGGTAGGGAATACCCCGACCGACATACTGTTATCCCGACCGCAATGCCTTCGTCCTTTTCTTCTTGTCTTTGCAGGTTACAGGTCGGGCTGCTTGTGAAGAACCCGGTCGGTTCCCGACCGAGCATTGCCCGATTGGCGTTGCCGACCGCCGAGTGGTAGCCCTTTAGCGTAAGAGCCGGTGAAAGACACGTGGCGACTCTACACGCTGACAGGCAGGGCACTCGGGGAGGCGACACGTGGTTGCTACGTGGGAAGCATGCCGGACGGCCAGATCTGTGTCTCCGGCTCCGCGGCTATAATTACCCGCGGTAGCGACAGTGTGAGGGACTTTTGGACGATCGATAGGTTGTTGTTAGAGGATCCCGACCGCAGTCAGTCGGTACTCAGATCAACCAGTTAGATTGTACTTAGAGCCTTCACTGTGATCAATAAGAGTTGTTTATTTGCTTTAATTGGTCTCGTGCTTATTTTAATTACCGCATTACGTGGCAATTAGTACTATCAATATATATATGTAGACCAATTTCTTGGGTCTAATTTAACTAATTTTGAAATAGTAAATTTGCTTCAAATATCACATTTCACCCTATATATTAGTTATTTTAGAATTGAATGTTATTAATTAAAAAAAATATTGATGGACTTAAAAGTTATGAAAAAATCTAGAGGGGTGAATTAGACATTTAAAAGTTAAAAAAAAAAAAAAAAAAAAAAAAAAAAAAAAAAAAAAAAAACCTTGATTGAAAAGATTTGATTAAATACTACCAAATGTCATTTCTGAGTTCTTCATCATCTTCAGTAACTAGGACTATTGAACCTTTAATTTGTGGTTCCACAGTAATGGAGGGTATAACTTGTTCCTCAACTATGGGTAGTGCAATGTTGGCTTCTTTCACTCTCACTTATTTTTCGAGTCCTTTCCTTCTTTGTCACAACTTGAGAGGTACTTGGGATAATTGAAACTTCATGTATTTCCCCCTTCACCTAGTCAACTGGTACTACAACTGTTGACGAGCTTCCAACTTCAACGACTTTGGGAGGTCTCACCATGGGCGCAAATTATATCGTGCACCGCGATGCATAATCGATTATGCACCGCACATCAAAACGACGTCGTTTTGTTAAATGAAAAGAAACAGCATTGGTTTTCCGTCGTTCCACACCATTCCGCAAAAAGTAACTCTGTTATTTAATTTCATTTTGTATACACTGCACTTTCAGTTCAACACAACTACAGTTTCATTTCGATATAACTACAGTTTTATTCGATATTTATAGACTCAAATATGTGAAAATGTTATTTAATTTTATTTTATATACACTATAGTTTTATTAAAACACAATTACATGATCATTTTGATATAATTA
Organism: Ipomoea nil; assembly: GCF_001879475.1. NCBI lineage: Eukaryota > Viridiplantae > Streptophyta > Magnoliopsida > Solanales > Convolvulaceae > Ipomoea > Ipomoea nil. The sequence goes on from NW_017616639.1 coordinate 450,923, forward strand.
CAGCTTCATTGTACAATATAGACTCAAATATGTGAAATGTTATTCAGTTTCATTTTATATACACTGCAGTTTCATTTCACTACAACTACAGTATCATTTTGATATTTGCAGTTTCATTTGATAATATAAAAATAATACGTGAGGCAGTGTCGATTTAGATGTACTATAGTGTCAGTTGGTGTTTAATACACCAAACATGCGGACTCCGTTAACGGTAACGACGGGCCGTTCTTTACTTAAAGAAACAACGTCATTTTATGTACCGCGATCTACGATATAACGACTGCACCATGGGCCATTAGGCCTTATAGTAATCTACTATAGATCTCCTTAGACCCTCATCCAACTCAAACTCCTCAATAGTGAGTTATTATTATTTTTTTTTGAAAGACAATAGTGAGTTATTATAGTTTAACTAAAAATAATCTCGTACTCCTTGAAGCTTCACCTTGCCTTTTTCTAACTTCTAATGCAACTTAGGCTCCGTTTGGAAAGTAGGAAAATGACTTCTGGAAAATGTTTTCGAGTCATTTTCCAGAAAACATTTTTCTTCTAGTGTTTGGCTACACAACGGAAAACTGTCTTAGCTTTGTGTGTTTGGTTCATTTTCCAGAAAATGAGTAGGAAAATGAAAAGAATTGAATATTTCAAAATTTTAATTGTTTGATACTTTTGATAAAATCCTTTTGTGAATAGCACTTTTTTGATATATATATATATATATATATATATATATATATATATATATATATATATATATATATATATATATATATATATATAACATTTTAAAATATGTAATTTTTTTTTTTAATTTTTAAATACGAAAAAATTAATATTATTTGTAGACTTTGTTTATTTTTTTGAACTTTGAATTCAAAAAAAAAAAAAAAAGACCGAGGACTGACCCGTGGGGCCCGCCAACCCGCATGGAGCAGGCTTTGGTTGCATGAACCCTAGCTTGCGGGTTTGGTGGGCCGACTCGCAAAAGCCTGCAAAAAATTAGGCTCGAAAAATTTTGCATGTGCATCCTTTGCCCGCAAAAAAGGAGAAGTCATTTTTCCCCAAAACATACATATTTTCCTTTGACTAATGCATCATTTTCCATTGACTAATGCATCATTTTCTATTTACCTTATTTTTCCTCCTCTTGCCAAACACTGAAAACTCGAAAAACATTTTTCGGAAGTCATTTTCTGAGTTTCCAAACGCACCCTTACTAAAGTATGCTTCGTTGATGATCAATATTCATGTGAAAGATTATGGTACAACGGTAGTGGGTGTTGTGTTGGATGGGATCCTCACACAATGATATTCTCCTTAGTGAATGTGCTATGTGTAATTGACCAGCGCGCAACTAAGTACAAGGGCGTAGGAGTGCTAGAAAACTAAGTCTAAAAAATTCATGAGAACACATTGAAAAATAGCAACACAATACAATGACAAGCAAATGCAAACCAATGTAAACAAGCAACACAAGACAATTGGTAAACAATAGCTATTACACTTAATAAAATAAAAAGGTTATGTTATTAATATTTAATAAAATAAAAATTTTGAAAAATAAATCTGAAGTAATAAAAATTACCTTATGCTCAACTTTTTAAAAATTGAGAGCAGAAAGAAGTCAATAGTTTTTAATTAAAAAAAAAAAGGAAAGTGAAAATAATGCATTTACCCTCTTTCTGGACATTTGAAAATTTGGAAAAAAATGTAATGACATTAGAATTTTTCACAAAATTGTAGAGTTTTAATATACACAAATTTGTCCCAACCTTGTTAAATTTACACATTATTGACTTTGCTTTATATCAGAAATAAAAATTGTGAATCCAAATTGATGATGCCATATTTGGTAAAATAGTCAGCCTATCAGCCAATTTTGACTTATTTGACCACTATTAATTATTTGACTTGGTTAAACAATCAAGAGTTAATTACCGAAATGGTCCCTTGACTATAGCGAAATTACCAATTTGGTCCTTGACTATTTTTTTGACCAATTAAGTCCCTCAACTTTAAAAATCTTAACCAATTTGGTCCTCCGTTTGTTTGACCGTTAGTCAACCGTTAACTTGGGACAAAATTGGTAATTCGCTATAGTCAAGGGACCATTTTGGTAATTAACTTTAAGGGTCGGCAATTCGGTTCAGTTTTTTCGAACCGAACCGTACCAAACTAGTTAGATTCGGTAATATACCGAACAATCGAACGGTAATAGATTCTTGTATACCGAACAACCGAATTGTTTGGTAAAAACTGAACCGAACCGAATACCGTTTGAACTTTGGATTGCTATTTTGTTATGTATTAGACTTTGGATATGGATTATGTAAACAACATAACACATAATATATAACTTTTGATAGCAAACCATAAAGAAATCAAATAAAACATTTACGAGAGATACCCGTGAGAATATGAGCTGAACGGCAGAGCAAGCAGCAAGTGACTTGGATTTATTTATTTATTTATTTATTTATTTATTATTATTATTATTATTATTATTATTATTATTATTATTATTATTATTATTATTATTATTATATATTTTTTTTTTAAAATCAAACGGTATTTGATTCAGTTCAATTTTTTACCGAACAATTCGGATCGGATCGAATCGAATTTTTTATCGAACCGTTCGGTATACAAGAATCCAATATTGATACTGCTAATTCTACGCAAGTAATAGAAAATAAACCCGAGACCAATTAAAGCAAGTAAAAGACTTTATTGATCACGGTAAAGGCCCTAAGTACAATCTACTTGGTTGCTCTGAGTACCGACTGACTGCGGTCGGGATTCTCTAATAACAACCTATCGATCGTCCAAAAGTCCCCTACACTGTAGCTACCGTGGGTATTTATAGCCGCTGCGCCGGGGACAAGAATCCGGTCATTCGGCATGTTCTCCACGTAGCCACCACGTGTCATCCTCCCGGGTGCCCTGTCTGTCGTCGTAAAGAGCTGCCACGTGTCCTTTGTCAGCTCTCTCGCCAAAGGGCTACCGCTCGGTGGTCGACACTACTGCTCGGGCAACTCCCGGTCAGATCCCGACCGGGTTCCTCGTATGAAGCCCGACCTGTTACCTGCAAAGACAAAGAGAGAAAAACAGAGGCAAATCGGTCGTGGTGAAGGTTATGTCGGTCGGGATATTCCCTACCAAAAGCCCCCCAGCCCAGGCCTTTTTGACCATCCGGGAAAAAACGGGACGGGATGAAGAAGCCCAAACGTCGGCCAACAAACCGACCGACCAGCTGTCATTCCTTCCCTCGCCACGTGTCGGCCACTGCTGGCCTCGACGACTGCAACGGTCGCCTCGGAATCAGTGCGGGTCGTGTCACGCAAGTGGATTGGTTTCCCGCCTAAATTCTCTCCTATAAATAGGCCCTTGAGGCCTTCAAATGAACTTTCCTCAATCTTCTGATCCAATCGGCACCCTCTAAGAGTACCGAGCGAGCTACTCAGCAGATCAACCGAGCAACTTCTCAACCAGCTTCAGCCAAGTTTCTCCAATCGGTAAACTCTCTACTCTTTTAGCTTTTACTTAGCTTTTAACTTTGCGTAGGAGTAGGATAGAACTAACTTCGAACTAACTTCCCGAACCCTGTACTAACCCCGACCGACCTTTAGGTAGAACTAAATATGTCGGACTCGGATAGCCAGAACGCTTCAGTCGCAGACTACGACAACACGGTCGAGCAGAGCAGCGAGGAGGTGGACATCATGTCCTACTCTCCAGAGGTCGAGCAACGACCACAGCACATACCCGACCGAGCCCCCGAGCCAGAAGGGTCATCGAGCTCGTCGGGGACATCCGGGTCGAGCTCCAGCGGGTCGGGGAGCGATGAGACGTCCACGAGCGGACGAAATTCCCCGGATGCGGGCGTTAGGGAAACGCCTACGAGGGTAATAGGGAATTACCCTCAAGCTGAGCCCGAGGTGGAACACCGGGCACACGAAGCGGAAGCAGTCGAGGAAGACTCGGCTGGGCCGGCGACGCCAAACTGGGACGGATTTGAGTTCCTCAACAGCGAGAGCGTCGAGGGTCAGATGAGCTTGCTGACGAAAGGAGAGGCGAGCAGAATCGCAGCAACTCTCGCTGGTCGGGTCGAGTTCGACACCAGCAGGCAGCTCGGGAACATCATCGAGCGGCATCAGGGGAAGTGGATCGGGATGCATTACGATTCGCTGATGGCCCCGATCACGTTCCCCTTTTCTAGCCTCCTCACCGCATTCCTGGGCTACTACCAGGTTATGCCCGGGCAGATTTGCCCGAATGCGCACCGTATGATCGCCTGTTTCCCCCAGATCTGCAGTCGGCACCAATTAGCCTGCACCATGGAGCTCTTCAACTACGTCTACCAAGTGAAGGTGCTGGCGGCTGCGTACAGGGGTGGGTTCTTGATGACCCAGTCCCGAGCGGATAAATGCTCGATCGAGGGGCTGCCCGGGAACAACCGGGGGTGGAAGAACCGGATCTTTTCAGTGAAATATGATCCGTGGATCCTCCCGGTCGAGAGGGTCTGGAACCAGCATTTTCGAAGACAAGTCGTTCCAGTCGAGACCCAGGCCCTCATAGATGCTGTGACCAAGATCTCGAGCGAGATCTACGAGTATCGCATCTTCAAGTCGCCCGAGTGCTATGAGGCGGCCCAACTCCCCGATCCGGTCTACGATCTGACCGAAAAGTACAAACCCGAGCCGGCGGGTGCGACAATTGCAAGGATGCCCACTCGGGGCAAGAGGAAGGGTAAAAGCTCGAGGCTAACCATTTTCCCCGACCCTTAACATCCCGACTGATCTTTTATCTTCTCGACCTAACTGTCTTTTTTATTTTGCAGAAATGGCCGAATTTGGGGATGACGACACTTCCCTTCCCCCACCCGTCAAGATTTCCCTTGGCGGTAAGAAGAAAGCGAAGGGGAAGCCAACCGGGCAGAAGGAGATTCCGGTAGCCCGACCCCTGGGGACCTCGACCATCACGACGGCCGAGGGTTTTGTGGTTGAGCCCAGCGACGTGCTGGTCACCCGGGTGGAAGTCGCCCGGGGCAAAGAAAAAGCGCCCGAGCGGGGCGTTACCGAGGTGGGCGGTATGAAACGCCGCCGGGAGCAGCATAGCCCGAGCCCGTCGACCGGGCGAAACCAGGACGAGTCGTCCATACTGGCCCGGATCGGGAACGCCGGGCCAGTTAAAGAAGATTTGGGGAAGATGACCCCCATTCAAGTGGCCGAACGGATTGGCCACGACCTGGCCGAGGTAAGCACCTTTCTCTCTAAACATTTTTCAAGTGCTTCCGGTCGAGCTGACTAATATTTTTCCATTGCAGATCTCCCGAGCGGCTCAAGTTCTCCAAGGTCGGGCAATGCTAGCCGAGGAAGCCGACCGACACAAGAAGATGGCTGCTCGGCGTCTTCAGGAGGTTAAGGACGTCCAGGCCGAGCTGGAGAAAGTCCAGAAGGCCCTGAAGAAGAGTGAGGAGGACCGGGTCCTGGCGGAGAAGGTCGCCCAACGGGCGATCGGGGAGAACAAGGAGCTGAAGACCCGCCTGGAGAGTCCGGGTGAGCTGGCTCAATCGGCCTTCAAGGATGATAAGATAGGCTCGGCCTTCCTCACAGCCGCTCGACGGACCAAGGTCGGGGAGGACCTTATTCTATCCTTTGGTCGGTGGGCCTTCAAGGCCTGCCAAAGGAAGATGCTGGAGAAAGCCCAAAAACGGTTGGGGCAAGCTCTCGAAGGAGACGACCTCCAACTCGTACTGTCTGCACTCCCTCCCGACTTGGCTGATCCCGGTCCTTCCCCTTTCGCCTTAAAGGAGATCACTGCCAACCCGACCACGTCAACGGGAGCCACCCCGAGCGAGGCGGGTACTTCTAGGAAGGAGGAAGCGAAGGAGACGAAGAAGTAGAATAGATTTAAACTCTGCTTCCTTGTACAAGTGATGCTAATTGGGAGCCCGGTCCCGAGCTGTACCGGGCACGTTCTTTTGATTAATAAATTTCCTTTTGATTAATAACTTGTACCGTTCATTTTTTATATCTTTGTTTTCAATCGTGCGTTCGCTTTTTATATCTTTGTTTTCAACGTGCGCACACCGGTCGTAGGTGCTCGACCTTACAGCCTTTAAGCCCGGTCATGCACCATTCCTACTCACTCGACATCCGACCTTGTGGCCTTATGGCCCAGTCGTACACCCCAGATTTCGACGTCTCATTGGCCTACCCAACCGAGTTTACCCGATCCTAAGGCCTTGAGAATAAGTAAGCCTCAACGTTCGGGATATCTCCGAACAACGGGCTCATGTCAACGTCGTATTGGCCAACCCGATCAGGTTTACCCGATCTACAGGCCTTGACGAAATTTTGAAAATGGGTAAGCCCCCACGGTCGAGTTTTTCCCGAGCGATGGGCCTACAGACACTTCTTTATCCCAGCCCCCACACTATTGTGCTCTCGAGGCACGAGTGAGTGCGATAGTGGAAAGAAGTTGCTTAGATCGGGGAATTATGCTGTATGCTCCTGGCTTCCCCGATCAAATGGCGTGACCCGAATGTCCGCCGAAGAGGAGCGTATTTGACCGGTCGATAAAGTCGCTTTGGTCGATGGAACTTGATCTACATTCACCAAAAGGTATAGAAAATAATCGACCGGGTCACCATATACAAACGATCAAGCAATTACCGATCGTATGTACATTAGACATTCCCGCTCGCAGGCGGTTCGGAAATATTTACAATAATAAATTTAATTACAAATGACGACCGGGACCAACTCGTAGGTCGAGCCCCCACTTCGTCCAAAGATTACAAAAAATAGGCTAGTGCCTAAACATAACGAGGTGCTCGGAATTCCAAGTCCCCTCGATTACCCGACCGGTTGTCGTCTCCAGTCGGTATGTACCCGGCCGTATGATAGCGCTGATGATGTACGGCCCTTCCCAATTTTGAGCTAGCTTTCCGCCTTCCAAAGGTTGACTGGCCTCCCTTCGTCGTAGAACATAATCTCCCACCTGGAAATAACGAGGATTGACCCGAACGTCCTTCGAACTTTTGACTCGTTTTTGATACTCAGCCATACGCCGAGCGGCTAGCTCTCTTTTTTCCTCGACCCCGTCGAGATCCACGACCATCGCATGTTCGTTCTCCTTCGCATTGTAGGTTCTTTCTCGATCGGTCGGAATCCAAGCCTCGATCGGGAGTCGGGCCTCTGCTCCATAAACCAGGGCGAAAGGGGTCTCCAAAGTAGCTTCCCTCGGGGTCGTCCGATAAGTCCACAACACATATGGCAACTCATCGGCCCAACTACGACCGGCCGAGTGTAGCTTCTTTTTTAGGCCTTCCAAAATCGTCCGGTTAACGTTTTCCATTTGTCCGTTTCCCTGCGGGTAAGCCACTGACGACCGGACATGAGTCGTCCCGATCGTGGCCAAGAAATTTTGAAAATATTGGCTTACAAATTGGCGGTCGTTGTCGCTGATGAGATGCACGGGCACACCAAAGCGGGAAATCACATTGCGCCAAAGGAACCGAGCACACTGCTGAGAAGTGATCGTGGCTAAGGGCTCGGCTTCGATCCATTTAGAAAAGTAATCGATGGCGTCAATTACAAACTTTCTCCGACTGGAGAGCTGAGGGAAGGGGCCCAAGATGTCTACCCCCCACCTAGCGAAGGGAATTGCAATCGTAACCGGCTGATAGAAAGTTGCCGGTCGTCCAGGCATCCGGGCAAACAGTTGGCACGTCTCACATTCCCGAGCTAACTTCTCACAGTCTAGCTGGAGGGACGGCCAATAGTACCCGATCAGCATGATACGACGGGCTAACGATCGGCCTCCTTGATGTGAAGAACAAATTCCCGAATGCAATTCCTTCATGACTAGATCAGCCTCAAATGCGGTCAAGCAACGCATAAGAGGTCCTCCGTACGATCGCCTGTAGAGACGACCGTCCAAGATTTGGAACCTTGGGGCTCTAAGCTTGGCCTTTCGAGCACGATGTGGGTCGTCTGGGAGTCGACCGTGCTCGAGGTATTCCTTTAGATCGGTGATCCAATTGTCTTCCACCGGTTGGATCGGATTGACCGGTAGACGATGGATGCTATGTCTCGGGATCACCAAAATTCGTGCTATCTTCGACATATGTTCCGGGGCGTCTTGAGCCAACTTTGACAAGATGTCCGCGTCGGCATTATCCAGTCGGGGTATGTGCCGGACGGTATACCCCCGGAACTGAGCAAGCTTCTCCATGGCCAGGTCTCGGTATAGCTGTAGACGCTCTCCATTGACTTCATAATCTCCGAGAACCTGCCCGACCACGAGGGCAGAATCTGTTTGAGCTCGGATGTATTCAGCCCCCAAGTCCCGAGCACATTGTAAACCATTAACAAAGGCTTCGTACTCGGCTTCATTATTGGTCGGATGGAACTGATACATGAGAGCAAAATAGACTTTGAATCCCTCCGGGCTCGTGACCACCACTCCTCCTCCTGCCCCTTTCTTGCTACTTGACCCGTCAGTAGCCAACGACCACCACTCAGCCTCGGGATTCGCAACCTCGGGGGGGGGGGGGGGGGGGGGGGGGGGGGGGTCGGGTATCCCGGGCGGTGCACTCAACCAAGAAATCAGCTAAAGCTTGACCTTTGATAGCTGGTCTCGGTCGGTATTCGATCGCGTACTGGGTCAGCATCAACGCCCACTTGACTAGGCGACCAGACGATGAAGCAGTTCGGAGGACTAGCCCGATCGGTTGATCGGTCAACACGCGAATTGTTCGACCCTGGAAATAGGGAGCCAACTTCTTCGCGGCAATGTATAAGGCGTAGACGACCTTCTCTAACCGGGAGTACCGGAGCTCAGGACCATGTAGCGCGTGGCTTACATAGTACACCGGTCGCTGGACCCCTTCCGGATCGGTTCGGCACAATACTGCGCTTACTGCACGATCGGAGACGGCGAGGTATACGTCTAGCTCTTCTCCGAGCTCGAGCTTTGATAGTACGATTGGTGACATGAGATACTCCTTCAGCTCATCGAAAGCCGCTCGGCATTCTTCGTCCCAGACGAATCCATTAACCTTTCGCAATACCTTGAAGAAAGGTAAAGCGCGCTCGGCTAACTTGGAAAGGAATCGGCTGAGGGCTGCCAACCGACCGGTCAATTGCTGGACTTCCCGAACGGTAGAAGGTGGTTGCATGTCCAGAATCGCTTTCACTTTGGCCGGGTTGGGCTCAATTCCTCTCTTAGTCATCATATAGCCGAGGAACTTGCCGGTCTGAACCGCAAATGTACACTTGGTCGGGTTCAGCTGCAGCTGGTACTTCCTCATGATCTGGAAGCACTCCCGGAGATCCCGAGTGTGGTCGGATCGGTCCCGACTCTTGACCAGCATGTCATCAATATAAGATTCCATCGTTCGGCCCAGCAAATCGGTAAAGAGCATATTGACCATTCTCTGGTAGGTCGCTCCTGCGTTACGGAGGCCGAACGGCATCACTCGGTAACAGTACAGCCCGTCCGGGGTCACGAAGGCTGTCTTGCTCTCATCTTCATGGTGCATCATGATTTGATGATAACCCTTGAATGCATCCATGAAACTCATTAACTCGGCCCCGGCTATCTCGTCGACCATCTGGTGGATACTCGGTAGAGGATACGGGTCGAGCGGACAGGCCTTATTGAGGTCGGTAAAATCAATGCACATCCTCCACGCTGGGGGCTTAGGAACAAGGACTATATTAGCCACCCACTCGGGATAGATCACTGGTCGGATGTGCTCGATCGCCGCCATCTTCTTGACTTCTTCTCTAACAAACTCGCGGCGATCGGAAGAAAGGTGCCGGATTTTTTGCACTACCGGCTTTGCTGCGGGATCGACGGCTAACTTGTGGCAAATTACCGATCGGTCGATCCCGGGCATGTCTTCAGGCCCCCAGGCGAAGATATCGGCATACTCCCGGAGTATGGCTAAAATTTCTGCTCGGAGCTCGAGGGTGAGGGCCCGGCCAATCTTAATTTTCCTATCCGGTCGGTCCTCGGATAGGGGGGCTTCTTCTATCTCCTCGGAAGGCTCTGGCTGTTCCTTCCAATCTTTAGCCTCCTCTTTGGCTATGGTGTTCACCCGGGAAGACGAACCGGAATCGCGTCTGTTAACCGCTCGGGTGTAACACTTCCGGGCGGATTGGACATCGCCACGGACTACACCGACCCCATTGGGGGTGGGGAATTTCATGCACAGGTGAGGCATTGAAATTATCCCACCGATCTTCATAATGGCGGGTCGGCCCAAGATGATGTTGTGGACGCAATGGAGGTTGACCACAACGAATTCTAACTCCGTCTTGATCGACTTCGGGGCCGTGCCGATCTCGACCGGGAGCGTTATCTTTCCCTCGGGGTAAATAAGAGCCCCGGTAAAGCCAGACAGTGGTACACCGACCGGAGTCAGCTCCTTCCTGTCCAGTCCAAGCTTTTCAAATACGTCCAAATAAAGGACGTTCACACTGCTGCCAGTGTCGACCATAACCCTCTGGACATCCGTCCCTTTCACATCAATTGTGACCACGAGCGCCTCCATGCCGTGGTCACCGCTGCTGGGTTGGTCTTCCAGGGTGAAGGTTATGGGCTCCATCTTTTGCCTCTTCCCGGTTTCCCGGGAATCCACTATAGCGACCGGGCAATTACTTCGCGGTCGGGAAGTGTCTTCCAATCCACCGAAAATAACGTGGATGGTCGGCTTTCCTGCTGGTCGGCTGCTAGACGGAGGGTCAGGGTCCCGTCGGTCATCGCGACGATCATCTCTTCGATCGTCTCTTCGGTCCTGACCTGACCGATCGGAGTGGTGATGAGAGCGCCGTTGTTCCCTCCGATCGGTATTCCTCTTGGGGTCCTCTCTCCTCCCCACACACTTGTCCAACTTCCCTAGATTGAGCAAATCTTCCAACAGTTGGAGCAAGTGGGTACACTCTTCAGTGTCATGCCCAGCACACCGGTGGTAAGCGCAATGCTTACTCTTGTCAGGACCATCTCGATCGGGATGGGGAAGCTTGATGAGGTTGCAAGACTGAGCATACTGCATGGCCTCCGCTGCAGATCGGTTCAAGGCCGTAAACTCACCAGTCCTGGTGCGGGATCGGGGATGGTCATCACCTGATCGGTGTTCCGCCCGGCCGGCCGGTTTACGGGATGAAGACTCGACCTCCTGCGAGCGCTTTACGGCGTTCGCCTCGCCAGCATTGGCATAATCTGTGACCCTTCGAAGGGCCTCCTCATACGTGGCCGGGGGGTGTAGAATGAAGTCCTGATATAAATACCCCGCCCGGAGAGAGATGTGCAACATGTGGGTGGCGGTGGCATCATCCATGGGCTCGACCTCCCCGACCGCCGCCTTCCATTTGGTGAGGAAGTCGGTCAAGCTCTCGCCTTCAAGTTGCTTGGCCTTCTCCAGATACATATAAGGCTTCCTCACCACTTTGGAAGTGATAAACTTCCTCACAAACTTGACCGCCAGGGTGTCAAACCTGTCAATCGAACCCGGCTGCAAAGTTCGGAACCACTCCGCCGCTCGACCGGTAAGCGTGGAATAAAAAGCCCTGCACATTACGGCGTCTGACACACCCTTCAACGTCATATTGCTGTAGAAATCGTTGACGTGAGCCTCAGGGTCTGTCCGGCCATCATAACTCTTCTCTCCAGAGACCTTTAAATCGAGCGGGTAAGGCTGAGCCATTATCGCCGCTGTGAAAGGCGTCTGGTGCAGGGTCGGTTGTCCAACCGGGGTTGCTGCAGGGTGCGCGTTTCTGAATTGCGCAAATTCCGCCTGGAGGTTATAGAGTAATCCTCGGGTCTCGTTGAGCTCGGCGGCTTGAGCAGCTTGGGCTGTATCCCGAGCGCGTCGCCGTCGGTGAGATCTCGACCCGCTATACCCAGATGAGGCCTCCTGGCTGGCCTCCTGCATCTGCACGTCTTCTTGCTGGCGGTTCGGGTCTTGGGGTCCCAAACGCTGGCGCATCTCCGGTCGAAGACGACCAAAAGCTGCCGCTCGGGCAGTTTCTTCGGGGTCCTCCGCTTGGACGGGAACCTCGACCGCTTGCTGGCCCTGCCCTGGTGCCTCCATCGCATCAGCACCCCCCGACCCCAACCGCGAATGAGCCGAGCGTCGAGCCTGGGAAACGGACTGACGCTGCGGCTCTACCTGTGCGGTCGGTTGTACTGGAGGGGCGGCGGCTGGAGCCGTGTAAGCAGGCGTATATGGTGGATATCCAACCGGGGGAGTGTAGTACATCGGTTGGCCAGGCCAATACCCGTACGGCGGAGGTGGGACCGGGTACGGATATTGGCTGGGATACATCACCGGCTGCTGCTGATATGGCTGACCGGGTGTTGGGTATCCCGGTTGTATGTAGTTCACCGGTTGTTGGGCAACCAGGTATGTGTTAGACGGATGCGGTGGTGAGAGATTAAGATTCAACTCTACCGTCTGACCTTGTTGTTGGGTGGCGTGGTGCCCAGATGAACTCGCTGCGTCCGCCTGGTCGTCGGCGAAGTTGTTGTGAGCCCACGGATACATGATTGGAAAGGGAGCGGGTACTCGTCAAGACGTTGCTTTCTCGCACGGGTCCCCCCAGACGGCGCCAAAATGATACTGCTAATTCTACACAAGTAATAGAAAATAAACCCGAGACCAATTAAAGCAAGTAAAAGACTTTATTGATCACGGTAAAGGCCCTAAGTACAATCTACTTGGTTGCTCTGAGTACCGACTGACTGCGGTCGGGATTCTCTAATAACAACCTATCGATCGTCCAAAAGTCCCCTACACTGTAGCTACCGTGGGTATTTATAGCCGCTGCGCCGGGGACAAGAATCCGGTCGTTCGGCATGTTCTCCACGTAGCCACCACGTGTCATCCTCCCGGGTGCCCTGTCTGTCGTCGTAAAGAGCTGCCACGTGTCCTTTGTCAGCTCTCTCGCCAAAGGGCTACCGCTCGGTGGTCGACACTACTGCTCGGGCAACTCCCGGTCAGATCCCGACCGGGTTCTTCGTATGAAGCCCGACCTGTTACCTGCAAAGACAAAGAGAGAAAAACAGAGGCAAATCGGTCGTGGTGAAGCTTATGTCGGTCGGGATATTCCCTACCAAATATCGTTTGGTTGTTCGGTATATTACTTCGGTTCGATTCGAGAAAACTAAACCGAATTACCCACCCCTAAAGTTAATTTCCAAAATGGTCCCTTAACTATAGCGAAATTACGAATTTGGTCCCAAGTTAACGGTTGACTAACGGTCAAACTAACGGAGGACCAAATTGGTTAAAATTTTTAAAGGTGAGGGACTTAATTGGTTAAAAAAAATAGTCAAGGACCAAATTGTTAATTGGCGCTATAGTCAAGGGACCATTTTGGTGATTAACTCAACAATCAATATGAATGTTTGATTATTAGTTTTTGTAATAGTTTATTGTTCCAAAATGCTAAAATTCAAAAAGCTACTGAAAGTAATTTTTTCAATTAACTTTTTAAGAAAGTATTTTGTATGTAATAAGCAAACAACTAATTACTAAACACTTTTCTACAATCAGTTATACTATCAACTAATCAAACATACTAACTAAATCAGCTAACCGCTATCAACTAAGAGCCATTTACTAAACACCTCCTAAAACTCTAATGACACGTTTGGTTGCGAAATAGACCTGAAATAAAATAACATTTTCAATAATAGGCATATTCTTTTATTTGGCAAGGATTTCTATTCCCAAAAACAATGTTCCTGAAGTTGACCTATTCCCTCTACAAGAGGAATAGCTATTGAGTTAATACCCAAAATCGTCCTCGACTATAGTGGTTTTTCTCAATTTCGTCCTAAACGACTTTGATGACCTAATATCGTCCCTGACTTTTGTGTTTCGCTCAATTTAGTCCCAGACTTTTGTGTTTTTGCTCAATTTAGTCCTTCATTTGTTATTTTGTCTATTTGGTGTTAAATAAATAGACAATTCAGTAATTTTAATATTGGCATCTCTTTACTCATAGACATGTGAATTGCGAAATCTTTTTTTTTTTTTTATGAATTACTCCCAGAATTACTCCTAAAACTGCGAATATAAAATTTGATTTGCAGGTCCGGGAGTAATTCTGGGTGTAATTCATACAAAAAAGAGGAATTTCGCACTTCATAAGTTGAAAGTAAAGAGAGATCAATATTGACATATTGAATTGTCCCTTTATTTAACACCAATTTGACGGAATAACAAATGGAGGACTAAATTGAGCGAAACACAAAAGTCTGGGACGATATTAGGTCACCCAAAGTCGTTTAGGACGAAATTGAGAAAAACCACTATAGTCGAGGACGATTTTGGGTATTAACTCAATAGCTATTACTAGATCCCTGATATTAAGTTATTCCCAGTCCTCATTAAATTCAGTTAATACCAAAGCCCATACGATTTTGTGACTTGTGAGACAGTTTTCAAGCTGCAATCCTACGTAACTACTACTCCTATAAATAGATAACGCAGATCGGTTAAGCAGAATGTACATCCATATAAAGCGCCGGTTCCTATCGGAACACCTTAACAGTATACTCTCGCGCCTATGTAATCCCAATTTCCATTATCTTCTTCCTTTCGCCATTTCAATCTTTCCATCTTCTCAAATTATCCAAATAACTTAACCAACGCTAGGTATAAGTTTCGTATCTGTACTGTACATACGCATATACTTACAATTATACGCCTCTATTAGCGTATGGATTTGATGGAGGAGGATGCGGCGGCGACGATGACGACGAACAATCCCGATGACGAGACGGAATTCCACGACGCGGCCGATGAATTCCCGTTCGACGATTGCTGCGACGTGTTTTCGGATGCAGAACCGGAACCGGAACCGACGGAAACGGATCCTAGCGGGTCGGTAACCTACCCGGAGCCGGAAGTGTTGATCGAAAATCAAGATTCTCATCCACCGGCGACGAATCTCCGGCGTCGACGAACGGTTTCCCGCGGTGCATCCAGCTTAGACGCTCCGGATCCTAGTTCATCGGTGAGTTTAGAAAACGGTTCGAATTTGAGCGAAACGAGCATGGTAGTTTCCAAGGAAATGAAGGAAAACGAGAGCCTGGAGAATTTGGAATTGGAATCCAATAAAATGAACGAAACTGAGATGCCGGGAAATTTGGATCCTGTTGAGCTCAGTGTGAGCTCAGGGAGTGTAGAAAGTAGCTTGAGCGAAGAAAGGAAACCGAGTTCCGTCATTCCGGATGGACAATATGATGGACTAAATAACTTTCAGCGAGTTGATTTACATACAAGAGAAACTGATGATTCCAATATTCTGGTAATTTTAGCTGACCTAGTGATAAAGGCTATAGCATTTCAAGTTAATTTGCTTATAAGCTTTATAAGTTTGAGCATGAAGTTGTTTTTATTCCCAATACGAACAGTTTACTCCACCTATACGCTTGTGATGGATCCATTTCGTGTTGTGAGGTGTGGGAAACGGTATTTACTTCAAAAGAGTGTTAGACTTTTCAGTTATGTATTTGGAAATGCTTTGTCTTTTGTTTCTGAATGGTTTAAAGAAAATAAATCAGTGTGGAGATTTGGGCTGAAATGTGGGTGGGGATTCTTGTGGTCAGTATATGTTGCCGTTGTTTTGGTAGGGTTGCTGGTGTTGGCCTTTATTACAGGTGGTGTCTTGTTAAGTTATTTGGTGGAAGAACCAATAAAGATGGTGGAGAATTTAAATTTTGATTATACAGAGAAAAGCCCTCTGGCATTTGTGCCAATTATGGGATGCCAGGGGGTGAATGGGCTAATTGATTTTAGGGGTCAGGTGGATGCTGGCAAGGGTTATGGGGTGCATGTTATCCCTCCTAAGCATAAGTTGCAGGCCACTATTAAATTGACACTTCCTGAGTCAGATTACAACAGAAATCTTGGAGTTTTTCAGGTATGCTATCTCCAACCGTTGAGGTTGAATGCTCGAAGTTCTTCATTTTTTAAATCCATTTTATTGTCCTGGATGGTGCTAGGAATGCCCAAAATGTTAGTCCTTTATTGCTTTTTCTCTAACATAGATGAGAGCAAGTGTTCATTGAATACAGAGATAGATTGATCATAAAAAACAATTTTTGGAGGAGTATAATTATAAGCCTGGTGCAAAGCATTACACTTTCACTTGTTTCTTTCAAATTCACTTGTCTAGACTCTTGACCATTGCATAGATTCTGGTCTGTGTTTTTCTGATGAACAGTTGAACACTGCTAAATATGGGGAGAAAGAATATACTAAGTGGAGTATAAAAAAATGACATTGCTTGTGCAACAGTTTGAGTCATTGGGTGTAGGTTTTCAGGTTGACGGTGGTTAGATATATTGGAAGCTGGCTTAAATAAGTTCTTGCATCAATTATATCTTCTGAGGTGTCTTCTCTCAAGATTGATTTAGCAGTATGACATTCTGTCTGTTTCTTTCAACACAATTATGAAACCCTTTGCATAATCTGCAAGCACTTTTACTTTACATAATCCTCTTGCAGATCAAGCTGCATAAACCATTCCGGGATTATGTTACATTTTTTTTTTTTAAAAAATATGTCTATGGTTGGGATCAACTGGTCAGAATATGATGAGCTTATGTGACATAAACACAAACACACAGATGTGATGAGCTCACGTGGCAATTTTAAATCATCAAATTCATGGCTAGCTTTTGTGTTTCTTCCAATCCTTATAAACTGTATTATCTATTTATCTACCCCAAGTGAATTTTTTCTTATTTCTTTTACCATATCTATTGTTTGCTAAATCTTGGAAGGGCCTTGGACTAGATTAGTTGCTTTATGAGTTATCTATACTCTGAGATGTTTGCACTTGAGACATGGTAGCTTTGCCAATGCAGGATTCATATAACACTAGTTTTTATAGTTTCTATTGTTTCTTTATGATTCCTCTAGTTACTCATTCCATATGTATGTGTTTTTAAAGGTTAGGATTGATCTCATCGGATCCAATGGTATGGTACTTGCAAGCTCAAGGCGTCCATGCATGCTGCACTTCAAAAGCTTGCCTATACGCCTTTTGTTAACATTCCTCAAGGCTGCTCCTCTAATTACAGGCTACTCATCAGAATCCCAATATTTGGACATAGAGTTTAAAGGCTTCACCGAAGGTGATATGCCTACCTCCTGCATCCGGGTAGTCATAGAGCAACGAGCTGAATTTCATCCAGGAGGTGGAATTCCTCAACTATATTCCGCTAATCTAATTCTGGAGTCTGAACTCCCTCTACACAAAAAGATTATATGGTATTGGAAGACAACTCTGTTCGTATGGATTAGCATGACATTGTTTACAGTGGAGTTGTTGTTTGCTCTACTCTGCTGCAAACCACTCGTCATCCCAAGAATACGATTGGTGCAATCTCCTCCTACTAATCACGCTTCAAGGAACAATCCTTCAACCCAAGGTTAGCAGTTCACACCCTTTCACCTGATTAAGCGTTCTCGCATGGTTTGATCTCTTGTCGATGCACTTACCATTTTCTCCTACCCTTGTAAAGAATAGCCATATAAACAAGAATTACAATCCCCTTTATTCTTTCTTCAAACCCAGAAAGCATCATCTTTATCAAACCATAGATGAATAGATACCTCTCTTAGTTTCTGATGTTCAAAACTGTCTGTAACTCTGTATATTGTAATTTTCCCAAGTTTTAGTTTTCGAACGACTCAAAAGATAATACATAATAGACAACTCTCTCTTAGGCTCTTGTACTTTAGCCTTCTCATTCAGTGCATGAAATGTGTAATATTGAAATAGTTTCCATTACTACCTGGTTGTACCTGGTACCATTGAAAATCATTATTTATAATACCTGTTTTCATAATACCTTATACAATCATAGACTGTATTATTTGAAGTTTCAATAATACTAAAGTATAATTCATTATTGTACCTGATATTATTAAAATCGTTTTATATGGTTCTTAGATTGAAATTATTCCACATAATATTAGGCACAATCAGATATTGTACTTGAAAATGGTTTTCATTTTTCAATGGTATTAGGTACAATCAAGTCTATTGGAAACCATTTCAATTGTAGTGTGCTTTGTTGCTGATCAGCAGGATAGAATTTCTTTGTTGTTATTTTCTGTGTGTCCAGCAAATACATGCAGAATTATTTTCAGGAATTTAATTCACCAAATAGCCTCTAAAGGAAATACAATTTTTTTGCTCAAATATTAATTCATTTCTAGAAAGGAGTACAAAAGAATAGCAACTTTCTATGCTACATTGGGCTCTACAAAGAGAAGCTGCAATTGTATTTAAAGCATATTTATTTCTATACCGCTTTAAGAAATGAAATAAAGCATCATGAACACCTATACCTTTTAGTGTGACACACTATAAAACTTTCCCATAACAAGTTATCATGGAAAACCATAACCCAGCCAAGTTGACTAAAGATACAAAATTGTAATCACAATGTTACGAGTTTGAATCTCAGTCTTCTTGGTTTTAACCGGTTTGTTATAGGAAATCTGGATTTACTCAGTGCACTATGTATCAAATAGTGATTGCGAGTTTCTCTCGTCGCCCCAAAAGAAATTATTGTTTGTTTTTGAGCCTGAGGATGTTGTAGACCCATGCACCTGCAATGGCCCCTGCAGTTGGACCCAACATATATATCCATATTCCTCTGTATCTATTTGATACTATTGCTGGACCCAAACTCCTTGCTGGATTCATTGATGCCCCTGTTATTGGCCTGCACCAAGGTACACTACTCATTTACAATTTAATTTGCGGTTTGATATCCGTATCAGTGTTGATAGTATCTAGTACAATTTTTTTTTTTTTTTTGAAAATCTAGTACAATTAGTTATACTTGATTATTTATATAGGTGTACAAAGTGCAACATGACACCATAAAACAAAACAAAACAAAACAAAAATAGTTGTACCCGGTGAACATGACATTGAGCAAAATGGTAGCTCCAATAACCACGCCCGCAAGTTCTCCGACCTGAAATAACAAAGTACTATATTTGTTAGGAAATTTTTATTCTCGAGAAGAATATGATGGCACCATAAAATTATTTTCTAACTTACCGCTCGAGTATCAGTAGCAACACTTGAAATGACGAACACGAGGTAGAATGTTATTATGAACTCGATGATAAGAGATTGCAAATTCGATCCCGCTGGAGCTGTTCCGACGAAGTGATCATGTTCTCCGTTAAATATTAGCCGTAAGGTTCCACTTGCTGCGGTTGCTCCGATCATCTGAGCTAGTATATAAGCAGGTACCTTAAAACACACAAAATTAAACAACGTTTTCAGTTAGGAGTTAGGACAATAAAAGGTAACATTTAGCATGGCCAGCAAATTCTGCAAATTACTTCATGCAAGATAATAACACTCACTACCATTATATCGTGATATCCTAAACACTAGTGTTTCATCAAAAAAAAAAAAAAAAAAAAAAAAACAATGATGAATTATGAGAACGGTGGTCGGTATATATATTACAAATTTTAGAAATTTTTCTTATACACAATTTTCATATTTCAAAGTAAAATAACACTTTTAATCTTGAATTATACAAAAATATATATCATTTTTCCTCCCTCGGTTTTACTGTCACCACTTTTCGTCCCTTAATAGTTTGCAAAGTGACTTATTTGGTCCCTCATCAACGTTTGCGAAATAACTTTTTTAGCACAATTCCCATAGAACTCAAGGCCTATAAAAGTCACTTTGTAGACAATTAAGTCACTTTGTAGACAATTTCCTAATACTTGATAGTTGAAGGATGGAAAATGTTATTTTTTAAGACTTTTTTGTTTAAACAATCTCATGATTTTTACGAGGTAAAATATCTGTTCTATATTTTATATGGAAAATCATCTTATAATCACCTATTTAGAATAGTAAGAGGTGCCATCACACATTCACACCACATAATGGTTGGTTTATTTCCTAATAATTTAGAAACAAAAAAATCTAACTTTCCGTATTAGGAAATGAACCCATTTATTATAAAAAGAGTTAATACCCAAAATGGTCCCTCGACTATGCCATAATTATCAATTTGGTCCTCAACTACCATTCTTACCCAATTAAGTCCTCAACTATGTAACTTTTACTCAATTAAGTCCTCAACTATACAATTCTTACCAAATTTAGTCCTCAACTATACAATTCTTACCCAATTTAGTCCTCTGTATTAATTTGACTGTTTGTTGACTGTCAAAAGTCGGGATAAAATTATAATTTTACAAGATTTCTCCTTCATCTCCATTTAGCAGCGCCAAACCATGCAGCAATACACTCCGATCAGATTTCGATCGTCAAAAAATTGTTGGAAATCAAATTCATGGGCTATCCGATGCATAACCACTACTTCGATACTGACAAGTTTAGAACCCAACCGGAGCTTATTGCTACATGGTTTGGCGCTGCTAAATGAGGAGGAAGGAGAAAACTTGTAAAATTACAACTTTATTTCCACTTTTGACAGTCAACAAACAGTCAAATTGACAAAGAACTAAATTGGGTAAAAATTGTATAGTTGAGGACTTAATTGGGTAAGAATGATAGTCGAGGACCAAATTGGTAATCAATTACGACATAGTCGAGGGACTATTTTGGGTATTAACTCTTATAAAAATATAGCGTATTCTTAAATCTTACTTGTGCACAGGGGAACCTTCTGCAGGTGGCAAAAGCAATGGTGACGGCGGGGTTGAAATGCGCGCCGGAGATATGGCCGACGGAGTAGATCATGGCAACCGCCGCCAGCCCCCACACGATGGCTACTCCGGGGAACGTCACCGTCCCCTTGTCGGCGTTCACCGCCGCCGCCCCACACCCGGCGAAAATCAAGAAATACGTCCCAAAAATCTCCGCAATCACCTGCACACACAAATTAAAGAATTAGCAAACCACAAAAACCAAACCTCAAAATTAAACACCTACAGTATACCCAGAAATCTCAGGAAGATATAAACCAAACCTTCTGGATAAAGGGAAGAGTGAAAATGAAGTTATTATTGCAGGTTGTTTCAGATGCATCATCTGCAGTATGATGATGATGATGATCATCGCTGATATCCAAAGCCACTGAATGCTCTCCATGATTCCCTGCCATCTCTGATATATATATCTCTCCTATATATCCAATTCAAAAAATTATATAAATCTGATATATAGAGGAATTGATAGTTGGTGAGTGAATGAAGTTAGTTGTAGGAAATATGGGTATTTATAGAGGCATATAGGCACAGGGTTTTCCTGGAAAGAGAGTGTGTTGAACTGGGCAAACTTGATGAACAGTACACCTTCCATGCATATACTATACAGTGGACTTGACCTAGCTAGCTAAGCTAAACTATATTTTCTTACTATATTTTAATTGAGAGTCGCAATCATAAGAGTATTCATATTTATTAGGAATTGAGACTTTGAGAGTCTATAACAACAATTTTTCTCTACCAAATGGTCTTAC
The DNA here is from genome assembly GCF_001879475.1 of Ipomoea nil. Classification (NCBI taxonomy): domain Eukaryota; kingdom Viridiplantae; phylum Streptophyta; class Magnoliopsida; order Solanales; family Convolvulaceae; genus Ipomoea; species Ipomoea nil. The sequence continues at coordinate 472,436 of NW_017616639.1, forward strand.
ATGGTGACTTTATGCAAAATATATATTTTGTCCATCCCGGCATTTTATGTGTGAAATTTTATTATTTGTGTTTGACTCAAGCTATTTATTATTCAATTTTTATAATATTTTGTTGGACATTAACTTGAAAAGTCAAGTTCAGTATCATATCATCGAAACATAACAGCTACTACCCAACTATAAGAAAATAAAATTGTATTTTTATTACTAGCTATAAATTTTGGTGTAATGATAAACGCTTGATCTGACAATTGAATTAAATTATTTTTTCATTACTAGTAGCTATAACTTTAATTTGGCCGGTGTGCTTTCGCTACTTACTAGTGTTTGATCCAAACATATTTAGTAGTAAGTATTTTAGCCACTAATAATTTGTTATGATGTTAAAAGTAAAACAGTAAGGGGTGTGATTATTATTAACTAATTTTTTTTTTAATAAATGAAAAAACTTGTGAAAAAAAAAAGGAGAAGCCAACAGAATAAAAACTGGAAAATTGAAATAAATGTAGACATGTAGTTGATCTAAAATCTCGATTGTGTCCTTACAGGATTCAAAGTAAAATTAGTGTCATTAGGTCAGAATTTGAACCAAATCAAAAAAAAAAAAAAAGGTCAGAATTTGAACATGCATGCACATGCAACAACACCTTTAAGATAGCTATATATCCTCCAACAACACCTTTAAGATAGCTATATATCCTCCAATGTGACTCATCTTGTAAATTCGATTTTTTAAAGTAAAATTAGTGGGATCCACTTAATTGGACTTAACTTGGAGGGGTCAATTGATCATTTGGCTTAGATGACCATTGCATAAATAATATTGGTGCATAAGCCAAAGGTTCAACCAAGGACGCCGTCATCGCCGGCGGCCACCACGCAGTGCATTATGCATGGACTACTTCATAAAATATCTTGTCGTCTAAGAGGGTTTCCCTCAAAACAAGGCTTATTGACGATTGGTTAGGGGTGTAGCATTTAATGTGATAAAAGGGACATGTGTGAATTGGTCTATTTGGATACATATATATAAAGAAATTTTCTAAACTTGACCCCATTACATACTTTTGTTTACACATTCCAAATATTCATTAATTCCACCCAATTTAATTAAAATATACTGTCAAGCCACCTTGTGCTCAGATGACATATATTCACATCTCCTATGTAGGAGATCATGAGATCAAGCCTCAATGGAGGCGTTGTTGACTTTGTGTACTTCATTAGGTTAGGTTGAGAAAGTATGTTTGAACATATACTACAATGTAATAGAGTCAGTAGCATTTTTTTGCGAGTGGAAAATTATTAGTTCACACAGTGTTGTATGGACCATAACAAAAAGTATATTTTTAATATACTAAAAGTACATTATTCGTGTATTGAATGTACATTATACAAAATAATATATTTTCAGTACTCAAATAATGTACTTTTCTCAAATATAATGTACATTTTTAATATACTAAAAAAATATTATTTGTGTAATGAATACACATTATTTGATAGTATGATCCACAAAGTTGTGTAGATCATGATTCGCACAATAATGATTGCTTCCGAGCCATCACTTTGGAAAGAATTGTAAAGTTAATTTTTTTTTCTAATAATAAGTGGGAATATTTAATTTATTAATGATATCTAAAATAAAAAAAATACCAATTTTTGTCCGAAGAGTATTAACAAAATGACGGTTTTGGTTCACATGTTTAATTTATATATATCAATTTTCATCCACGACTATTGTTTTAGTACCAAAATTCATCACGCCGGTCACCCATCCATTTAAGAAATGCCAAAATGCCCGCATGGGCAGCTCAACTGGTCATAGAGGTGAAAGTTGGAAAGAATGACCAGGGATCGAGTCTCACCATCGGCGTTGTGAGAGCACCCTCTCAAAGTGAGGGGGGCTCCTTGTGCGCAGTAAGACAAGGTCTAGCCTCTGTGGTTCATGTTCAGTTGAGTTACCATGATTTACATCCTCCCAGATGCTCTGTCGGGCCGGGGTGCCTCTGTGGTTCATGTTCAGTTGAATTACCATGATTTACATCTTCCCAGATGCTCTGTCGGGTGGGGTGTGGGGGGCCCTTAGGGTTGGGGTTCAACCTTTAGAAAGAAGAAATGTTGAAATCTAAAAATTTTAAGGGCGTTTTCATCATTTTCAACTTAAGATTCCAATTTGAGCATGAATATATAAAGGGATTTAAGCCCTTAGATCGATCCTAATTCGCAGGTTTTCTCCTCATCCTACCTTAATTTGATGAGGAGAATTGCGAATTGGGATAGATATTAGGGCTTAAACTCTTTTATTCATACGTACTCAAATTGAGATCTTAATTTAAAAATGGTGAAAATACCCTTAATAATTTCATATTTCGACATATCATAAACGAAGAGGTGACCGACATAATGAATTTTGTCACTAAAACAAAAGTCATATATAAAAGTTGATACTAAAACAATGGCAAATTATGTTGTGGACTCGTGTCCACTATGCATTGTGGACACGAGTCCAAAACGACGTCATTTTCAGGGAAAGCGACAGCATTCCAATTATTATTATTTTTTAAAAATTTTGTCCACTGTTGCAAAATCGCGCCTGGCCTCCTAGGCGACCTAGGCGCCCCCGCCTAGGCGCTCTAGGCGCCCGCCTAGGCGTTATAGGCGCCCGCCTAGGCGCTCTAGCACCCTAGGCGGTCCCCAGGCGCCTAGCGATTTTTTCAACATTGATTTTGTCTCGCCGTTAAGGCGTTAATGGCGTTATTCGTTTGTGGAATTATGAATGAACATTTATGAAATTATGAATGTACAGTTATGAAATTATGAATGTACAGTTATGGAATTATGAACACAGAGCTCTGACATTATAAACTTATAATTATGAACATATAGTGATAAAATTATGAACATTGAGCTCTAAAATTGTGAACATAGAGCTTCGAAAATTATGAATGTACAGTTATTGAATTATGAATGTACAGTTATGGAATTATGAATGTACAGTTATGAAATTATAAACACAGAGCTCTAACATTATGAACTTACAATTATGAACATATAGTAATAAAATTATGAACATAGAGCTCTAAAATTGTGAACATAGAGCTTCAAAAATTATGAATTTACAGTTATTGAACTATGAATGTACAATTACAGAATTATGAATGTACTGTTATGAAATTATGAATATACTGTTATGAAATTATGAATACAGAGCTCTAACATTATGAACTTACAATTATAACATATAGTGATAAAATTATCAACATATGCTCCTATAACGAAGCAGTCTGAAATTAAAAAAAAAATGGTGGAAGATAACGGTGCCACTTACGACACTGTTCCGTGTTCACAATGTATGCTGGACACGAGTCCATAGCATAATGATTGCTAAAATAGTAATCGTGGATGAAAATTGGTAGAAATTAAATATATGGACCAAAATTATCTTCTTGCTAATAATCATGGGACCAAAATTGATTTTTGCTCTAAAAAATTTATAAGTGTGTTCTCAAGAGTCAAGAAGTAAACCCCACGGCACATGCAATGTTATGGTTTTATTAGGTCTAGGGAAAAAAGAAGAAATAAATAACTCATTGTTTAAAATTATATTAATTAGAGCATGTCATGTGAATATGGTAAAAATTAATTAGGAGTATGTGTAGAAATATGTTGCAAAAAAAATCTCAATTAGTGTATTCAAATTTTAGGAATGTTTCCTCATCACAAATTTACTGAAACTTTATAAAATGTTTCAGTATTGTTTTTGGGCCGTAATTTAAAAATTATATATGCTTTTTCTAAAGAAAGTAATAAAGATGAGGATTGTATTATTGAATAGAATCACCGTAACAAAGTCTGTACAATAGTGATATAGAAAGATAGACAGAGACCCCTAACAGGCTATAAATATAGGAGTCCTAATAGGCTAATACTCTCCCTCAAATTCAAGGTAGAGCAGCTAAAACATTGAGTTTGCCTCGTAGATAAGAAAACCGAGCAGATGGAAGAACTTTGGTAAAAATGTCAGCCAACTGATCCTTCGTAGAGATACACTACTGGAAATTATTGAATTTCCGACCACCTGAATGTGATCTTAAATCAAGTTGAAACCAAAAAGTGGTCGGAAATAGCAACAAGGGTTTTTCCGGATACTAAAAGTGGTCGGAACAAGGCTTTCGACTTGATTTAAGATAACTTTCAGGTGGTCGGAAATTTCAAAATTTCCAGTAGTGATAAAACGAACCTGAATCTCTTTCTTGGACACTTTGTCACGAACGAAGTGGTAATCAATCTCCACATGCTTCGTTCGGGCATGAAACACCGGGTTTGAACAGAGATAGGTGACACCCAAGTTGTCACACCAGAGAGTAGGAGCAGTAGCCGGTGGAAACCCAATATCCCGAAGGCCGAAGCAGTGAAACAAGCCACGTAACCTCAGCCGAGACATCAGCCAAGGCTTTGTACTCAGCCTCAGTAGAAGAACGCGCCACAGTGCGCTGTTTCCGACATGACCAAGAAACCAGATTGTTACCCACATAGACCGCAAAACCACTCGTGGACTTCCTGTCATCCGGATTGCCAGCCCAATTCGAATCGGAGAAAGCATGAATAGTAGTAGACAAGGACTTGCGAACACAAAGCCCCAAATCAAGTGTACCTTTGACGTACCGCAAGACCCGTTTCATCAGACTCCAATCTGCCGTGGTAGGAGACTGCATACGCTGACAAAGCCGATTAACCGCATAAGATAAGTCCGGACGAGTCACAGTCAAGTACTGTAAGGCACCAGCCAAACTACGGTAGTGAGTAGGATCCGCGTAAGGAGTGGCATCGTCATCAACACAACGAACAACCGAGACCGAAGTAGAGACGGGTTTATAGTCCACCATCCCAGCACGCTTAAGAATGTCCTGAACATAGCGTCGCTGAGAGAGCAGAACCCCATCAGGTAGCGGCATAGTCTCAATGCCAAGAAAGAAGGACGGAGCCCCCATATCACGAATCTTGAACTCCTGAGCCAACTTAGCCACAAGACCTGCGACACGACTCGAATCCGAGCCCATAACCAGGATGTCATCGACATACACCAAAAAATACAGCTGTGCATCACCATCAGAATAGACAAACAAGGAAACATCAGTTTTAGAAGGAACAAAGCCAACATAAAGCAGAAAATTGTGCAACCGAGTAAACCTTGCACGAGGATCTTGCTTCAACCCATACAAAGAGCGCTGAAGAAAGCACACATGATCAACCTTCGACTTGTCTTCATAACCGGGCGGCTGGCGCATATAACACAGTCTCAGCCAGAGAGCCATTCAGAAACGCACTGTGGACATCTAACTGCCGGATGGACCAACCGCATGAATGAGCCAAAGAGAGTAGGAGTCGAACTGTGGTAGGCTTAACAACCGGACTGAAGGTCACAAAGAAATCCTTCCCTGCCACCTAATTGAAGCCCTTAGCAACCAGCCAGGCCTTGTACCGCTCAACAGAGCCATCAACATTCCTCTTGACCCGAAACACCCACTTACACCCCACAACATTCATACCCGGGGTATAAGGAACAAGCCGCCACGTGTGATTCTGAAGCATGGCATTAAACTCCACATCCATGGCCTCACGCCACTCGGGATGTCACACTGCCTGTGAATAGCAAGTGGGCTCAAGCAAATCAGCAGCAGTCAGCAAAGCCACATGCTCCTTAAGACCCATACTCCGCGTGCCCATCACATGAGATCGTGGCGCAACTAGGGGTGTGCAAACTTCGGATAATTTTCGGTTAACCGACCGAACCGACAAAGTTCGGTTAACCGTTTTCGAACCGCACTTTTTCGGTTCGGTTAATGGTTAAAGGAATTTTAAAACTTCGGTTAACGGTTAATTCGGTTCGAAAGGTCGGTTAACCGAAGTTTTTAATATACATAAAAATAATAATATAAATATAAAATACTAATTTGAAATTATAGATGTTTGGAGTTTCTAATTAATGTTTTTGTATATTTTGTTATGAATTTATTATGATATGTATTTTATTTTAATTAGATTTATTATTTTAGGTGTTATTTTTAGAATTTTAAATTTTAGCTTTAAAAAGTTCGGTTAATCGACCGATTAACCGAAAAAAATTTCGGTTCGGTGAATTTGGTAGAGCAAACTTCGGTTCAGTTAACGGTTAAAGGAAAAAAAACTTCGGTTAATTCGGTTCGGTTAAAACGGTTCGGTTAACCGAACGATTAACCGATTGAACACCCCTAGGCGCAACCACCTTGGCACCACGACGAGGCCGACCACCACGAATGGGCTTCACACAGTCAGAAACCGTCCGTTCACTAGAGTCCGAGTCAGGCAGGACTGGAGGAGGATTCGGAGGAGCCTCCCTAGCGGGCAACACTGGGGTAGAAACCGAGACAACTGGAGCAACACCCCATGGCACCAACCGGGGCTTGTCAACAACCTGCGAAGAAACACAACTAGCAAACGGAAAAACAGACTCATCGAATCGCACATGGCGACAGATAAAGACCTTATTAGTGTTAGTATCTAAGCAACGATAGCCACGAAAAGAGTCAGGGTACCCTAGGAAAACACACGGGGATGAACGATATTGCAGCTTATTCCGATTATACGGACGCAACAGAGGAAAACAAAGACACCCAAAAACACGCAAAAAAAGAATAAGACGGAGAAGAACGATGCAAACGATAGTGAGGAGACTCATTATCCAAAACTCGAGTAGGCATCTTGTTGATTAAGTAGACCGCAGTCTCGAATGCATAGTCCCAATAACGAGAGGGGACAGACGCCTGGGCCACTAAGGCTAACCCAGTCTCAACTATATGTCTATGGCGACGCTCTACCCGACCATTCTGCTCATGCGTATACGCACAGGACTGCCTGTGACTGATACCAAGAGACGCAAGAGTAGAGTGGAGCTTTTTGTATTATCCCCCTAAATCGGACTGAATAGAGACAATTTTATGAGAAAAAGAACGCTCAACAAGTGACCAAAACTGTTCAAAGATCGAGTAAATATCGGTTTTTGCACACATAGGATAAAACCATACAAAACGCGTATAATCATCCATAAATAAAACAAAGTAAAGAAAACCATTCACAGAGTGTATTGGTGCAGGGTCCCAAATATCAGTGTAAATAAGTTCTAACACACGAGTACTAGAAGTAGTAATACGAGGTAAAGGAAAACGGGAAGATTTCCCTAACTGACACGAAGAACAGACATTTGACAATTCACTAGAATTAAATTGACCAACACCAGACAACTGTAATATTTGACGCAAAACTCGTATGTGTGAATGACTAAGTCGCTTGTGCCAAGTAGACGACGACACACGCGCAACAACATGAGCAGACGGACTATGACAAGAAGCAGGCCAAGTATACAAACCGCCCGAAGTACCCCCCTTAAAAAGCACCTCCTTGGTCAAGATATCCTTCACAAGAAAATACGCAGCATGAAACTCAAAAAAGACACGATTATCCCTAGCAAAACGCTGAACAGAAAGCAAAGAAGACGACAAGCCAGGGACATGCAAGACATCATTTAATTTGAACAGTTTAGCAGAAGAGGCTATCGAAGCAGAACCAACACTAAGTATAGGTATACATGCACCATTGCCAACCCATAGAGTGTCAGGACCGTCATAGCCAGCAGCGGAAGTGAGCACCGAGGAGTCGGGAGTGGCGTGATTAGTGGCATCCGTGTCAGGGAACCACTGATGAGAATCAATAGGACCACCCACATCCCCGGAATAGGCCATATGCACATGTGGACCAGGCGACTCAGAATACCTCCTGTAGCAATTCAAAGCAGAATGCCCATATTTATCACAAATCTGACAACGAACATCAGACCGACCACGACCACGGCCACGACCACCTCGACCACGACCGCCCGAACCACCACGACCCGAGCCACCACTGCCCGAGCCGCCACTGCCCGAGCCACCACGCGACTGCCCACTGCCCGTGCGACCGCCACGACCACGGTGAACCGCCAACGCCGCCGGCGAACCAGAGTCACCACCAGCCGCACAAATCCACTCCAGAGACGTTAAATAATCCGAAAGCTCAGTCAACGTGACCGGAGAACCGCGTGTCAGTGGAGCAACGAAAGGGCGAAGCTCCGGTCGCAACCCACGGAACACAAATATTCTGATCGTCTAGGGTAATCGGACGACCGGCCAAGGCTAAATCCTCCACAAGCATTCTTGCACGACCGAGATAAGCAGCAACGGACGAGCTGCCCTGCGACAACGCCTGTAACTCGCCAAGAAACCGGAGTGCACGAGACCTCGTCGCCGACCCCAGTTCCTGCTCGACAACCAACCACAAGGCTCGCGACATCGACCGGCCAACAGCCATGTGCAGCATCTCATCAGACAGTGACGGGATCAGGAGAGACAAAATAGCTTTGTCCTGGCGACGCCACTGATCGGAAGCAGACACGGTCGAATTAGTAGCCGCGACGCCCGCCACTCTCCGCCGTGGACTCCACCGGCGCAACCGCCGTCGCACAAGACAAGGAACCATCGACGAAGCCAAGTAACCCCTGGCCTTCCAAGAACGGAAGCATTTGCGTCCGCCAAAACAGATAATTATGGGCAGTAAGTTTGATTGATACAAAATGGTGAGCCGGAGAAAGGCTAGGGTTCGGGTAAATAGGCGTGGGAGCAACCTCTGACACAGTCCATTCAGAAGAGTCACGAACAGAACCGCCATTATCGTCTCCCAAGGTTGCCATGGAACAGACCTGAATACTGATACCAAATGAGAATTGTATTATTAAATAGAATCACCGTAACAAAGTCTTTACAATAGTGATATAGAAAGATAGACAGAGACTCCTAACATGCTACAAATATAAGAGTAAAATTAACTATCACGTTCTTTTTTGTTTATTTTCTTTAGTATTTTCTTTTTATTGTTTTTTTTTTTGTTTATTAGTATTTTTCATGTAATTTCTAAATATATAAGTTTTATAGACTAATACTAAAATTAATATTATGACAAATTAAATTGTAAACAACTTAAAAGAAATTATTTCTCATTAACGATCAAGATCAATCGCTTACTAGTACTATACGCCAAAATCCATAGTAATATCCTCAACCAAACTAAATACATAAAATGGTCGGGACGAATCAAATGAGTAATATTTATACATATTTAAACACAAAATATTTACAAATACACCCATATTTTGTTATATATTAAATCTGACACGCCATCATTTTTAAACATGTTTTATCTTAGGTTTAATAGATATATAGGCTCTGTTTGGCAGAGCTTATAGCTTATTTTAAGCTACTAATAAGCTATAAACTCTGTTTGGTAATGTTCCCAAAATAAGTTCCTAGCTTAAAATAAGAGCTTATTTTTGAACGCTACGAAAAGGTAGCGTTTCAAAATAAGCTCATAGCTTCCTAACTTTTTTTTCCATCTTTATCTTTATTATTTTAAAGAAATGACATAATTTACCCTTCTTAATTAAAACACTTTTCTCTTCTCATTTATTCGCAACTTTCCCTGTAAATATTATTATTATTATTATTATTATTATTATTATTATTATTATTATTATTATTATTATTATTATTATTATTATTATTATATTTGCAAAAATATTGTTAATTCATTATGAGATGCTAGATCATGATTATGCTAATAGTTTTATTTCAAAATGTTGATTTTTTAAAAGACAAAATGTTAAATTTTAATATGTAAACAAACTAATTTAAATTTTATGAAGATGTCATTTTTAGTCTTTTTACATTTATAAGCTTATCAAAAAGCTAATTTTACCAAACACTTTCAATCATAACAGCTAGCTTAACAGCTCTTCAATTTTCAGCTCCGAACTTATAGCTTTTCAGCTTTCAGCCCCTTTTCAGCTTTCAGCTCCTAGCCAGTGGCGGATCCAGAAAATAATGTGAATGGGGGCGTATTTAACTCCAGATCTCACTTCCAAGAAAAAATTGCATCTTTCACAATTCTGTCTGAAGATTTCGCCACGATTTTAAAATTGTCAATGATAAAATATCAAACATCTATAATATGGTCCAAATACATTATAAATTATAATACAATATTTATGATAGACTACAAGATAGTTAATGGCCTAGCCAAAACTATACTTGGATAGGATGAAATTTTAAAACACTTTGAAATGTTATAAAAATATTTATGATAAAATATAAAGCATAATAATTAGATAAAATAGTTTGAATAGAAAAGACATTATATTCATAAATACTTTAATTTTATTTTAATTAGATTAACTTTAAATTATTCTAAATTAATTTGAATATGATGAAGTATAATATAAACTTGTTGACTACATTAAGTAAATGATTCACAAAAAAAGTAGACTTAAAAAATATTTAATTTATTGAATGGTAAGAAGAGCTAAAATAAAGAAAAGAAGCTAAAATATACATGCAAAACAAGTAGAATTAAAAAGAATACATTTAATTTATTGAAGAGTTAGAATAATGATAAGAAGCTAAAAGCCTAAAAGATATAAAAATGCTATTGGTAGGTTTCAAACTTGAGACACTCCACAACATATTCAAGGTGCAATCCACTAATCTATTGAACACTTTTGTCATTTATACATATACTTACATATTAGAACTAAGGGTTGAGGGAGGGCAGTGGGTGGCTCCGTCACTGCTCCTAGCTTATAGCTTTTCAGCTAGGTTTGCCAAATAGAGCCATAGTTGACTTAATTGTAAGAAGTTGACAATTTATCAATTTAATTACATCAAATTGATGAGTTGATATATTTAGTTGCAACTTAATTTAAAATTTAAGGGCTTAATTTTTGTATAATGTTTGGAGTCTAGCTATTTGACTATAGATTTTGTTATTTGGTTACCATATTGTGTAGATGAACTAAGGGCTGAAATATAAGATTACATGCTATTATATATGCCACAAATTAAAATGCAGGGCCGTCCCTGGGCATGTCTGCCCAGGGCAGGCGCACAGGGCCCCCAAAATTTTGGGGGGCCCTTAATTAAAAAAAAAAAATAGCATATATACACACTGTAACCAAAGCCCACAGTGGCAAAGTTCATGAACCTTTCTTTTAAAAACCAAAGCCCACATACACACCGTAACCAAAGCCCACATACACACCGTAACCTTTCTTTTAACACACGAAATACCTATAACCTATTAAATATTACTATATAACCTATATTAGCCTAATCTAAATTCTAAAGTACACAAACAGAAAGTCGGAAAGACCAACTGCGGAAGAGACGAGACTCACAACAGACTAAACTACAACATTGCCTAGCAGCTTAGGTATTTGACATTTTATTCTTTTAATTTGAGGGTGCTATTTGTGAATTCTAGGTATTTGAATTAATTCAAATATTGATTTTTTTTTTTAAATTTGAATGTTTGTGTATTTGAACTAGATTAGGTAATTCAAATTTGGGAAAGACGACAGATTCTACTCGTGTGATACTGATTCTCCAATTCTCAAACTCTCAAGTTCTTCAATTCTCTTGATAGGTAATTAAAATTACGTATTATTTTACAGTTCTTGTTTATTATTTTATTTACATGACTTAATAATTCTGATTTCATAATAATATATTCAAGAATTTGTTTCTTGATTAATTATTTATTCATAAAGTTTCTAAATAAATTTTTATTTTTTCCTTAGGATTTTATGTCTTCTAGAAAATATTCATTTGGGTTTGAGAAGCGTAAAAAGAAAAGAAGAATTGAACAACTAACTCAATCTCAAAAGGGGACTCTTGAAAAATTTATTACAAAAAAAACTCAAATAGATGAGCAAAAAGATGATGTCAAGGAAAAATTGTTAGATGCTAATCTTCATATAGAAGATCAAGATGATTGTGAGATTGGAAAGAATTTAAATGATAATGTGCACAACGATGACAGGTATCACTTTGACAATGAAAATAATAAGAATGTTGATAATTGTTTAGATGATGTTGGTCACAGTGATAAACCAAATGATTTGCTTTTATTTGACATATACGATCAAGTATGTTACAAGAGAGACTGAATGGATTAGCTTTAATCTCTATTGAAAATGACATTTTGGAAGAAGTTGATATCAAAAGCTTGGTGGATGATTTTGCGTCTAAATGTGCACGACGCATGTCACTTTTTAAATGAAATTTTAGATGTATTTTTTTATACAATATTTATATTTTAAATTTTTGAAGACAACTTTTTGAACAATTATTATTTATATATAAAAATTAATTGAAAAAGGGGTCCAAATTAAAATATTGCACAGGACCCCAATTTTTATTGAAACGGCCCTGTTAAAATGGTTTGAGTTAATACATTAAAAAAAAGGTTTCAACTAGCTTTTAACTTTAAAGTATTTAAATTGGTAACTTGGAAAGGATTTGAGGTTGTGATATATGCTATACTTGAAGTTAAGCAATATAATGTGGAGTGTACGTGTTGGCGGCAACTTCTACTTTGGATACTGAATCTCTTATTTGGAGTAGACTACTTGAAGAGAAATTTGTCTGAATATATCTCTCAATGAGTGGAAGTGACTTGTGGTCCACTGGTATCTGGTTGTTCCCTTATGTGAGAGGTTTAGGTTTCAAGTCTCAGTGTAGGCATAATTGTTTGGAAGGAAGAGTTTGTTGTGTATTTTCAAACGCCTTATAAATATTACATTTTAAACGTAAATGTAAAATCGGCAAAAACGACTATGATCGTCCACAAATAAAAAATATTTGAACTAGAGGAATCTACTTTATCTAAAGGGCCCACGAAACAGTTCAAACACCTTATAAATATTAGATTTTAAACGTAAAGGGTAACATCGGCAAAAACGACTATGATCGTCCACAAATAAAAAATATTTGAACTAGAGGAATCTACTTTATCTAAAGGGAAACGAGGAGATTTGTCAAGTTGGCAAGCAGAACATAACCCTGACGAACCATATTTATCAGGAACAACTGGATAGGACACGCTGGAGAACACGAGCATGCGGATGGCCCAACCGATGATGCCAAACCACGGACGAAGCATGGGCAATCAAAATGACAAGGTGAGAACGTGGAACTGACAGTGTGTATAAGCCACACGAACTGGGACCGCTAAAGAGCACCGCCTTGGTGTTGCAATCCTTCACAGCAAAAAACGAAGGATGGAATTCGAAAAACACATTATTATCATTAGTGAATCGATGCACAGACAAGAGAGAAACAGACAGATCAGGAACATGTAAGATATTTGACATATGCAGAGATTTAGAAACAGAGGGATCGGAATTGTAGCATGACCAATACGCGAAATAGCCTCTAAATTAAAGGAAATACAATTTTTTTTGCTCAAATATTATTTCATTATTTACTAGAAGGGAGTAAAAAGAATAGCAACATAATTTCGATCTATGCTACATTGCGCTTTACAAAGAGAAGCTGCAATTGTATTTAAAGAATATTTATTTGTTTTTAAAGAATATTGACACACCATCAAACTTTCCCATAACAAGATGTCATGGTTTTTTGGTAACCCTAACCAATTTGACTAAAGACACAAAAGTGTAACCACAATTTATGCGTGAGTTCGAATCCCAAGCTTCATGGTTCGAGTTTCTTCCGTCACAATAAAAAAAAAAAAAAAAAAGATATTATGGTTTGTTTTTGAGCCTGAGGATGTTGTAGACCCATGCACCTGCAATGGCCCCTGCAGTTGGACCCAACATATATATCCATATTCCTCTGTATCTATTTGATACTATTGCTGGACCCAAACTCCTTGCTGGATTCATTGATGCCCCTGTTATTGGCCTGCACCAAGGTATACTACTCATTTAGAATTTAATTTGCGGTTCAATATCAGTATCGTGTTGTATATGATACAATTATACAAGTGTAATTGATTATACTCGATACTATTAGTATCAATAGTGACTAGTACAACCAGTTATACTTGATTACTTATTATATAGATATACAAAGTGCAACATGATACCAGAAAACAAAATAAAACAAAAATAGTTGTACCCGGTGAACATAACGTTGAGCAAAATGGTAGCTCCAATAACCAGGCCCGCAAGTTCTCCGACCTGGAATAACAAAGTACGGAGTACTATATTTTTTATGGAGTTTTTATTCTCGAAAATATGATGACACTATAAAATTATTTTCTTACTTACCGCTCGAGTATCAGTGACAACACTTGAAATGACGAACATGAGGTAGAATGTTATTATGAACTCGATCACGAGAGATTGCAAATCCGATCCCGCCGGAGCTGTTCCGACGAAGTGATCATGTTCTCCGTTAAATATTAGCCGTAAGGTTCCACTTGCTGCGGTTGCTCCGATCATCTGAGCTAGTATATAGGCAGGTACCTTAAAACACACAAAATTAAACAACGTTTTCCATATTAATTTAGAAAGAAAAAAAAAAACACGTAACTTTCCCTATTAGGAATGGAACCCATTTATTATAAAAATATATCGTATATTTAAATCTTACTTGTGCACAGGGGAACCTTTTGCAAGTGGCAAAAGCAATGGTGACGGCGGGGTTGAAATGCGCGCCGGAGATATGGCCGACGGAGTAGATCATGGCAACCGCCGCCAGCCCCCACACGATGGCTACTCCGGGGAACGTCACCGTTCCCTTGTCGGCGTTCACCGCCGCCGCCCCACACCCGGCGAAAATCAAGAAATACGTCCCAAAAATCTCCGCAATCACCTGCACACACAAACATACAAACAATTAGCAAACCACAAAAACCAAACCTCAAAATTAAACACGTACAGTATACCCAGAAATCTTTAATTTTAAACCTTCTGGATAAAGGGCAGAGTGAAAATGAAGTTATTATTGCAGGTTGTTTCAGATGCATCATCTACAGTGTGATGATGATCATCGCTGATATCCAAAGCCACTGAATGATCTCCATGATTCCTTGCCATCTCTGATATATCTCTCCGGCGGCCTATATATATATATATATATATATATATATATATATATATATATATATATATATATATATATATATCCGGCCAATTCAAAAAATTATATTATATAAATCTGATAAAGGGAATTGAGTTGGTGAGTGAATTGAATGAAGTTCGTTGTAGGAAATATGGGTATTTATAAGCACAAGGTTTTCCTGGAAATAGAGTGTGTTGAACTGGGCAATCATTACAGTACAGTGAACTTGACCTAGCTACGCTTCTTACTATATTCTAACTGAGAGTCGCAATCATTACACTATTACAGTATTCATATTAATTAGGAAGTTATATATCGCTATAACATCAATTTTTCTCTACTTGGTGACTTTATGCAAAATATTTTGTCCATCCGGGCATTTTATGTGTAAAATTTTACTATTTATGTTTGACTCATCAAGCTATTTATTATTCAATTTCTATAACATTTTGTTGGACGTCAGCTTAGTTTGAAGAGTCAAGTTCAGCATTATATCAGTAAAACGTAACATCTACTACGCAGCTATAAGGAAATAAAATTATATTTCGTAACTAGCTATAAATTTTGGTGTAATGATAAAACGTATAGTACGTTTGATCTGACAATTGAATTAAATTGTTTTTTCGTTACTAGCTATAGCTTTTGGCTGGTATGCTTTTGTTACTAGCTAGTTTTTGATCCTAACATATTTAGTAGTAAATATTTTAGCCACTAATAATTTGTTATGATGTTAAAAGTAAAAAAGTAAGGGGTGTGATTATTATTAACTGAATTTTTTATTTTTTTTTAATAAATGAAAAAACTTGAGAAAAAAAATAGGGGAAACTAACGGAAAAAAAAAAAAAAACTAGAAAATTGAAATAAATGTAGTTGATTTAAAATCTCGAGTTGTGTCCTTACTGGATAAGTTAGTGTCATTAGGTCAGAATTCGAACATGCATGAATATGCAACAACAACTTTAGGAGAGCTATATATCCTAGAATGTACGTGGCTATACTATCATCTTGTAAATCCAAATAAATAAATAAGTAAAATTAGTGGGATCCACTTAATTGGACTTAGCTTGGAGGGGTCAATTCATTTGACTTAGATGACCATTGCATAAATAATATTGGTGCATAAAGCAAGGGTTCAACCAAGGACGCCATCATCGCCGGCGGCCACCACGCAGTGTATTATGCATGGACTACTTCATAAAATATATTGTCGACTAAGAGGGTTTCCCTCAAAACAAGGCTTATGGAAGATTGGTTAGTGGTGTAGTATTTAATGTGATAAAAGAGACATGTGTGAATTGGTCTATTTGGATACATATATAAAGAAATTTTCTAATAACTTGACCCCATTACATACTTCATTTTGTTTACTCATTCCAAATATTCATTAACTCCACCGTACCCAATTTAATTAAAATATACTATGAGTCTTTGCAGAGCTTATACCTTATTTTAAGCTACTAATAAGCTATAAGTTCTATTTAGTAAAGTTTTCAAAATAAGCTCGTAGTTTAAAATAATAGCTTATTTTAAGGTAGAATTTCAAAATAAACTAGTAGTTTTCTAAAAAAAATTTCATCTTTGTCATTATTATTTAAAAAAATGACATCATTTATGTTAGGAACATTGTATTAGGATTTTGATGATACCAATGTAATGTAGAAAAGTAGACCCCTAACCATTAGCTGTTTTTGTTTCGCTACTTTCGTCCTAGACGAGAGTTGCCATAACTCTTTTGTAATTCGTGTTAAGCTAGACAAACACACGAAAATGAGTTATGACTAGATGTTAGGATCTCCAAGGCGAAAGAAGACACGAGACATGAAGAACAACAACGAGAGTCAAGCAGGAGTTGTCAACAAACACGAAAGGACAGCGTTTGTAAAAGACGATCTTTATTAAACATTACTTCTCTTCAACAACGAGAAGAATGTTTCACCTGTCTGATTTGACAACATCCTAGGACAATAAGGACTTCATTTTATGGGACTCACTTTTCAAGAAGCATTAAATGAAGATGTACTATCTCTTGGAGCTAAAGGACAAAACCCTAATGCTTTCCATACCTTCAACGGCTACATGGTACAACCTCATTAATGGAGCATTTAATGCATGAAGCTCCCCGGTCCTTGTCCAATGGTTAAAAGGTTCGAAAATTTCATCTCCCTCCAACGGATGGATTTTCATCACCTATATAAACTCACCTTCATCAACTAAGAAGGTGTTGGTTCTTTATCACTCGACTTACTCACTTACAAAAGCTCTTGAAACGTCTACGATTTACAAAAAGTTTTTGTGAACCAGTTTTTGAGGTGTTAAGTTACTTGGAGAATCACTTGTCTTACGCCTCAAGGAAGTCTTGACATCAGTTTGAAGCTATCATATCTCAGAGTCAAGATCTCTTCGTTGGAGAATTCAAGAAATCATTTTCTACCAACCTCAACTCAGGAGAAGAAGTTGATAGAGGCAGAGTAAACTCGAGGAGTTGAAAAACCTACGAAGGCTGTCCGGTTTAGTGATCAAGGAAGTCTTTGTGTAATTGTACTAAGAGTGATAGTGCAATCCTTCCAACAGTTGTGGAAGAAGAGTGGAGTAGGCAACATTGGCCGAACCACTATAAAATCTCGTGTCCTCCTTATCTCCTTACTTACGCTTTTTATTTTGCTCTCATATCATTTCTTCATTATCATTACCGAAAGTTTGTCTAATTACGCAAACTCGTGCAAAGTATTTTAAAACGAATCTATCTTATCCGCTGCGCCAAGACACCGAAAGGTGACGTTTAGGGCTTCTAACGAAAAGAGTCTATTCACCCCCCCCCCCCCCCTCTAGACTCTCATCTCATTCTATCGGGACCAACAATTTACCCTTCCTAATTAAAACATTTTTCTCTTCTCCTTTATCCGCAACTTTCACCGCAAATGTTATTATTAGGAAAAATTGTAATTTATATGTCTCTCTATAATATATCAATTATCAATGTCACTCCTGAATGATTAGTGGTGTAAATGTTTCCCTTCAATTTTCAAAACGGTACATATAGTGCCCTCCCGTAGTGTAAATGTTGCCACTCATATCTCAAAACGGTACATATATTGCCACTCTCGTACCATACGAGAGAGGCAATATATGTACCGTTTTGAAAATTGAGGGGCAACATTTACACCACTAATAATTCAGTGGTGACATTAATAATTGACATATTATGGAGGAGCATAAATTACAATTTTCCATTATTATTGTTATTGTTATTGTTATTGTTATTGTTATTGTTGTTATTATTATTAATATTATTATTATTATTATTGTTATTATTATTGTTATTATTAATATTATTATTATTGTTATTATTATTGTTATTATTATTACTATTATTATTATTATTATTATTATTATTATTATTATTATTATTATTATTATTATTATTATTATTATATGAAGAAGAATCGCAACAATATTGCTACTTCATTATGGGATGCTAGATCATGATTGTGCTAATAGTTTTACTTCAAAATGTTAATTTTTTTTGAAGACAGAATGTTAAAGTTTAATATATAAACAAACTAATTTAAATTTTATGAAGATGTCATTTTTGTCTTTTTATATTTATCAGCTTATCAAAAAACTAATTTTACCAAACACTTTCAAGCATAACAGTTAGCTTAACAACTCTTCAGTTTTCAGCTCCTAGCTTATAGCTTTTCAACTTTCAACTCCTTTTCAGCTTTCGGCTAGATTTGCCAAACCCATAGCCTATGTTTAGCCATGCATGCAACTTGCGCAATCGTTATACCGTGCACCACGACGCACATAGAAATGTGCGCCCCACGCCTCCCAAACCGATGTCGTTTTATTAAGTTGTGTGGGGAGTTGACGCAACAGAGTGTATGTGTATTCTGTTATATAATTATGTACATTATGTTATACCATTATGTACATTATGTTATACAATTATGTACATTTTTTATACAATTATGTACATTTTTTTTATATAATTATGTACATCCGAAAAAGGAAATTTATGTGTATTATGTTAAGAGTTTATGTGTATTATGTATTATGTTAGATTACGTGCATTATCTTTTCAAAAAAGAGTATGTGTATGTGTTATACAAATTATGTACATTTTTGAAACATGAGATTTTTTTTAAGAAGTTAACAATTGACACACGGAAAGCGGAATTCTAAAAAAAAAACAATACAAAACGACGTCGTTTTGCACCAGGGCGCACAATGCAATGTGCGCCCTGGTGCACGATATAAATTGCTGCAACTTGCGACTTTATTCCTTATTATTGTTATCACATTTTTCCGTATAAGTATTACATTTTTATTTTGATCGGACTTATCTCACGGACAAGAATCCGTAAGACCGTCTCACATCAATTTCTGCCTTTGATAAGAGTTACAAATTTAGTTTTTTTTATCACTAATTTGTTCTCAATTTCTCAAAATTTAAGGACTGAAAGATAAAGGAATAAGGTTCAAATTGGCCTCTCGATCAACGTAACCTGAAAAATACAATTAGGCCATTGAACGAAAAAAAAAAAAAAGTACAATTAGACCACTAAACACTCCAAATATATGCAATTTCACCTGATAGTAGGTTACCATCAATTTTAGCTGGTTATTTGTTTACGTGGCAGCTGAGTTGTAATTTTTAATAAATTTTAAATAATTTTTAATAAATTTTAATAATATTTTTTTTTTAAAAAAAAAAAAAAGAAAAGAAAAAGACCCCCCTCTTCCTTCATCTCCGGCGGAGACGAAGGAGGGGGGAAGGGGGTGGCCGGCAACCACCATGTCGTTTTATTTTATTTATTTTTATTTTTTAAAAAATTAAATTATTTAAAAATTATTTAAAAATTATTAAAAATGCCAACTCAGCTACCACATAAGCAGGTAACCTGCTATCTGGTGAATTTGCATACATTTGGAGTGTTCAGTGGCCTAATTGCATTTTTTTGAGTGTTGAGTGGCTTAATTGCACATTTTTGGAGTGTTCAGTGACTTAATTGCATGTTCTTTTTCGTTCAGTAGCTTAATTGCATTTTAAGGTTACATTCAATGGCCAATTTGAACATTATTCCAAAGATAAATTATTATTTTATGAATTGTAAAGTTATATTTATCGATCGGGAGTGTTGCTCTAGTAGCTATATTCAAACATAATGCTTGGCACACAAATTCTCACTAAACTAGTTAAGTACATTGAAAAAATTTTAATAGAATCAATTAAGAAATTTAGTAATATAAAAAATATATTCAAAAATAGTCATTTAGATTGTAACCTTCAAATTTTATAACGATAGCTAGATGAAACAAAATTGATAACAAAAGATATAAATTTGAAAATATCATTAGTTAAAGTCAAAATATTATTAAATTCATTAAAGTTAAAAGCAAAATATTACTAAATTATTAATTGAGCAATAAATTTTAAAATGTTATCATAGACAAATACACAACAACCAAATATGAAATTAACTCAATTTCTTTTTTAAATTTTCCTTTTTGAATTGTACTATGTATTATTTCTACTTTGAAGTGTCAATTTTCTAAGATACAAGTATATAATGGATTATCGATATATATATATATATATATATATATATATATATATATATATATATATATATATATATATATTGAGCACTCAAATATATCATTTTTAGTGAACTTAAACAAATAAACATTTTGAAAATTATAAGTGTGTTTTGGCAGAACTTTAGAGGGAATTAAGAGAGTACATAGGGATGAAAATCATAGGTTTTTTTATGGCATTTTACCCAACAAAGGATATTTATAAGAAATTTAGAATTCATTAGCATTCATGGCATTAATTAATTAGTATTAATATGAACAAATTTTTATATAAAAATATTAATGTAGTTTATGTATGATGTGTTAGATAATAAATTTAGTCTAACATGAACGGTAGTAAACGAGTAATCTGCCTCGTTACAGCGGAAGCTTTAGGATCGCCCGGATATCCCCAGCCATAGTCGTTGGTATTGCCACGAGATGGTAAACCTGCAGAATAAAGGTTAGTGTCGTTTTGTCTACCACTTCTCTCCCGAATACGTGATGGTACGTGTCCTGAACTCGGGAGCTGTGGGAGGACTATTTTGCTTAGAAGCCTACATGCCATCAACACAGGCAGATATTCAGTTAAAGCTTAACTGAATATCCTGAGTTGCATAACAGATTAAGTCACTAATTGACTCAATCTCCTACTTGCACCACAGCCACCCAATAATACAATATATTATAATATATTGTATTTAGGGAAAATACTTACATTCTCCCACTTGGTGCAAGTACTGGCACAACCTTCATTAAAGAACAAAATACAAGAACCATAGTAATACGTCATCTACTAATCAAGTGAGTAGTATCTACTATGATCACATGCATTTAAATTCTCTAACTTAGGTTCTTTATGAACAAACCCTACGTTTATTCTTAGTCCCTTAATGGATGTTTCTCAAAATATATTATGTGCACAACTGAAGGAAGAAACCATCCAAATTCACTGTATGATCTCCAAAATCTTAGAAGCATGCCTTAAGTAGAGATCTTTTAATGTTAGCATAATGCTAACTATATTCTATGACTTGTTTATAAGTTAACATAAACACTACCTCTAACGGCTAAGAGCTTGGAGTTGACACGTCTGTCACTCCCACTCATTAAGATAGCCCAAAAGATAGTCAAGTCACAGAAACATTCCAATAACATAAACCATAAGGTCTAAGTCAATAATTTGGAATCTTAAACAGACACCAACTTCCCAAATAATCTCAAGGTCCACCTCGAAATTAATTGAACATTACGAGTCTTATTATGTCTTACAAAATTGTTTTTGAGCCTTACAAACCAAAAATGGCCCAGGATCAATTTTGAAGAAACTAAAGACTATGTTAATTGCTACTAAAGAATTTATTAATTGGCAGTGCACCACAAGTTAAATGTTTTCATTCTAATAAATTCATTAATATTGTTACAACATTTTCATAAATATGTTGTACAACCAAACGTTCAATGAAATGTTAGATAATAAATTTAGTCTAACATGAACGGTAGTAAACGAGTAACCTGCCTCGTTACAGCGGAAGCTTTAGGATCGCCCGGATATCCCCAGCCATAGTCGTTGGTATTGCCACGAGATGGTAAACCTGCAGAATAAAGGTTAGTGTCGTTTTGTCTACCACTTCTCTCCCGAATACGTGATGGTACGTGTCCTGAACTCGGGAGCTGTGGGAGGACTATTTTGCTTAGAAGCCTACATGCCATCAACATAGGCAGATATTCAGTTAAAGCTTAACTGAATATCTTGAGTTGCATAACAGATTAAGTCACTAATTGACTCAATCTCCTACTTGCACCACAGCCACCCAATAATACAATATATTATAATATATTGTATTTAGGGAAAATACTTACATGATGCGTTGCAGAAAATAGTGCAAATTGGAAAGAAAAACAAATATTCAAAGCTTGATAAAGAATTTGAGGAAGAAGAAAATGGTAACAATCAATCTAAGAAAAAAATATTAAAAGTTCAATTTGAAAGTTTTTAAAAATTGTAACTTGATGTTTAATTTTGTTTTTGTTTTTTTTTTTTTTTTTTTTTGTTGTTGTTTAATATATATATATATATATATATATATATATATATATATATATATATATATATATATATATATGGTCACGTTCTGGTGCGAATGTTCGCCCAGGTGCGAAATGCGAATCAATCAGCGCGCGTCATGTGTCAGCATTCATTGATCGGGTGTATCTACTTTCACCTATAAGTGCACCTACTTTCGTCTGCAAGTGCATGTAGTTTTTGCCTGCATTCATTGATCGACTGCACCTATTTTCACATACAAGTGCACCTACTTTCGTCTCCAAGTGCATGTAATTTTGCCTTGTTAACATTCATTGATCTGAATTCGTTCTGTTTGGCATCGTTTTTGTTCTTGCGAGTAGTAGTACCCGTGAAATCACTCGCAAACATTCATGCACCTAGGTGCAACTACTTATAAACTATAGGTGCACTTAGTATTGATGCTCAGTGTAAATTTTACTTGCACCTATAATATATTTTACATGCACTTGTAATACATTTTACTTGCACTTCGATGTTCAATTATTTATGAAATTGTGACCGAGTTTTTTTTTTTAAAATCAATGTTTCTCATCCATTAGATCTGGACACGTGGAAGGATATCAGGCATTCACATATTCGCACCGGGGCGCTCCATTCGCACCAGGATATCAGGCATTCGCACCAGATCATTAGGGTCCAGACCACATTCCGGCGATTTTTCCGGCAAAAAAAAGTGACTAGCAACCGACCCAGATTTGCCGAAAATTTCGCCAATCATTTTTTTTTTTTTTTTACCGAAAAATTCGCCGGAAGGTGGCCTGAACCCTAATGACCTGTCATTAATTTGTTTTTGGACTTCATTGCACTTAAATGAATTGTTAAGGGGTGTAATTACACCTTTAAAAAATTTAGGGGCCTAATTGACTTTTAAGCTAAAATTCAAGGGCCTATTTGACCCTTTTTCCCGATTTTATATATATATATATATATATATATATATATATATATATATATATAAGGCCAATAGTCCAGAATTCAAAAGTGCTCCAATTGAACATCACTGATTCACTGCACCAGAATTCTATAAACTAAATTTGCTCCAATTGAATCACTTTGAGATCAAAAGAGTTAATTCTACCATTGGTCCTCTAACTATATTGATTTTTTTAAAATTAGTCATCGTATTTTAATTTAGACAATTTAAATGCTTGACTATAAAAAACTTTCCAATCTTAATCCTTCCGTTCTCTTAGTGTTAAGTTGACGTTAAAAGCAGGGCTATTAGTGTCTTTTTACCTTCATAGGGTATAGTACTTCAGTTTTCCCTCCATATACGCTCTTAATAAGAGTGGAATAATGCAATGAATTAAAGAGATGGAGCAGTCAACGAAGACTTCACTCGCGGGTTTTGTCCTTTTGGTTCATGGAAAGGCATGTATATTACCCAGGCATGTATATTACTCTACAGCGCAAATTATGCCCTGGAAACGTGAATGGTGAACACGGGTCTAAACGATGTCTTTTTTACGAGGAAAAAAAAATTAGTTAATGTGTTGTTAACGGCGCGCGTTTGTTCAGATTACGAATTTTCTGTTATGAGATTATGAATTTACAGTTATGTAATTATGAATTTTCTGTAAAATTCATAATTTCATAACTGAAAATTCATAATTTCATAATAGAAAATTTATAATCGCATATCAGAAAATTCATAATCTCATAACAGAAAATTCATAATTTCATAACAGAAAATTCATAATTTTATAGAAGAAAATTCATAATTTCATAACTGCACATTCATAAATTCATGCCTGCACATTCATAATTTATGAATGTTGAAGAAACTTGCGCGAAGAGGAAGTGAAACTGCGAAATGTGAAAATGAAGAAGAAAAGTCGCGCGGTTAATTAAGAATTTCTTTTAAAAAAAAAAAAGAGAAAAAAAATAAAAGATAACGGTGTATCGTTACCGTTGCGGTTCCATGGCATAACAATTGTACTATACAGGGTGTTTTGGCTCTCTTGAAATCGCGCACTGCATCGAGATGGAGTTCCACGCATCTCTGAAACTGGAAGCCAAGGTTTTGCACCAAAAATTTGTCACTTTGGGCTTGCAAAGGAGCATTCCCCTATCCAAGGGCCTTATAGACTTGTATATGGAGCGTTATGCCATGGAACCGTGTTCACCATTCATAGTGAACACGGTTCCAACGGTGTTAGTATATCGTTTTCTTTTTTTTTTTTTCTTAATTAATTGCGTGACTTTTCTTCTTCATTTTCACATTTTGCGGTTTCACTTTAATTTGAGGTGAACAATGATTTCGGACATTCATAAATTATGAATTCATGCCTGCACATTCACTTTGGAACCATGTCTACACATTCTCGTCCGAAATCACAGACATTCATAAATTATGAATCCATGCCTGCACATTCACTTTGGAACCATGCCTACACATTCACTTTGGAACCATGAGATTATGAATTTTCAGTTATAAGATTATGAATTTTCAGTTATGAGATTATGAATTTTCTGTTATGCGATTATGAATTTTCTGTTATGAGATTATGAATTTTATGAAAATTCATAATCTCATAACAGAAAATTCATAATTTGATCAACCCGCGCCGTTAACTTCACATCCACGATTTTTTTTTTTTAACCTAAAAATGATGTCGTTTAGCCTTGTGTTCACCATTCTCGGTGAACACGTTTTCAGGGCATAATTTGCCCATAAATCTTGCCAAGATTTCCAATCCTCCAAGCTGGTTTTCCATAATCTGTAGAATCCTCTTGACATCACTCTATGGAATGGCCTCATGGCGGCATATACAGGCAACTCTGTGTTCAACGAAGCTCTTGAGCTCTTCTAGAGGCTACTACTCTTGTCCCCTTTGTAAACACAAAAAGTAAAACTTTGTATATATTCTACAAAATTTCTTATACAGTGTATGTATAATTCAATGCAGGTACAAAATCTCTGTCTAGTCCTCTGATTCTTCACTGACGTTATCTATTGAAGTGCCTCGGGATTCAAATAGCGTAGTCTCCGGGATTCAATTGGCGCGTGCCTTCAGGATTCAAGTGGCGTAGCTTTCGGAATTCAATTGGCGTGACTTTCAACAACGAACGTCAAGCTCCGAAGCAATCAACTCTGCAA
Source organism: Ipomoea nil (assembly GCF_001879475.1). Classification (NCBI taxonomy): domain Eukaryota; kingdom Viridiplantae; phylum Streptophyta; class Magnoliopsida; order Solanales; family Convolvulaceae; genus Ipomoea; species Ipomoea nil. Next base: position 498,198 of record NW_017616639.1, read on the forward strand.
AACATCAAATTAAAGCGCCTGCAATGATTTCAAGTTGCCTTGAAAAGGCTCCAAAATCTTCAAAGTACCTACAGAAAGGCTTCAAGATCTTTAAAACCTGCAAAAAATGCCTTCAATGCGTTTAATTCTTCAAGATCTTCAAATGCCTTCAAAAGAGCTCTCAAATCTTCAAGACTTCAAGTTGTCAAGCGTTCTTCAATGCCTTCAAGCTCTCAAGTCTTCAAGTTGTTCTCAATGTATTTAAGGTGTGATTTGAAGAATGAAATTGAGGCTCTATTTATAATGAAGTTTGTAACTAAAATCCCTCAACAAACTCCACTAATATTTATTAAATTAAATTAATTAATTATCTACTAAAATGAACCTTGCCAAAATCAAGTCTAGGTTCATTATTCTATCATCTAATTCAAATTCAAATTAATTATAATTATCTAATTCAAATATAATAAAATCATATTATATTTAAATTATAATTATAATTACAATTCAATTATGAAATGGACTTGGACCATTTAATTAAATTAATTAATTCAATAGCCCAAATCAAATTTACTTGGACTAATTAAATTAATTTAATTATCATAGCCCAATTAATTAAATTGGACTAATGATCAACCCCGAAATTGGGCTCGATAATAATTTAATCGGTCCACTTGTCGGCTTCAAATTTTCTGTGTCTACAAATTGCCCCCTCGAGACTTTCTTGGACATGCCCCTTGAGAGCATGCACTGTTTGAAAGTATGTAGTGCATGGAAGTCTCGAAACTATCATTTCAACTCGTGCCAAGGAGCCTTGTGGTATATGAGGTAGTTTCGACTCGTGCTGGGGAGCCTTGAAGTAATATGAGGCAGTTTCGACTCATGAAGGGGAGTCTTGAAGGAATATGAGGCAGTTTCGACTCGTGCCGGGAAGTCTTGAATATGATGCATTTTCAATAAACATTGAGGAAGCTTGAAGAATATTTCCCCCATCACATATTGTGGTATAATGTGTTGAGGCACATTCTTCTCTAGCATATAGGTTGATTTGAGGAATTTTTATCTTCATTCCTTAGTTAGTTGGAGTAATATGAAACCACTTTGGCACGTTATCCTGTGAGAGATGTGGCTTACTGGAACACTCTTATTTCTTCCTATTATCAGAGAGGAGAATGTGCCAAGACCTTGGAATTGTTTGGGAAGATGAAGGAGTCCGGGTACATGCCAAACTCTGTGTCTTACACTGCTGCTATATCTTCTTGTGCAAGGCTGTTGGATTTGGATAGAGGGGAGAGGATCTATGAGGAGCTGGTGAGAAATGGGATTGTTCTGGATAGTTTTCTTCGTGCTGCTCTTGTGGACATGTATGGGAAATAATATGGCCATGTAGAGAAAGCAAAAGAGGTCTTTGAGCGTATCCCACACAAGAGCTTGGTCAATTGGATAAAAAGACACTAATAGCCTTACGTTTAACGTCAACTTAATACCAAGGGAACGGAAGGACTGAGATTGAATTGGAAAGTTTTTATAGTCGAGAGTTTAAATTGTCCAAATTAAAAGTTGAGGATCAATTTTGAAAAATCAACATAGTCGAAGGACTAATGGTGGAATTAACTCAGATCAAAATAACACAATCATAATAAAAGCCCAAATAATAATTAAATTAAAGTATAAATATATTTAAAACTTTTGAGAGTTAACAATTTCGACAGTAGTTGGCAGTGAACTATGTTACAATAATTGCTAGTGACTTCCTTGTAAACAAAATTGAGTTAACACCCTAATTGCATAAGTTAAGTAATAAACTAATACAGCAATCATTAATATATTAATGTTTTTCTTTAAAAAAACTTGTATGCACATCTGCAATAATTGGGATAGGTGGTGATAAACTTGAAATGTAATTGCTCATATAGAGAAAGTAAGACTGTGTGAGAAAGTAAGACTGTGTGTGGCATGTTATTGTGAAACTTTTATTTATATTTATATTTAAAGACAAGGAGATATGAGTATATGACAACTTTTGTTTAAACAATTAATTGAAACGAAGGGATTATATTGGACCATTAAAACTATGATCTATTAGTTCAATTTCAACCTGTTTTTTGAATGTAGTATATCTGTTCATAAACTACTTTCTCAAATTAATAAAACACAAAGAGTCAATATCACCTCTACGAAAGCTCGAACTCACGACCTCCCATATGGGAGTCTAACCTTAGTGCTATTAAATCATGCATTATTTGGTTTAAACTTTTTCTCCAAACCACTCCTAACATTTCTCTATTTAAGCGCATAACTTTATAACCTCTTTTGTCTTTTTCTTTTTTCCCTTATAATTTTTACTTTTTTAGCTTAATTATTCCTACTTGGTATTATTGGAAATTTGTAGTAAAATTGGTATTTTAAGTGACTATTTTTTCATACAAATATATATATATATATATATATATATATATATATATATATATATATATATATATATATATATATATAATTTTTACCTTAATACACTTTAGTTTTTTTTTTTTTTTTTTTTTTTTGTTTCAGCTTTGTGTTTTTTTTTCCTTTTCTTTTTTTTTTTTTCCACACATTTCCCTCTCTCATCTCTCCTATTTTTTTTTTTTTAATTTTGAGCAAAAAATGAAAATAGTTGATAACACAACTGTTGATGATGCATGCATATAGAAGGAGTCTCAGCTCAGGGCAGACCCGAATTTTGGGCTGTGTAAGTTGGGCTACCGCACAGGGCCCCAAATTTTAGAGGGCCCAAATTTTAAAAGCTCAATACTTTATTTTTACTTACTTAGTTTAGAAATAAAATTTAAAATTTTTTATTTAAATTTAAAAGGCTATATAAAGAAATGGTAGAAATATGTATTTATTGTATTTTAACTTTGAGGTCTAAGGTTCAAAACTTGTGCACACTATTATTATTATTCCATAATATATCTATTTTCACCTGTGCGTTGCACGGAAAACATTTGTTATAATCTTTAAATTATAACAACGAATATTATATAGTGCAATTGATGAAATGAGTTGTATTGATTATGTTTTTTTATGTTATCCTTGCTTGAATTCGAGCAAATAATTGCACAATTATCCATACAGTGCGCGTGCAATGTACGTGTAATGCACGGATATTTTTTTTTGTTATATATTTAGATAATAAAACTACGTACGGTATTAATTTTAAAGATTTTAATTTTGGTAGGGTCTTATTTATTTATCCGGACAAGGCCACAAAAATCTAAAATCCGACCCTGCAGCTCAGCCCAATAGAGGGTTAAAGAACTCTGGTAAATCCATAGTAACACCATAAACAATACTTTGGAAAGAAAAGATAAACCACTCAAATTAAAAGAACTCTCATCATCTTCTTCTTCTTCACATATTACATTTTTTTTTGCCATTCGCCATATGTGTAGACTTTTGTCATTGGCTGCACTGGCGATAGCCATGAGAAGTCTGTAATGCTATCCCGGTGGGCAAAGTGAAGAAAGGCAAACTCCGGGGGTCCTCCTTTAGCCTGGCAAATTATGCCCTGGACCCGTGTCCACAATGAATTGTGGACACGGGCCCAAAACGATATCGTTTTTAAAAAAAAACGCGTCATTTAGTTAAAAAAAAAAAAATTCGCGCGCGTTTTGCCGTTAACAGCATTATTTTCTTTTTTTTTTGATTATGAATGTACAGTTATGCCATTATGAATGTATAGTTATGCAATTATGAAATTATGAACACAGAGCTCTAACATTATGAACTTACAATTATGAACATATATAGTGATAAAATTATGACCATGGAGCTTTAAAATTGTGAATATAGAGATTCGAAGATTATGAATGTACAGTTATAGAGTTATGAATCTACAGTTATGGAGTTATGAATCTACAGTTATGAGATTATGAATCTACAGTTATGGAATTATGAATGTACAGTTATTGATCAAATTATGATCAAAGAGCTCTAACATTATGAACTTACAATTATGAACATATAGTGATAAAATTATGAACATAGAGCTCTAAAATTGTGAACATAGAGCTTCGAAAATTATGAATGTACAATTATGGAGTTATGAATGTACAGTTATGACGTTATGAATGTACAGTTATAGAGTTATGAATGTACAGTTATAGAGTTATGAACGTACAGTTATGGAGTTATGAATGTATAGTTATTAACATATAGTAATAAAATTATGAACATATACTTCTATAACAAAGTGATCTGAAATTTAAAAAAAAAAAAAAAAGGAGATAACAGTGCCTAACGGCACTGTTACCCGTGTCCAGCAAGCATGCTGGACACCGGTCCAAGGCATAACGATTGCTTTAGCCTCCTCACTGGTTTGGAAGCGCCCGATCCAGGCCCGGATTTTGGGCTATGCAAGCTGGGCTATCGCACAGGGTCCCAAATTTTAGAAGTTCAATATTTTATTTTTACTTAGTTAGTTTAGAAATAAAAATTAAAAGTTTTTAATTAAATTTAAAAGGCTTTATAAAGAAAAGGTAGAAACATGTATTTATTGTATATTAACTTTGAGGTCTAAGGAACGAATATTATATAGTGCAATTGATGAAATGGGTTGTATTAATTATGTTTTTTTATGTTATCCTTGCTTAAATTCGAGCAAATAATTGCCCAATTATTCGTGCAGTGCGTGTGCAATGTACGTGCGATGCAAGATAATTTTTTTTTTGTTATATATTTAAATAATAAAATTACTTACGGTATTAGTTTTAAAGATTTTAATTTTGATAGGACCTTATTTATTTACTCGAACAGGGCCACAAAAATCTAAAAACCGGTCATGACCCGATCCTGTTAATATCCCAAACAAGAATATTTCTGCCAGAACTTGAAGCTAAAAATATTCTTATGCTTGTGATTCCACTTAACATTGTTAACCTCCCCTGCAATGACCATTCCAAGGTATGGAGGAAAGAAGACATCCTGCGCAGATCAAACACTATGACTTTCCTATCAGAAGATCCAGTTGCTACAACATATCCATTAATAGGATTAAATATATCCCATGCATATACGTAGATATTTATCTTCTCCAACTGAGCCAAATAAGTTCTCATTCTTCATATGCCATGCGGAATATCAAATATACGCATAGCCTCGAGTGTCTTATCCGTTGGAGTGGCATTAACATCCCACAAGCAAACTTGACCATCCTCTAAGCCACTTAACAAATGACGTACCCTTCTTAAATGAATTAATAAAGCTTTATTGGTAGCAAAATGTTACATGAAAATTAACTAATATCTATTAATTGATAATATATAATATGAAAATTTATCCGTGCATCACACACCTGTTGCACATGCATCGCACAAGTGATTGTGCAATTATTTGCTCGAATTCAAGCAAGGATAACATCAGAAAACATAATCGATACAACTCATTTACTTGATTGTTGAAAGTTGGCATTGAAATTAAGGTTTAGTGTACCAAGAACTTGAATACCAACTCTTGCTGACATAAACCAGCTCTTGCTGGTCAAAACTTTTCCAAAAAAACACATCCTTACATCATCAGTGTTGAACTTGAACATGTGATTTTTTCACTTTTTTTGGAAAACCTTAGCATGTGAATTATTTAGTGTACCAAGAACTTGAATACCAACACCCCCATTGTGAGATTAATTTTTTGAGGATATACAACCTATTAAATCTCATTTCAGGTGATTACTTACAAGTTACAACCCAATACTGATGGGGTTTTATTCAGGAGGAAGATAGAAAAAAGATACATGAGCTTAAGAAGATTATTCATCTGTTACAGATCATGATACACAGTATGTAACTACTCACAAGCTAAGGTAATATTATTGTGTATGAGAAAAACTATCAGAATATGGAAAAGAAGCATGTGCAAATAAAGATCACCAAGGGCATTAGATTAAAAAGGCTTTTAGCACTTCTGTTGTAACGTCCTTGACTGCTCTTTTCTTGTTGTAGCTTCTTGGTTGGTCAATGAAACACTTTACCAAAATATGAATCCAGTTCATTTCCTTACTCTTCATCTTCCTTCTAATCTGTGATCGTGAATCTGTTAAAAACAGAAGTGGAGAGACTTACAAGCTTGGTGAGAAGTAGGCTACTTGATTATATTGTGGATTCAAGTGAGTTTTGCTCAGCTTCACGTGTTAAACTTGAATACCAGACACCCCCATTGTTGGATTACACCTGCTCGTACAGTAGAAGGTGCTCCAGCCATTGCTGATTCCCCTAACCTTCCTCTTCCCGATGTAAGTTCCATGGGTTTTTATATTTTCAGTTACTGACCTTGTTTCTTGATTACTATACATTATGCGGGTTTGAATATATAGCCAATCTTAATCTTTTATGCGTGTGAATGTTCCTTGTTACTTCAGGATACTATATGTGCCGGGGATACCCTAATGCTTTCGTTTTTTGTATAGAGTGTCTGGAATTTCGGCGTCGTTTTACTTTTTTTAAAAAAATCATTTTCGATTGCCGTTAGTTACGCAAACATATGTTCATAATTTTATAATTTCACATTCTGAATGTATAGTTATGAAGTTATGAATGTGTAATTATGCAATTCTGAATGTATAGTTATGAAGTTAATGGATGTGTAGTTATGCAATTATGAATGTATAGTTATGAAGTTATGGATGTGTAGTTATGCAATTCTGAATGTATAGTTATGAAGTTATGGATGTGTAGTTATGCAATTCTGAATGTATAGTTATGAAGTTATGGATGTATAGTTCAAATTATGCACAACATAACGTCATTAACGACAATCGAAACTGATTTTTTTTTTTAAAAAGTCGGACGTCAAAACGACGTCGTTTTTGCAACCGCTGCACAGCATAACGACTCAGTGAACTATGTTACAATAATTGCTAGTGACTTCCTTGTAAACAAAATTGGGTTAACATCCTAATTGCATAAGTTTAAGAGAATGAGAATTGACGAAACCTATGATTACGCTTGCCTGATTCACTAATGACATTATCAGGAGTTATTTTGGGGAGAATGTCAGATCAAATAGCTTTTGTTCAAGATAATTGTTAATGTGGGGATAAATTAGGGTCCGTTTGGAAAGCAGGAAAATGACTTCTGAAAAATGATTTTTGAAAAATGAGTCATTTTCCAGAAGTCATTTTTCTTTTCTGTGGCTGCACAATGGAAAACTGTCTTTTGGTGTTTGGTTCATTTTCTGGAAATGATGTAGAATTGTATAATTAAACTTTTTATATAATTAATTATTTTATTTAAAATATATAAAATTTAAAATAATATTATAAATAATAATATTTATTTTTAAAATTAAATAATATTATTTATTAAAAATTAAAAAAAAAAAATCATTGATTTCCGGCGGCCGCCGGAAACCATGTCTGGTTTTCGCCGGAAACCATGTCATGGTTTCCGCGCAGGAAACCATGTCTGGTTTCCGGGGAAACCAGATATTCTTTGGTTTCCGGCGAAAACCAATATCTGGTTTCCGCTGGAAACCATGACTTCCGCACATGAAATCATCTGGTTTCCGCGCCGGAAACTAAGATCTGGTTTCTGCGCGGAAACCGGATGGACTGTTTATTATTATTTATTTTATTTAAAAAAAAAAAAAAAAAAACCCTTTGGTAACCGGTGCTCAGATTTTCGGCCAAAATCTACCGGAAACCAGTGAGCCCAAAAGCCAGAGGATGAAGAAGTCAATGAAGATGAAGAAAGTCAACTGTTTTTGACGTGAAGAAATGAAGAAGTCAACATCTGGAAAATGATTTCCCCTTTTTTAAAGGGGAAGTTGTTTTCCTTAAAAATATGCTCATTTTTCATTGACCAATACCTCATTTTCAGTTGACTTCAAATTTTCCTTCTTTCCAGACACGGAAAACCAGGAAAATGATTTCCAGAAATCATTTTCCGGGTTTCCAAACACACCCTAATTGAAAAAGAATTGACACACCCTAGTTTCATGTGTTAGCAATATTATTATTGTTTCTATTATTAGTTTGTTATTATTATTCTTATGTTGACTAGTCTTGTAATAGGCTTAGTCTTCCTAGTTGTTAGGAGTTACTTAGAGTTGTTACAGTATTTGAGTTGTAATCTTTATCGTTGTCACTGTTGAATGAAAACTGATTTATCTCATCTGGTATCAGTTAGACCAGGGAATTAATTTTTCACTACAGTCCGACTCCTGTTTTCACTAGCTGTATCCCGGAATTGGACACTGAGACAGCTTGATGTCCATAATGCCTTTCTAAATGGGCACTTGGCTGAAACCGTCTACATGAAGCAACCCCCGGGTTATGAAGACCCGACACACCCAGATCACGTGTGTCACTTACAGCGGTCTCTATATGGGCTCAAGCAAGCTCCCCGAGCCTGGTTCAAGAGACTGCATGACTATCTAACCTCTGCAGGGTTTTCATCATCGAAGACAGATGTATCCCTATTCCATTACGCTTCTGCTGACTCCCGCGTATATTTGCTGGTGTACGTTGACGACATTATTATGATGGGGAATGACTCGTCACTTATTCAATCTCTTCTGCATCGGCTTTCGTTGGTTTTTAAAATCCGAGATCTTGGAACAGCTGGGTTCTTCCTCGGCATTGAAACAATAAAAACTGACACGGGGCTCATGTTGTCCCAACGCAGGTATATGAAAGATATTTTGGCCCGAGCAGGCATGACTGACTGCAAACCGCTAGCTACCCCGGCTGCGGTTTCTCATTCTATCTCATCGACTACTGCCGCACATGACAACCTGACTCAGTACCGGCGTGTAGTTGGAGCACTTCAGTACTTGACCATCACTCGCCCCGACCTGTCTTACGCTGTGAATCGGCTGTGCCAGTTTATGCACTCGCCAACAGCTGAACACTGGATTCTGGCAAAGAGGGTACTACGCTACATTAAGGGTACCCTAGACTATGGATTGCAGCTCACGGTGTCTGAGTCATCTGCCATTCATGCATACTCTGACTCAGATTAGGCGGGGTGTCCGCTAGACAGGAAGAGCACCGGCGGGTACGCGGTGTTTCTTGGGGACAATCTCATCTCATGGCTTTCTAGAAAGCAGCGCACAGTAGCACGCTCGTCGACTGAAGCTGAGTATAAAGCCCTTGCTGATGTTGCAGCTGAGGTTACCTGGGTTGTGTCGTTATTACGGGAACTAGGGCTTCACACTGGTACCCCACCGACGTTATGGTGTAACAACCTAGGGGCCACTTACATGTGTGCAAATCCAGTCTTCCACGCCAGGACGAAGCACGTGGAAATCGACTTTCATTTTGTCCGCAACAAGGTCACAGCCGGTGATCTAAAGGTCAGCTATGTTTCGACGAGGGATCAGTTAGCGGATATCTTCACAAAGCCGCTACCGGGGCTCCGCTTCGCGATTCTACGTAGCAAGCTCAATGTTGTGGCATGCCACCCTTGTGCTTGAGGGGGTGTGTTAGCAATATTATTATTGTTTCTATTATTAGTTTGTTATTATTATTCTTATGTTGACTAGTCTTGTAATAGGCTTAGTCTTCCTAGTTGTTAGGAGTTACTTAGAGTTGTTACAGTATTTGAGTTGTAATCTTTATCGTTGTCACTGTTGAATGAAAATTGATTTATCTCATCTCATGCACCTCGCGCCCGCTGGGCAAGTCAGAGTGGCCACCGGCTAGTGGCCTGGCAGCCACTCACTTTTTTTAATTTTTTACTCTCTTTTTTTTTTTCAAATGTCAATTTTTTTTTTTAATTTTTACTTTTTCTTTTTTTACCTACATTTTTTCTCTTTCCTAATAACACTTACAAAAATCGCACCGTAATTAAACTAATGTAGATGCTCTAAGTAATAAACTAATATAGCAATCATTAATATATTAATGTTTTTCTTTAATAAAACTTGTATGCACATCTGCAATGACGACTTAGATATTTGATTTGATAAGGACATAAAATTACCATATTTTGATATCAAAGACTAAAAATTACGGAGTATCATATTTTACTACTAAGAATTTCGAAGCACCATTTTGAATACTAAGAATTTCGAAGCACCATTTTGAATTAGTAGCCTACACATTTCAAAATGTTATTCCGTATAAGATAACTCCATTTTATGATAAATAAAAACAAAAATGTAGAATAGATAGAGTGATAAGACCACCAAATAAATATATTGAATTTTATCCAATTTGATGAACTAACTAGTAGCCTAGACATTTCTATTATATTTCAACTAAACATTGTATTATGGAATTAAGAAATTTGACAAACAAAAATAACTAGAACCCAGGTTTGAGTTCCAGTTAGTATACTTTTAAGCAATACCACATAAACTTTTAAGTAAATATTGTCAAAATTTTCAGCTTCATAAAATCTCCTTCAAATACATGGGAAGCTCACTGCTGAGGACTTCAAACAACCTACCAATGTAGTCCATGACTTCCCAATCACTTCCTGAACATTTAATTTGAATTCCAAAAAGTTAGCAAGCTGCATGCCTATTTACCATACATACATCAAAAAACAAAGAACATACACACATCCTAGGCTCACAAGTAGACTAGTGAATAGGATTCATGGCAGTAATCGTGGTAAATGGAGGCCTCTAATTGTAGTAATATGTAAAGTACAATGGATGTGGAGGAATGTTCAAAGACAATTGGTGGGAAGGATGGTCAAATCTGTTAAACTCGATAAAAATGCTAGAACTCATGCCAAGAAAATGATGGATAGGCCTGCACGGGCTTAGCTAACTGGTTCAGTAGAAAAAATGCAAAACTCATGACAAGAAAATGATGATAGGCCGGCACAGGCTGGTTTAGTAAGCAGTATTTGGGAAGAGAGACCAAGGTTCGAAACTCAACCGCGGCAATATAGTGTTTATGGCAATATAGTGGGCAGATCCCTAGTGTGCACAGGCGTTTGGCTCTATCTACTAAGCCATTGAGTTACTGTAATTTACATGGTCTGTCGGGCGGGAGCGTGGGGGCCTTTGGGATTGGGGATTCAACCTTTTGAGAGAAGAAGAAAATGATGGATAGACACAAATATGACTAATCAACAAAGTCAATTCACCTGGAGGTCTTCTTTGATGGGACAACCAGTCCTCTTTTCTCCAGGCTCTTGAATCGATCCCTTGCAAGGGTGCTACATCCCTGTTTGCAACAGAATAAAACAAAAAGCAAGTGTTGAAATTTGTTGCCTTCAGTCTAAACTAAATGACGAAGTTTCAATAAATTTCAAATAAATCAAATATCTGACAACTTGTGAAGTATAATGTGAATAGTACTGTCAAAGTGGGCCGAAACCCGTGGGGCAGGTTAGGGTCATGGAAAAATAGGCCCGCAAAAGCCCTCCAGAAATTAGGCCCGCAGTGGGGCGGGGCGGCCCGCTTTGACAGTACTAAATGGGAATCAAAAGCACCTTTAGTTGACGAAGGGAACCGGTAATCTCTTCTGATAATAATACTTGAACAGGAGCAGGTTGAAATCTGAGATTGAGACGTAGCAATTAGATTATATATATACTGTGGAAAGAATGAAAGAAGGTAGAAAGTGAAAAGAAGAGAAATGTATGGTTTGATTATCATTTTTGAATGCCTAAGCTAAGACACAGAACTCCCAACACAATTAAATGTGTCATGAACATAAAAACACCATACTTGCGCTTCCCTAGACGTGGTGGACAAGATTTTAGTCTTTCTTGTTTAGCAACAACACGGCGGAGATGTCTTTTCTGTTTCTCTTCATCCTCTTTTGCTATTTCTTGAATGATATCTGACAAGCTGCACAAGAAAATCTTCTTAGAGACAATAAGATCATGTGTACAAGAAATCAATCACTAAGAGAGATTTGCAGGAACCAGCTGAAATATACCTGTCAATTTCTTTTGAAAGGTTTTCCACTTTTTTGGCTTCGGCTTCAGTTTTTAACTGTTCTTTGCGTCTAGCCCTCCTGTTCTTCTCAACTTTGGTCACCACTTTGGTCTTTTGCAGCCTTCAGAATTGTGATCAAAAATTGAATTTCATCTTTGTAGCATGTGAATAAATTCTTTATAGATCATGTTATGTTACGAGAAAATAACAGTATAACATTTCATTAACAATCGTATAGTAGACATGTGTAAGCAATCGAATGAAGCAAACCTCTTCTCCACATCCAGGTTTCCATCTTCAATCAGATTTTCATCGTCATCATCACTCCCGTCATCCGCATCAAGGAAGTAAATCTGAAATAATGGCTTGTTAGACAGTTTTGTAAAGGATACCGAGGGAAGTGAGCAATTGCAAATTGCAGATGCTAAATTCCAATAAACAGGAAATACAATAAATGCACTAACATTTTCTTCATCAACTACTTCTCCAGGAACAGTTAGAGGAATAGGCTCGGGCCCCAACTCATCCCGATAAACTTTCTGCATTTCATCTGCAACGGCAGAGGCTAATGCATCCTGGGAACACAAAGAGATGAATTCATAATGTAATAATGTACCATAAATAAAACCATTGTCAGAGAAAAATGTGATTATCAGATATCAAAAGTAACCTGGTGGCTTTCAGAGGGAGGATTGAATGAGCATCCTGGTGGATCAACTTCCACAGCAGGTATAATAGAAGTCACTGATTTCTGCAATAAGAAAAGAACAAAAAAAAAAAAAAAAAAAAAAAAGAGGAAAATAATTTTCGGAATGAACATCAATCTTCAAAATCAAAAGTATTTCTCTAAAAGTAATGTAAAAATGAAATCATTATTTACCCTTTTTGTTTTAACAGTCTTTTCACCTACAACAATACAATGCAAGTCTCAGTCTCGAAAGACATATTAGGATGAAAATAACAAATCATACATGGGATTTCTAGTTAAAGATGGATACCTGTTTCATTCCATATGTCAACAAGGCCAGAACCTGTGGCAGCAGCATCCTAAATCACATAAAAAAGCAGGTCAATAAAGATCATAGAGGTACAGCATCTGATGGGATTGAGGTCTATAAATCCAGCAAAATCAGTTCTTGAAGTTCCTACCTTTTGACACTCTTCAGCAGCATCTTTGGCCTTTCTAGCATCTTTACTTTTCTTCTTTGACTTCTTTGTAGTTGAAGATGGTACTGGTTGAACAAAAGCATTTTTCTGCAGCAAACTCTCAAAATGAAGTACTTTGTCCCTCTTTTTTTCAATTTTGCGCTTGGCTGAAAGATCTGAAGTGTAAACATAGACATATTCAATTCACCACCACCAAAGAGAGGGAGAATGTTAAGGCAAAAAGTTCACTCTTTAGCAGTGCCATACTTCAGTTAAGAGCCAAACTTCAAGTAGTACTTTAAGGACCAAGACTGAAAATCAAGGATTACTTAGCATCATATCTTTCAATTTAAAAACCACCCATCTAGTTGAGCTCAAAAATCTAGTAATTCTAGAAAAATCATAGCTTTACAGAATTAAAGAACCTCAAAGTCAGCCATTTTACTCCCTCCCACATAAAAATTGTAGGTTGTAATTTATTCAGTCATTAACATAGTTTAAAGAAAAAATACCAAATTTCAAACATAATCAATCAGTTTTGTAATACAAATTCTTGCGGACATATGTCAACATATAGATTGAAAGCTTTCCGGAAATCTGAAAATAAAAGAAATAAAAATACCTCTGGACTTGTCAACATAAAAGAGGGATTCACTAGGAACATCAGCCAGAGAGCCGCCAGAAAGAGCATCTTTTATGGAATTGTCGAAGAAGTCTTCAATATCTTCGGTGCTTATGTTGGCTCTCCAAGCCTTCTTTCCCTTTCTGGAACTCTTGGCTCTTTTCCCCATTGGTTGCTGCAAGAGGCCTACTTGTTATAGCCTTTTAATGGATACGTAATTTTAAAAAAAAAAAATTAAAAATATACCTAATCTAATCTAATCTAATATAAAAATGCTTATTAAGAGTAACATTGTTTTCATCATTAAATTTTAAACAAATCAATCTGTTTTGCTATTGTATAGGGTACATACATACAGCAAAAGCAAGGAATGCATCTGAAATATCATCTGTTTATTTTTTTATATATGTATTCCCGATTTCTATTTTCCTACACAAAGTTGCAGGTAATTATAGCAAGACATTGCAATCTGGATATTCACAAGTGGCAAGGAATGCAAAGCAGGAAATCAAGTAAACAGATGCAGCATGGATGGTTTATTTAGCTGTACTTATAACAAACAAATGAATACATGTACATTTTTACCAGGTATTTCTAATGAATTTGTAATCCTATATAAAGTAAGATAATAAAACTTAGCTATTCTATCAAAATAGTACAGTTTGACTGCTTCAATTGTAGTAATAGGTATTTATTTACACTACCTAAGTACTGTAATTGTAGTAAAAAAATGTATACATAAGATAGTAATAGTTGTGTAAAGAAATCAACTTTCCTTTGTTTTATACTATGTTGTTGGAAAAAAACCAGTCTATTGTCCTGAGAAAAAAAAAAACTACTAAGGGTGTGTTTGGTTGGTGGGTTTTGCCCATAGGAATGGGTATGAAAGTGATTGTTGTTGTTTGGTTAATAGGTTTTTAGAACACTACTATGGGTTTCGAATACCCCATCAATTGAAAAACCCATACCCAAATACAATAAGGGTTTCATTCCCTTATTCATTCTTAATCACTACTATTAGTAACCATTCCCATTCCACCCTACTACCAAACATGTTAAATACTTTCACCAAAACTCATTACCATTACCAACTATTTGATACCCATTCCGATTCCAATTCCTATGTGCGAACCAAACACACCCTAATTTTTTCCGGACCAAATTGTTTTTCAAATTAAACATTTTACAGGCTGAAACAGATACAAGCAAATTTTCAACCCATCAAAATCTGCTGTTCATCATCTGTAATGATTTTTAAAAAAAAAGAAAATTTGGAAACATGATTTACTGTTAAGTATAAATGAATGCACATAGATCATTCAACTATAAGATATTGCATTTGAAACACTAGAATTTACAATATTGGAAAAGTAATTTGCTAAACAGGAAGAAGAATTGATAGATGAAGGGAGAAAAGAGAGAAATTGAAAGGTGAAACCCTAACCCTAATTCTAAGTCTACAAGCATTTTGGAGTAAAAGCACGTACTTTACAATAAAGCTGTTCAAACACACCACCTGTTCGATGGTTTGCCTAGCAGGTATGCTGAGAGAGGGGATTCGAACTCGAAAGCACTGAGGGCAAAGAGACGTTGAGAGCGCCGAGGCTGCGACTTGCAAGACAGAGGCGATGAGAGAAGTGAGAAGCTGAGACTGTGCGACGGGTGAGGCGGCGGAGAAGATGGGTAGGCTTAGGTTGTGTCTGGCCGTGTATTTTAATTTGTTTTTAGAAAAAAATAGGATAAATATTGTTATCATACATTTACTTTAGATTAAGTATTGTTAAGTAATAATATTATAATAATAATGTGTTTAAATTATTTTTTGAATGATTTTTAAAAGTGTAAATTTATATAAATATAAGATAGAATTTAATTATTTGTATTATGTTAGAATAGTTTGATTTTATTTTAATTTATTATTATTCATTGTTCATAGGGACGCACAGATTTTGGTTAAAGTTTGATTAATTGATTAAATCAATGAATTTGATTAACTATTCTTTAAATGAAAAATTTTGATTCGATTTGTTTAAATGATTTTTAAATTTTGGATTAACAATTATATATATAATTAAATGTATATAGATGTTTTGACTTTATAATTTGTGATTTTATATTTTTAATGTTGTTATGGTGTTGTTTTTGTATATATTCTTATAAATTTATATTATTACATATATTATTTTAATTTAATTTACTATTATAGGTATTATTTTAAATATATATACACACACTCAAGTATTTACGAATAACATACATTTAATATTTATTTTAGTAATTATTCTTATCAAATCAACATAATAATTATTAAATTACAAAATCATATATATGAATGAATAAAGCCTATATAACATTTTATATATATATATATATATATATATATATATATATATATATATATATATATATATATATATATAATTTAATAATATTAATAGTTTGTATAACATTGTATAATTTAATATTTTAAATTTTTAGTATATGCATCACATAAATGTTATTGTAACACCCCCTAAAACAGGCTAGTTAAAAACCTTAAAACATGCAGATAACACAACTAAACAGCAAGCACAGCGGAAGACTAAAGGATAACTGGATAAATAAAAATCCAAGTCATGGGGTGTTATGCCACGTTTACCAACAGAGATGAACGCTACGGCAGAATCTGCATTGTTTACAACTATCCAAAAGATCTCAACAGTCTACAACTAGGTAGGCACACAGACCATAACCCAACGGGAGAGCTATGCTAACAGGCACTAGACTGCGCACTCGCCTAGACATCACCTGAAAGAACACAATAAAACATGGGACGACGCCCGGTCAGCGAATAATGCTGGTAACCCACCAATACATGTGGAATAACATACATAAGTAAGATATAAGTTGTAAAGCCATTTTCGAAACGGAATACATAAGTATATAAGTCAAAACCAAGATCAATAGTCAACACAAGACTCAACACTCTCAACCAAGAATACGGGAACACATCCCAAAACCACAAAGGATACCCACAACGCAAAAGATAAGACAAGACCGATGGCAACACGTGCCCTTGTGACTACACACGTCACAAGAAAGAGAACTCATAACCACGGCTACACAAGCCCTCGTGACATCACCCATCACGAGTTGATATGCCTTCCTTATGTCCGGTTTCAACCTTATGGCTACCCCCAACCTTGTATCTTCTTTCCAACCATTACCTCCAGGACCCCTGTACTTCTTAGTCCAACCTTTTCCCTCCTGGGACCGTCGTCCCCCACCAACAAACCACCAACAAGACCACCAATTTCATAGTACACGAGGGTACCGTACACACACAGGACCATAATTACTATACTATACATCCATAATTGTTAAACTATACATCCATAATTCATATACATCTGTAATAAATATACTAAATGATCAGAAAGCCTAATACTATATACATATGAAATATAATCCAATAATACTATACATATGCACTATAATTCAATAAAAACGATTAATTACTAACATACCTTGTCCAATAAAATTGAAATTCAGCTTCGGTCTCTGTGTATTTCAACACGTAGTTAAACATATCCAAGAAATCCTTATTATTCCTTAACGTCTTGATATGCTTCTTTGAATTCTCACCAATATGCCATATGCAAAGACGGTGACGTGATGTTGGAAACACTTTAGATATAGTAGCAGCCATAGCTGCACATTGATTAGTCATAATAGACTGTGGACTCTTGCCACCCATAGATCTTAAAAACGCTTTAAACAACCACACAAACGATTCTGTCCTCTCGTTCATCAAAAACCTGCATCCAAACATTACGTTCATGCAATGATGATTCATCCCTACGAAAGGGCCACAAATCATATCATATTTGTTTGTGCGATATGTCGTATCATGCACTAACAAATCTCCAACACCTCATAATCTCGTCTCATTTGACCATCCCTAAAAAAAAAACTGCACAATCTTGCATCCAAATCAAGTTCAAAATCAAAGAAAAAATCAAACTCGGTAGACTGCCTCCTCCAAAAAATTTCAATTAAAGAGTTAAAATATGTTCCATCCAATCGCTTGACTGTATCAGCAGCCATTGAATTATAAGCATCTCTATTGGTGAAACCAACTAATGGGGACCCCCCTGATTGGTGTTTTAGGAACCTAATACCATCCGCCAGTGCAACTCCACTGTCCTTCAAACCTTGTAAATATAAGAGCTGATTATCTCCGACACTCCTATGTGAACGAAGTAGATGACTCTTGTTGAACACACATAACTCGTGATTGTGCACTTTCTCGTGTTTTGTAACTATCCACAACCCATCATCACCCACGTCAAACTGAACAAATGCTTCACACCCTGTCCTTGTGTCAATTTTGGAATAAGCCTTAACCCCACTGTTTGCCTTATAACCAGTCTTAGAACAACAAAAGTTCTTCATTTGAATTGTGTTAGTAGATACCTTGTAGCGTTGATGACCCTTCCTCACACTAAAACCAAGTCTATATGCATAATTGTTATACAACTCAAAAGGCTCATCAACATTACTTACTACCAAACCAACCAAATATTGATCAACTGCAAATATAACACAATAATAACCATTTCCATTAAAATATAATTCCTAAGCAGAATTTGTTAATTAAAAGGTAAACCACTATGAATAAACCTAGAATTGATGAAGATCCATCAATGTCTACATCTGCTTGATCTGAACTCACTGAACCATCCACAATGCCTTCACTAACTACATTATATAGACGTGGTGAACATTATTTCAAATAGTTCATCAAACAGCAAAAACAGAGTACCCACAAATTCTGGATATATAGGTATGTTATTATGGAAATATAGTTATACTATTCTGGATACACAGACGCAACAAACTGCCAAAACAGAGTACCCGCGAATTCTGAATATATAGATATGCAATTCTGGAAATATAGTTATGAAATTATGGAATTATTGTTTTGAAATTCTGTAATTGTTGTTATACAATTATGGATATATACTTATGTGATTTTGTATAAATATTTACAAAACTAAATGGCAGATTCTAAACACAAACATCACTGCTAAAAACAATTGTATCACAATGAATCACTAAATCATACAAAAAAGCAAAAGGAACAAATGCAAAAACAATAGCAAGATGCAAAACACCTTGAATCGAATGCCTAGCACCAACTGCAGAATTTGTCTGCTCTGTTCCATCCTCCATCTAACAATCAATATGTATTCCGATACCGATTGCGATTGCGATTGCGATTGCGGCGATATCGAATGCCAATTCCACAGTGAATAACTGCCAACGATCGAATTGGAAACTTGGAAACGAAACCAAAAGGAAACAAACGCCGTTAACGGATTTTTTAAAAATAAAATACCGCGTCCTTACTCTAAAACGACGTCGTGTGCATCGGTATGCACCATACCGATGCACAGCATAATTTGCCTAAAATACTAAAACATTTAGAAACTGGATATAACAGATTAGATATGTTATATTTGGATTAAACTATAAGCAGATAAATGTTTAAAAGTCCAAAAATAAAACATGGTAAGAATTGAGTACTCTAGAGGCTGATTTACAGAACTCATTTAACAAAGAAAGATGTTCAATGCATATTCATTTTGAAAGAGAATTTTTTTGAGGTTAATAATTAACAGATGAAAGAATAATGAAAAAGATGAAGGGGTCAACTACCAATGGGAGCAAGAGAAAGCACACTGTTGAAGATAAATGTGCCATGAAATAATACCTGATGTGTTAGCTTTAAATTTCTTATAATGCATTGACTTATAATCTTTTTTTTTTTTTTCTAGATTTTGTGCATTGTTTTCCGTCTGCAGTACATTCATAAAAAAAAAAAAAAAAAAAAAAAAAAAAAAAAAGGTTAAGACTTCAAAATAGAGTCGGTGGGAATAAAAATCTCAAGTTGAATTCGATCATGTTTATTTTCCTCATTCTATGGATTTCACATTTAAAAAAAATATTAATATTTTATTTATCAATATTTTCCACAATTATAATATAATGTTATTAGCCATAATATAGAATACTTATTATTTACTGTAAATATTATTGGTTGAAAAAAATTAAAAGCTAAACATGTATTAATATTTGAATAACTTTTAACATTTAAACCTACTTAATCAAATAATACAAATTATATAAAGGGAATGAAGAAACCAACTACTAGAAGGGAAATGATGATTTGAAAGCTGCAACACTTCAATACATTGAACTTAAGATTAACTCATAGATAAAGGTAATTATTTGGAATCTAAAAGTAGTCAGAATGGGAAAAAACTACAGACCAACTTATACTCTCTCTCTCTCTCTCTCTCTCTCTCTCTCTATATATATATATATATATATATATATATATATATATATATATATATATTTTTTTTTTTTTTTCCCCTGAATCAAGAATCAATCGTCCACCACATCTGATGAAACTACATCTCAAGAAGAAATAATTACCAAAAACTGAATCTTCCATTCCTTAAAAAAAGGAAAAGATTGAATCATTATGCCCATTTCCAGAAACTCAATACCCAGAAAGGACACAGAACCAATGGAAATCAACGTAATTGAGAAAAAAACACACACACTTACTGTCACAACTCAAAAATAATTTTCCTAAATTCTATTTTACAAAATTACCAAATATTTATTTTTCACTCTTCCAATTTTTTTTTTTTTTTGAAAATGTTGTATGAATTAAATATTTTTAAATCGGGTTTTAAATAAATTCAACACCGAGAGTTATCTATTTTGAAAATCTTAAGTTTTGGGTACATTTATGTCCAAGTTTTGACCCAAAAAGTCAATCTAAGTGAAACCGGGGAGGAACCTGTGAAACCTGAAGAAAGTGTTTTAATTAGAACTATCTTTTAGAAAATCTATTTTTGACCCCAAGTTATCTATTTTTTTTTAAGAACATGGTCCATGATACAAGGTGAACCCTAAAGTATTATTTTACAATTTTACCCCCAAAACCCTAACTATAAAAGATAGCATTTTCCCTTGTTTCACTATTCATTCCAAAAAAAAACAATCTGCAGCATTCCCATCTCTCTCTCGTGTCTCTCTCTCCATCTCTTTATCATCTTCATCTCCTCCATTTCATCCTCTAGTTTAAGTTGTTAAGATGATATATTTATGTGGGTATCTTGTTGTGTTTTTGAGTTGAAATGGTGAAGTGGTTGCTATGCTTTGGTTGGGAGAAGGAAGATGCAGGGTGTAGAAGAAGGTTCTGGCCGGGCCCTCTGTGGCTCAACTACGCGTTGTTGGACTGGGACTCGTGGGCCCTTGAGACTCAGACAATCGGGCTCGTTACGACGTACTAGTAGAAGTTTGTTTCGTTGATTTTGGAGTTAGAAAGCATGAGTTACAGTAAGAAATGTGAGAATTGAGTATTCTGTTGTTGTTGGCTGTGAACTATATCAGCAATTGTGTTCTTAGTTTTTGAGCTTTGATTGTTGATTGAGAAGCATGTCTAAATACTTGTTAATAATTGTTGAGAAGCTTTGCTAAGAGTTTGAGAAATTGAATATGTCAAGTGCATGATTTCCCTGTTTACAGTAAATAGAATTGTTAACACTTGAAGTATGTTTTGAGTTGAGAAGCATGATCAATACTTGATTTTATTTAATGAGAAGATTTGCTAAGTGTTGAGATTTTAGCATGAAGCAAGTGCATGATTTTTTTTCCTTGTTTCACAGTGAATGAGATGCAATGTATGTTTTCACAGTAAAGAGCATGTTAGTAGATTTCATTGAGCAAAGTGCATTATTTGCTCTAAATAAGCCTTAAGCTATTTTCAAAACCTATATTTATTTTGGAAAATCATTATCTAGTTTGCATTGAGAATATTGCATGATATTTGATTTCCAAAACATGAGAAAGAGAAGTTGTTTGAGATTTATGTGCATGAGCTTGCATAAGTAAGGTTTGTTGCATAAGAAAAGAAATTGCATGAGAAAGAAGTGGCATAAGATATATATGTTATCTATCGATTGTGAGGAAAATAGTATTTTTGAGGACCGTTAGGACTATGTCCTTTCGGAAGAAAAGAGAAAGAAAGAAAGTTTGAGAAAGAAAAGAAACAGTCAATGCGAACTGACAGATTTTAAAAGTAACGAGGTCGATATTCCTGAGTTACTAGGTTGGATACTACCCGCCGGGCTTGGAATTCTGGTTATGGGGTGTGCACACTGAAAGTACGATACTAGATTCCACATAAAGAAAGAAAGAAAGAAAGAAAGATTAAGAACCAAGAGAGTGGTTCTGTGGGCGAGTTGAGTATTAAGCCAGCTAGATTGCCGAGCTTGTATAGGTCCATTCACGGGTCGTGAAGGTCCTACCTCCCCCACGAGTTAGAGGTTCCGTTGATACGAATGTGGCGAATGCACGAGATTGCACCATACGCTAGGGCTTCGCTACGGCGGAGTACCAGTCTCGCACAAGAAGAGAAACGAGAAATATCATAAAGATTGAGAAAAAAAAAAAAAGAGAAAAGCGAGTCAAGTAACTCTACAAAAAGTAAGAAAGAAAGAAAGCGAGTCAAGAGACTCAAGAGAAAGAAGAGAAAAGCGAGTCAATGTGGCTCAACAGAAAGTAAGAAATAAATAAATAATGTGAGTCAAGAGAAAGAAAAGAAAAGCGAGTCAGTGTGACTCAACAAAAACCTCCACAGAAAAAGTATTTTCTTTTTATATAAGAGCAATAGTATATATATATATATATATATATATATATATATATATATATATATATATATATATATATATATAAAGCATCATGACATTTCTTGTGGCATGATTTGCACTTTTTGCATTTAAAGTATGATGAGAAGTATATTGTTTTGTTAATGTTTATGAGTTGGCATGATAGCATGAGATTGCTTATTCAGTTTAAGTACCTCTTTATCTATTAGTTTGAGCATGAGTATTATGATGAGCTGTGATTTGAAATATCTGTTTAAAGCATGAGAATTGTGTTAAGTTGAGTACTTGAGAAAGTATGTTTTATATGTTGAATAGGTTGCTAGCATATAGTAATGTTGATGAGCATGATTTGAGTTTGTTGATTAAAGTGTTGTAAGTACTTGAGCTTAAGTGTGCTTGCCAAATGATTTTTAAAATTTATATCTATAGTATTTTACAGGGTTGAGTGGCTTTATACTTAGCATTCGTGCTAACGAGTTTATTTTCTACTGTTTTTTATAACCCCTTTCAGGTGGGCCCAGTGTTTGAGAGCGCACGAGATAGTTTAGTGCGTAGGTATGAGTTGGTAGTTTCTAGATTTAGATTCTACCTAGATGTTTGATGTTTAGACTTTGTTTTAAACTAATCTTTTGTGGTGCGTGGCACTGGGATTTGTTCCCCTAGTTATTGATGTTGTAGAGCTTGACTCTAGTTTTAGTTAGTTGTTTGTAGCCTGTGCAGTCACCGTGAGTGGTGGTTGTGGCGGTAACACCCGTAGTTGTTGTTTTGGTTGATTTAAGTTATCCAAACCTTGTTTAATTATCTTGTTTAAGCTTATTTAATTGGGAATTAGATTTAAGAAAAGTGGGGTGTTACACTTGCCCAGGAAAAAGAAAGAAGCTCAGTAAGTGTTTCAACAGTTGAAATTACAAAGCTAGCTGTGTTGCTGTGTATATGTGACTTAGAGAGGCAAAAAAATGGAAAAATAACAATTTTATAAAGGAAAAGTTGTATTGAACTTTTATCTTTAATTTAATTTTTTAAAGGATAAAATTTATATAGGCTGATAGCTGAAAACATTTGTTAAGTAAAACAGAGAATAGGAAGAAGATAATTCTGTATATTGAGGCAAAACTGAGATCACTTTACAAGCTTTTGAGTTTATATGTGCTGTACAATGAGATGGGCGGGAAAAGGAAAGAATATAGAAAAACTAACTCCTCTATAACAAACTAAAGCTAATTAACTGCTACTTCAACCATTTTCATTTGCTTGCATGGGTGTGTCTTCTGCATGTGCTAACACCCCCGCAAGCTGGAAAGTACATGCTATGTAGATTTAGCTTGGAAATTAAGCCATTAAATGTGGTTTGAGCATGTGGTTTTGTGAACACATCTGCTAGCTGACTGTTTGTGGGAACATGAAGAAGCTTTAAGACCCCTTTTTGTAGCTTCTCCCTTGCTAAATGGCAATCGATCTCTATGTGTTTTATTTCTCTCATGGAACACTGGATATGAAATACATTGTCCAGATGCTTCTTAATCTACTGAATTTGTTGCATGTCAAGGCTAGTAATCACCACATCATCAACATAGATTAGTAGAGCTACAAAGTTGTCCCCTTTTCCTCTGATAAACAGTGATGAGTCATAGATGGCTTACTTAAAGCCCATGTGTAGCAGTTCCTGAGTTAATTTGAGATTCCACTGTCTGCTTGCTTGTTTCAGACCATAAAGGGATTTTACCAACTTGCATAACTGCCAGATTTCAGGGGAGTGAAGCCAGGAGGTAGCTTCATATAGACATCCTCATTTAGTTCCCCATGTAAGAAATCATTATTGATATCTAGTTGGTGAAGAGTCCATCCTTTTATTGCAGCAACTGCTAGTAACAATCTGATGGTGGTGACCTTGGCTACTAGACTGAAGGTGTCCAAGTAATCTAGCCCAGGGTTTGAGTGTAACCTTTTGCAACCAACTTAGCCTTGTGTCTCTCTATGGTCCCGTTCGCTTTAAGCTTAGTTTTGTACACCCATTTGCACCTTATAGGCTCTTTGTTGGAGACAAGTCAGTGATTACCCAAGTGTTGTTGGCTCTTAAAGCATTAATCTTATCTTCCATGGCTTTTCTCCAAAACTCTTCTTTGATAGCTTCGTTGTAATTCTTTGGCTCTTTGGCCTGCAAAGCATTATTATTAAACACTTTGAAACCTTGTGACAGATTGTCATAGGAAATAACTTTGGAGATGTCATGTGGGGATGTCCTCTTGATAGCTGCATTTTGACAGGTATAATCAGTCAGGTATGCAGGAGGTATCCTTGTTCTATTTGATCTCCTGGGTTGGGGGGTGTGTGTTGGTTCTGCAGACTCCATGTGTTGGCCTGATGTTGATGATTGTGGCTGTGGTTGACTTACAATATGAGTATCAGTTGGTACCCAGGCTTCAAGTGGCTGATCATCAAAGTTTAGGCTGACTGTTCTCTCAGTAGGTAGCACTAGACCATCTAGTTGTTTACTCTGTGAGTCCTGAAAGGGAAATATATTTTCATAGAAGCATACATTCCTGGACAAGAATACCTCTTTAGTATGCAAATCCAGAAGTTTGTACCCTTTCACCCCATTGGCAAAGTCTAGAAAGATGCACTTTTTAACCCTTGGAGACAATTTGTCTCTTTGGCAGCTAGGAATAACAGCAAAGGCCAAACACCCAAGGAGTTTGTGGGCCGGTTTGAAAATTTTAGTGCAACGTGTTCTGAGTTCTGTAATTTTAAGCGCGACCTCCAAGCTATATTGATGATTCAGATGCATAGTTACTGATCATTAAATTGGAAGAGAAGAGAGACGTGTGCGGTGATTTTTTTTTCTTCGCCTACGACATTAATGCTGAGAACCGGTTGGCAGGTTTGTTCTGGGCAGATCCAGTTAGACGTCATTAGTTCACTTGTTTTGGTGATGTGATTTCTTTCAACGCTATCTACCGCACAAATCGGTATGACATTTTATTTACTAGCATTATGTTTTGCAATGTTAGAGTCATACTCCCAAATTGGTGTGGTAAAACAGTATTTCAAGCACATGGGTGGAGTGCTAAAGGTCTAGTGGTGCATTGCACCATGCAACAAAATCACACGTTTGCAAGAACGAGTCTAAGAGTGGCTTCAGTCACTACGGTGCACTGCACCTTAGCTTCTACGGTAGTGCAATGAACTATGTTGATTGCCCACAAAGGCTAGTGCCAAACTAGAGATGACCAAGGTTTTGGTTTTGGTTCAGTTCTAATAGTGTATGGTTGGTTCAAACCAGACCGTGGTCGTATCTAGTAGTACCATGGCTCCAACATCAGTCACACACGTGACAATATTGCGCCTCCAACATTGTAGGACCAATTTGAAACTAAATGAACAACGGTGCAATATACCAGGAGCAAAATTGAACGGTGTAATTTAAATAGTGTGTGGGGGTCCATAGGTTCACATGATAGTAATGATTCACTGAGAACTAACACCATTGCCTCCTATTAAATTTTATATAAAGATATTTAATGACAAAACTACAAACACTGTGACAATTATTGTGGGTGTCGTAGTTAGGAGGGAGATTCACTAAATTAAGTTTGATAACTTAAATATGGTGACATTAATTGATACTATAATTTTATAATTTATAATATCATTCTTTCCAAAAGGTTGAACTCCAGGATATAAATCATGATAACTTAAACTCAACTGAACCTGAACCTGAACCACAGAGGCTAGACCTTTGCTTACTGCGCACAAGGAGCCCCTCTCACTGCCGCTGGTGAGACACTTTCAAGTTTCACCTCTATGACCAGTTGAGCTGCCCATGCGGGCATAATTTATAATATCATATTTGAGTCTAATTCTGTCAATCTAAGTATTTTTTTTAGAGATCCTTTATATCTATAGGTAAATTGCATTTTAGTCCTTCAATTATTCTTCTCAAGTCATTTTAATCCTTGATTTTTTGTAGTTATAATATATCCCATAAATGTTTTAAGAAAGTTACATTTTTAGTCTTTAAAGCAGCGAAATAATTAAAGTTTAGGATTTTTCGTTAGTGTGTTAGGATTTTAGTAATGGAAAATGCTTTGTTTTCCTCCAAAATTATATTCTCATATTAAAATTTCTTGATCATGACTTATAATTATTGAGTGTAAAAAATTGGCTTTACATAAATTAAATAAAAAACATAAACTTTAAAACATATTTATTTTTAACAAAGAGTGAAATTGATGCGGGCAAAATTGACAAATATTACATAATTTGTACAACCCAAAAGAGTTAATACCTAATTTGGTCTCTCAACTATTAGGATTTCAATTCACCACTTTGGTCCTTGACTTACAAACTTGTTCAATTTCATTCCCAGCTATGTACTGTAATTTTTACTTGAAATAGTCCTTTGCCCAAACCAATTAAAATATCCTGATTAGGATCATTTTGATTAACAATTGCATAGTTGGAGATGAAATTGAACAAGTTTGGAAGTTAGTTGAAGGTCAAAATGGTGAAATCCTACAATCATTATTGTGTGGACCAAAGCCGTGTGGATCATATTTTGTATACTATAAAATAATGTACTTTTAGTATATTAAAAATGTACTTGTCTTCAGAGAAACTACATTATTTGAATACTAAAACTACACTATTTTATATCATCATGTACATTGAATACAAAAATAATTTACTTTTAATATATTAAAAATTTACTTTCTTTATGGTCCATACAACACTATGTGAACCATGGTCCACACAATAATTTGCCGAAATCCTAATAGACGATATGATGGATCAAATAGGGTATTAACGACAAATTATATCGTGCACCGCGGTGCATAATCGATTATGTACCGCGCATCAAAATGACGTCGTTTTGTTTAATGAAAAGAAACGGCATCCGTTTCTCGCCGTTCTGCACCCTTCCGCAAAAAGTAACTCTGTTATTCAGTTTCATTTTGTATACACTGTAGTTTCAGTTCAACACAACTATAGTTTCATTTCGATATAACTACAGTTTCATTCGATATTTATAGACTCAAATATGTGAAAATGTTATTTAATTTTATTTTATATACACTATACTTTTATTAAAATACAACTACATAATCATTTTTATATAATTACAGCTTCATTGTACAATATACACTCAAATATGTGAAATGTTATTCAGTTTCATTTTATATACACTGTAGTTTCATTTCACCACAACTATAGTATCATTTTGATATAACTGCTATTTCATTTGATAATATAAAAATAATACGTGAGGCAGTGTCGATTTAGATATATTGTAGTGTCAATTGGTAATTAACATACAAAAAAATGCGCGCTCCGTTAACACTAACGGCGCACCGTTTCTTTATTTAAAGCGGCATCATTTTGACCGCGGTGCACGTGCACCGCGGTCCACGATATAACAACCCGGGTATTAACTCGATCACCCCAAAATAACAAAGTATATATAAGTGCAATGCAAGAATTATTGTTGGGCCAAAATTGAGGACATAAAACAACTTAATTAGTTATCATCATATATATATGTAATTTTATCATGTCACAATCTATTGCTTTGCTGCACATCATACAAGCTGACTGATTTAAAACATTTATGACTCTAACTAAAGACATATTTATCACTCAGCGATAACTTCAGCCTTAACTTCATATATTTTACACATGTCAGGGAAACCAGAAAAAAAGTAGTGGGTTCCGCTTGCCAGTATAACAAAGTCGTGCCCTGAGTTCAACCTCGTCCCGGATGGAGTGCAAGAATCATAGTTGTTCTTATTCACAATCCACACATCCTGATAATTCTTGTCATAGTCAAACTCTGAAAAGCAATACAAAATAATAAAAAAATTTAGTTGTTAATTAATTAATTTGACCAAGAATATATTTGATTATTAAATAAAAACACTACTGGAAATTATAGAATTTCCGACCACCTGAAAGTGATCTTAAATCAAATTGATACCAAAAAGTGGTCGGAAATAGCAACAAAGATTTTTCCGGATATCAAAAGTGGTCGGAATAAGGCTTTCGACTTGATTTAAGATCACTTTCAGGTGGTCGGAAATTTCATAATTTCCAGTAGTGAAATTACCTAGAACATCACCAGTCTTAAACTTTTCGCCATTTGGCCAGCCATCCATGTATAGGCCCCAATGGCCGCCTGCAACCCTGATAGTTTCTGCATAAGCAAAACCGCACAACATTGCTATTATGGCAATGGCTGCAATTCTTTTCTGACCAAACATCTATCAAACAAATGAAAGATGAGACTATGAGAGCTTTCTTGTGATGAAACTTTAATTTGTCTTTGTACCTAGTAGTGAAATGAAGAATGCAATAAATAGTATGGGGACCATACTCCTATTTATAAGTGTAACGTTAGTTTAATTATGACAAGTTTTATTGGATTTGCATAATTTGGAATTTATGTGTAATTGGGTTATAAATAAGGATCTCAATCTTTGCACAACTGCTATGCCGTGGAATCGTATCCACGTTGCAAGGTTTACACGATTTCGAGTAACGGTGTCGTTATTGACACCGTTTTCCTCTACCAATCAGAAGTTTTTTATTTTAAATTTGTCGAAACAACTAAGCGAGACGTTGTGAATATAGAGTTTAAGAATTATGAATATAGAGTTCTATAATTATAAACATAGAGTATTCAGTACACAAATAATGCACATTTAGTATATTAAAAATGTACTTTTTGTTATGGTCAACACATCATTGTGAGGACCATGGTCCACACAATAATTTGCCTAAAACTCTGATGTGTAAACTTGTTCAGTTGGAGCTAGTAGGATGTTAACATTGTCAATTATTTAGAAAATGGTCCTACCGTTTTAGAGTCCATATGTAATTGTATTTATGATCACAACTTTGTAGTTAGGCCGCACAGGTCTGACAATGATGTAAGAACAATTTTGTTCAATAAAAAAATAATAGTATAATATTTGTAAAGTAGTGTACAATTGTACCATTATAAAAAAATACAAAAAATATTAATACCATAATGACCTAAATCATTCCAATAATGCAAAAGCATAATTGAAATATTAAGTTTTGTTCTAAATAATCAAAAGAAGATTAATTAAACGTTAAAAAAAAAAAAAACTTAATTAACCTAATTTTTTTTTTAATTCAAGAAAATGAAATGATTTTCAAAGTTCTTGGTTTATAATCTTTGATGCTCAACTTTGAATGCTATGTATTTAGTTAGGCTAATTATTTGACCAAAGTTTATGTTAAATTTTATATTATATTTTATATATATATATATATATATATATATATAATACATTTTAACATATTCATAATATATGTTTAACAATTATGCCAACTCTAATTGAGATTGAGTTCGAACCTAAGACCTTTCTTATATAAATTAATATATGTTAAGAATAATAAATAGTTAATGGAATATTCGGTTACTAAAGTTGATACTAACGGAATTTAGGGTTATTTAAGTGAAGAAAATAATATAATAGAGGGTAAATAAGAAAAATTATTAAAAAAAAAAACTAAAATCAAAATAATATGAACCATTCATTTTAAGAAATAACTACTACCGACATTTTTTTGTTCCAGTTAAGGACCTAATATTATTGGCTATTATTAGCTTTGTAGATTTAATTACAAAACTAGACACTGTGACAAACTGACAATTATTGTGGGTGTGGATGTTAGGAGGGAGATCCACTGAATTAAGTTTGATAACTTAAATATGGTGACATTAATTGATACTATAATTTTATAATTTATTAATTTCACATTTGAGTCTAATTCTGTCAATCTAAGTATTTTTTTTAGAGATCCTTTATATCTATAGGTAAATTGCATTTTAGTCCTTCAATTATTCTTCTTTGAGTCATTTTAATCCCTGATTTTTTGTTGTTATAATATATCCCATAAAATTTTTAAGAAAGTTACATTTTTAGTCTTTAAAGCAGCGAAATAATTAAAGTTTAGGATTTTTCGTTAGTGTTAGTACTTTAGTAATGGAAAATGCTGTGTTTTCCTCCAAAATTATCATATTAAAATTTCTCGATCATGACTTATAATCATTGAGTGTAATAAATTGGTTTTAAAGAAATTAAATAAAAAACATAAACTTTAAAACATATTTATTTTTAACAAAGAATGAAGTTGATCGATGAGGGCATAATTGACAAATATTACATAATTTTTACAACCCCGAAAGAGTTAATACCTAATTTGGTCCCTCAATTATTAGGATTTCAATTCACCACTTTGGTCCTCGACTTACAAACTTGTTCAATTTCATTCCCAGCTATGTAATTTTTACCTGAAATAGTCCTTTGTTCAAACCAATTAAAATAATCATGATTAGGATCATTTTGATTAACAATTGCATAGTTGGAGATGAAATTAAACAAGTTTGGAAGTTGACGACCAAAACAGTGAAATCCTACAATCATTATTGTGTGGACCATATATTGTATACTATAAAATAATGTATTTTTAGTATATTAAAAATGTACTTTGTATTAAGAGAAAATACATTATTTGAATACTAAAAATACATTATTTTATATCATCATGTACATTCAGTACACAAATAATATACTTTTAATATATTAAAAATGTACTTTCCTTTATGGTTCATACAACACTATGTGAACCATGGTCCAGACAATAATTACCAAAATCCTAATAGACGATATGATGGATCAAATAGGGTATTAACTCCATCACCCCAAAATAACAAAGTATATATAAGTGGGCAAATTATGTTGTGCATCCGTATGCACCATGCATGGTGCATACGGATGCCAAAACGACGTCGTTTTAATAAAACGCGCGTCTCCCCTTAAAAAAAAAAAATCAGGTTCGATTCCCAGCAACAACATATGAACTAAAATTCCATAATCGATGAACTATAATTCCATAATCGATGAGCTATAATTCCATAATTTAATCTATGAACTAAAAATTCCAGAATGAATGAACTAAAATTTCATAATCTATAAACTAAAATTTCAGAATCGATGAACTACAATTCCATAATCGATGAACTATAATTCCATAATCAATGAACTATAATTCCATAATCTATGAACTAAAATTCCAGAATGAATGAACAATATAATGTTGTTGCTGGGAATCGAACCTGAATTTTTTTTAAAGGGGAGACGCGCGTTTTTTAATAAAACGACATCGTTTTGGCATCCGTATGCATCATGCATGGTGCATACGGATGCACAGCATAACGATTGATATAAGTGCAGTGCAAGAATTATTGTTGGGCCAAAATTGAGGACATAAAACAACTTAATTAGTTCTCATCATATATATGTAATTTTATCATGTCACAATCTATTGCTTTGCTACACATCATATAAGCTGACTGATTTAAAACATTTATGACTCTAACCAAAGACATATTTATCAATGAGCGATAACTTCAGCTTTAACATCATATATTTTACACATGTCAGGAAAACCAGAAATAAAGTAATGGGTTCCTGTTGACAGTATAACATAGTCGTGCCCTGAGTGCAACCTCGCCCCGGATGGAGTGCAAGAATCATAGTTGTGCTTATTCACAATCCACACATCCTGATAATTCGTATCATAGTCAAACTCTGAAAAGCAATACAAAATAATAACAAATTTTAGTTGTTAATTAATTAATTTGCCCAAGGCCAACTATAATGCCGTTTGATGGCATCCTGGTTATCCATTCAAGTGGATGGTCAAAGGTTCGAACCCCGATGATTCAGACTAAGATTTTTCGGGCTAAAAATATTTAAAAAAGTATAGAACAGATATTACCTTGCGAACAATCATAAATACTTCAAAAAATTAATTAATTAATTTGACCAAGAATATATTTGATTATTATTAAATAAAAATAACATTTTTGTACCTAGAACATCACCAGCTGTAAACTCTTCGCCATTTGGCCAGCCATCCATGTTAAGGCCCCATTCGCCGCCTGCAACGATGATAGTATCTGCATAAGCAAAACCGCACAACACTGCTATTATGGCAATGGCGGCTGCAATTCTTTTGTGACCAAACATCTATCAAACAAATGAAAAATGAGAGCTTTCTTGTGATGAAACTATGTCTTTGTACCTCGTAGTGAAATGAAGAATGCAATAAATAGTATGGGGACCAGACTCCTATTTATAAGTCGTAACGCTGGTTTAATTATGACAAGTTTTATTGGATTTGCATAATTTGGAATTTGTGTGTAATATAATTGGGTTATAAATAAGGATGACAATCTTTGCACAATTGTTATGCCGTGGAATCGTGTCAAGGTTGACACAATTCCGAGTAACATGTCATTAGTGGCATCGTTCCTCCACAAATCAGAATTTTTTATTTTAAATTTGTCAAAACAACTCAGCGACCTTGTGAATATAGAGTTTAAGAATTATAAATATAGAGTTCTATAATTATTAACATAGAGTTCTATATGAACATAGAGTTTTGTAATTGTGAATATACAGTTCAATAATTGTGAATATGGAGTTCAAAACTTATGAACATAGAGTTCAGTAATTATGAACATAGACTTTTAGAGTTCAAATTAAAAATTATGAACATAGAGTTCTGTAATAGTGAATATAGAGTTCAATAGTTGTGAATATGAAGTTAAAAAAATTATGAACATAGAGTTCTATATTATGAACATAGACTTCATGAAGACAAACGTCGTTAACGGTGAAAGAAAATAATTTTTTTTAGTTGATACGGCGTCGTTTTCCACCAAAACGGTGCTGTTTTAATTTGGAACTGTATCCACAGCATAATTTGCCATCTTTGAATGAACTTGATGGGCTTGTTCGATAAAATCAAAAAATTTAGGGTTTGGCCCAAAATATTTTATCCTGATAAGCTTGGTGCTTGTTAGGAACTGTAATTTAGATTTTGATAATATCAAAGTTTGGAAATTTTAGTCCCCAATTTATTTTATTTTTAGACTTAATTAGGAGCTCAATTTTTTCTGATCGAATAGTTCAGATGGTAACTCGAATAGTTGCATATCTCTGGTGATCGGAAGACAAGCTTCGAAGAGTTAAAAAAAAAAAAATAAGAGTACTAGTCGAAGAGTAGAAGTTGAAGAATTCGAGACCGAAAGGTTGAAAAAGGCCGAAGAGTGGAAGGTTGCACATTTAGTAATAACATTTTGCATATTTAGTATTAAAAGATTGTTATAATAATATTATTATTAATATTATTAGTAATTAAACCAAGTCAAAGAATTTAATAAAAACAAACATGGGTGAGTCATGTATGTTAATGTGGAACATGCCTAGATTATAGGAGTAGTACATGGAGCATTAGCTTCCTATTTATTAGCTTTCTCTTAGTATAAATATGTGGTGTATTTTCATTTGTTAAATCATCCCAGTGAATAAACATTATTCATTCTAATCTTCCTCTCTCTCTCTCTTCCTATTTATATATTATTATATATAAATACATAGATATATTATATATAATATATATTATATTTAATATATCTTACATTTGGTATCAGAGCCAGTCAACCTTTCAACCCCGAAATATTTCCCGTAGTAAAATATGGCAACAAATTTCAATATTGTATGGTCGGGTCCCAAATTGGACGGGAAACTCGATTACAATTATTGGCAAATTATGATGTCCACACATTTGCAAGCTCAAAATCTTTGGAGCTTTGTTGATCCCGGTCTACCCGAAGGAACTGATGCAGCCGCTATACGGCGAGATAAATTGGCCTTGGGTCAGATTCACTAAGGTGTTCATTATTCCATTTTTGGGCAATTAGCTCGTGCTCAAACAGTAAAACAAGCTTGGGACATCTTAAAGGTGTCACACAAAGGAATCGATCGGGCGCAAAAGTCTAAGTTGCAGTCGTTGAGAAGGTTGTACGATAATTGTGAGATGACCTCTACAGAAACAGTAGATATGTATTTCACTCGTCTTATTGATATGGTGAATAAGATGAGGTTATACGGAGATACAATTGAAGATGGTGCAGTGGTTGAAAAAGTTCTACGAACTATGCCGATGAAGTATGACCATGTGGTGGCTTCAATAACAGAGTCACACAAAACCGAGCTCTTATCAATTGCAGAGCTGAAGGTATGGTAGAAAGTCATATTGACAGGATTGCGTCAAAATCGGAGCCACTAGCTGAAGAAGCTTTGAAGAGTCAAGTCACCCTTAATGTGACTGGCACTAATCAAAGAGGTGGAGGATCTAGTAGAGGTCGTGGAAGAGGAAGAGGAGGTTCTAGTGGAAGAGGTCGTGGTAACTCCAACCAAGGAAGAGGTGGAGGTAATACCAAACAAGGTAAATTTCCATTTCATTGCTACAATTGTGGCAAGTATGGACACAAGATTGCAGATTGTTGGTATAATGAGGACAACAATCGTGGAAATCAAGCAAACATTGCTGAAAACACTGCTGAAAAGTCTGGTGAGAGTTCTGAAACCTTACTTTTTGCCAGCAATAGTTTTTCTACAGATAAGAACATATGGTTCTTGGATACTGGGTGTAGTAACCATATGTGTGGGAAGAAAGAATTGTTTTCCGAACTAGATGAATCAGTCCGGTCTGAAGTAACGTTTGGCAATAAGTCAAAGGTGCCAATTTTGGGAAAAGGTAAAATCTCTATTCAGTTGAAGGATGGTACTCACAATTTTATATCCGATGTGTTCTATGTTCCTGAACTACACCAAAATTTGTTGAGTATGGGTCAGTTGTCAGAAAAAGGATATAAGATAGATATTGCTCATGGGTGTTGTACCATTGCAGATGCTAAAGGAGTCTTGATTGCAAAGGTAAATATGTCCCAGAATCGACTATTTCCTTTGAAAATTAAGCATACTCTCCTTGCTTGCTTTAATTATGAAGTTTGTGATGATAATTGGTTATGACATATGCGATTTGGGCATTTCCATTTCTCTGGATTACACTATCTTGCGAGAAAGGAACTTGTTTCTGATTTACCTGTTGTGAATGTCCCTGATCGTATATGTGAGATTTGTGTGATTGGGAAGAAGCATAGAGATCCCTTCCCTGTGGGCAAGTCAAGGAGAGCTACAAAACAGTTGGAGATTGTTCACTCAGACCTGTGTTCGTTGGAGGTTCCCCCACATGGAGGTTGTAAGTGCTTTATTACTTTCATTGATGATTTCAGTAGAAAAACATGGGTTTACTTTCTGAAGCAAAAGTCTGAAGCACGTGATGTTTTCAAACAATTTAAGGCTTTTGTTGAGAAGCAAAGTGGTTATGAAATTAAAATCTTGAGAACTGATAGAGGTACAGAATATATTGCTTGTGATAATTTTCTGAAAGAAAAGGGTATTCAGCACCAAATGACAGCTAGATACACTCCACAACAAAACGGAGTGGCTGAGAGGAAGAATAGGTCAATCATGGATATGGTGAGGTGCATGTTGAAATCCAAGGATCTGCCTAAACCTTTTTGGGCAGAAGCTGTTGCTTGTGTTGTCTATGTGTTGAATAGGTGTCCAACTAAGAGTGTCCGTGATATGACACCTGAGGAAGCTTGGAGTGGGAAGAAACCCTCTATAAGAAATCTTAAGGTTTTTGGATGTTTGGCATATGCACATGCGCCAGATCCATTGAGAAAGAAATTGGATGATAAAGGTGAGAAGTGCATATTCATTGGTTATAGTGACGCTTCAAAGGCTTATAAACTATACAATCCTGAAACTAAGAAGGTTGTTATAAGTCGTGATGTCACTTTTGATGAATATGGTGCCTGGGATTGGTTAGCTAAAGATGAAAGTTCAGTTGTTATTCCTGTTGTTGAAAATATTGTTTATGAGCAACCGATTCCAGATAATGTCCAGTCTCCTTCACAGCCAGAACCGCCAGTTCGACGATCTCAGCGCGAGCGCCACTTACCAGCTTGCTTGCAAGATTATGTTTTGGGTCATGATAATGACTTGTCTGATGAAGAGATTATTCAATTTGCTCTCTTTGCAGATTGTGATCCTTTAACTTTTGAGGAGGCTGCTACAGAAACTCATTGGCTTAAGGCGATGGATGAGGAGATACGTGCCATTGAAAAGAATGGTACCTGGGAGTTAACAGATTTACCTCCTGGGAAGAAGCCAATTGGAGTAAAGTGGGTTTACAAAACAAAATACAAGTCAGTATATCCAACTTGAAGACGGAGACATTTTTCAAATTGAAGAAGGAAATTGGAATGACCAATACATCCAACTTGGTTTAAAGGAGGCAATGTTATAATAATAATATTATTAGTAATTAAACCAAGTCAAAGAATTTAATAAAAACAAACATGGGTGAGTCATGTATGTTAATGTGGAACATGCCTAGATTATAGGAGTAGTACATGGAGCATTAGCTTCCTATTTATTAGCTTTCTCTTAGTATAAATATGTGGTGTATTTTCATTTGTTAAATCATCCCAGTGAATAAACATTATTCATTCTAATCTTCCTCTCTCTCTCTCTCTCTTCCTATTTATATATTATTATATATAAATAC
Source organism: Ipomoea nil (assembly GCF_001879475.1). Taxonomy (NCBI): domain Eukaryota; kingdom Viridiplantae; phylum Streptophyta; class Magnoliopsida; order Solanales; family Convolvulaceae; genus Ipomoea; species Ipomoea nil. Next base: position 535,071 of record NW_017616639.1, read on the forward strand.
ATAGATATATTATATATAATATATATTATATTTAATATATCTTACAAAGATTGCACTTGTAAAAATATGAAAGTGCATTCCACTTAGTGTTTCGATTTTAGAGTTTAGGACAAAGTTTTTCATTTTATTTGGTCTAGTGGTTCACTTTTTTCTGCTTAGGTCCTAAGTGTAAATGACTATGGTCCTAATCGTAAATGGCTACGATCCTAACCGTTGGTGTTCATATAGCTTGTTGGAAAAATAGCATTAAAAAGGCATTTTAAGTGGCTATTTTGTTGTACAATTATCAGTGGTGCCCACTTCCGATTAGGGGGAGGGGGGGGGGGGGGGGGGGGGGGGAGTGCAAATCAAATCTCAAATTGAGATCGAAAAGGTTTGATTCAAGTCTAAGCTCGTGTGTGCCGGCACCTGCGGGCACGAATGTCGTCCGGAAATTGGTTGGCCTTGCGGGCTAAGTTATGTCAAACTTCCGGTATCATTTTTCTAACGCAAAGCCACTGGTTGGCGACCATGGTCTAATGCCGAAATTTCGACCTTGGAGGTCGAAAGTTGGCCTTGGCTGAGACCATAGTCCAAGGTCGTCGAAAGTTGGCCTTGGCTGGGACCATGGTCCAAGGTCGAAAGTTCGACCTATGAAGGTCGAAAGTTGGCCTTGGCTGAGACCATGGTCCAAGGTCGAAAGTTCGACCTTGGGAGGTCGAAAGTTACCTGGTCCAAGGCCGAAAGTTGCCTGGTCCAAGGCCGAAAGTTCGACCTTGGAGGTCGAAAGTTGGCCTTGGCTGAGACCATAGTCCAAGGTTGTCAAAAGTTGGCCTTGGCTAGGACCATGGTCCAAGGTCGAAAGTTCGACCTATGAAGGTCGAAAGTTGGCCTTGGCTGAGACCATGGTCCAAGGTCGAAAGTTCGACCTTGGGAGGTCGAAAGTTGCCTGGTCCAAGGCCGAAAGTTGGCCTTGGCCGAGACCATTGTCCAAGGCCGAAAGTTCAACATTGGCTGGTCGAAAGTTGCCTTGGCTGAGAGTAATAATGTCCGCCAACAGTCCGTTGTGAGGTTAAATTCATCAGTTACAAAATTAATTGTCCATTAATACCAATTTTAAATTTTGAATTTAACTCTCTGTTAATGGGACTGTTGTTTTAGGAGTTACAAAGGGCTTTTGAATGCCACCATTAAATGCTATTTACGTTCAAACCTCCTATATAAGAATGTAGTGAGAGTAACAAGTTTTCCACAGAGAAGTAGTGAAGAACTACGAACAAGAGAACAACACACACATAGGAATTAAGTTTTCTACTCTTCCAAAACTCTGCTCCTACTCCATTCTTCAAGCTGTGTTCTGCCCGTGCTCTAGTTCACCGGGTTCGTTCGTTTGGGTGCTCAAATGTCGAACCGTAGTACGTTTTATCCTGGGAAGCCTAGGCCACGACGCTCCTAGCACTTTTGGGAGGTGACAAATAAGGTTTTAAGGAAAAAGGCACTTCGCCTGACTCGTACTTACCTTCTTTCTTCCTCCTTTTCTTCTTCTTCTTTAGGTTTGGATTATGCTTCTAAGCAAAAATCCTCTCTCTATACTTGTTTTTGTCGATGGATTGGATTTATAATCTGATGATTATTAGTTCCAATTTTTGGTTGATATATATTTGTATATCTTTTTCGTAGATATATATGTATATATAACATGTGGGTCCGTTTTATATATATTTTTGTGTGTATGTGTGTGTGTATATATATATATATATATATATATATATATATATATATATATATATATATATATATATATCGGATATATATCTAATAATATTTTATATATTGTCGTGTGTATATATAAATATTATTTTGAGATATTAAATCGACTTTTGGTTCATTATTTTCAACATAACTAATAATAATTTATTATTTATTATTATTATTATTATATATTGTAAGTGTACAAATGATATACATGACATATTATTTATCAAAACTTAGTCTTGTTAGCCTATTTTTTAAATAGGAGGATGCAAAATATGCTAACAGAATTTGTTACAAAAATTAAGTCTTCAGGCAAATTTTAAAATGAGTGATATTATTTTAAGGAAATATTGCAGCTAAAAATAGGATTTGTTGCATCCAGAATTTATTACTATAAATGGCGTGGATGACAGGTGAAGCTACTGCAATTGAAAAGCTAAATATAGTTAGAGCAACATTATTAATGCATATTTTGGGGCACCCGAACGAACAAACCCGGCGAACTAGAGCACGGACATAACACAACTTTAAGAATGGAGTAGGAGCAGAGTTTTGGAATAGTAGAAAACTTAATTTCTATGCGTGTGTTGTTCTCTTGTTCGTAGTTCTTCACTACTTCTCCGTGGAAAACCTGCTGCTCTCACTACATTTTTATATAGGAGGTTTGAAGGTAAATAGCATTTAATGGTGGCATTCAAAAGCCCTTTGTAACTCCTAAAGCAGCAGCCCCATTAACAGAGAGAATGTCAGATTAATTCACCCATGCTCAAGATTATAGCAAATGTGGAGAAGAATTAATTGGAAAAGAATGGGCCTGCAAAGGCTAAAAATAATGTCAGAAAAGCAAAATGAAGAGGAGAAGGTGATGTGCATGTTTCGCGCACAGATACTGCCCATACGGGCGCTGACACTGTTTTTTATATTATTTTTTTAAAAAAATTAATTTTGATTTTTTTTCTCCCCTCTCATCTTCTCTTTTTTAATCACTTTTACAATATTTTTCTCTCTTTTTTTTTTCTTTCATGTATTTTAATATATTAAAAATATACCTGATATTCATTGTTCATATAATTGTGTGAACCATAACAATAAGGAATAAGGGTCAAATAAGCCATCGAACTGCACACGATAAAACAATTAGGCCACTGAACCTAAAAAACCAACAATTAGGTCCCTAAACTAATCAATTTCAAACAATTACTCCAATTTGAAGGTTTCTAACAAGTCAACGGTCATCTCCCAAATTAATTATTTTTTTTTTAAAAAAATAAATTTTAAAAATTAATTAGTTTTAAATTAAACTTAAAAAAAAAAAAAAAAAAAAAAAACTGGAATCCAGCCGGAGACTACCGTCTCCGGCCGGTTTCTTCGTCTCCATGGCCGGAGACGAAGAAACTCTTCGTCTCCGGCGGTGGAGACGAAGAAGGTTTCGTTCTCCATGGCTGGAGACGAAGAAACTCTTCGTCTCCATGGCCGGAGACGAAGAAACGGCCGGAGCCAGTTTTTTTTTTTTTTTTTTTTTTTTTTTTTTTTTTTTTTAGTTTAATTTAAAACTAATTAATTTTTAAAATTTAAATTTTAAAAAATAATTAATTTGGAAGGATGACTTGTTGACATGTTGGAAACCTTGAAATTGAAACAATTGTTTGAAATTGATTAGTTTAGGAACCTAATTGTTGGTTTTTTAAGTTCAGTGGCCTAATTGTTTTATCGGGTGCAGTTCGATGGCCTATTTGACCCTTATTCCTAACAATAATTTGCCATTGTCCGGTTGCTGGGCTGTTGTCATGCTGTTGATCTGAACTATATATATGGATGGGCTTCACACATATATATTAAATTAAATGAATCTATCTTCCTAGAGATTCTTGCAAAAACTTAGTTGTATAAATTATTGATATATTAAAATATGGGGTTTTTTTTTTTATATTTTATTAAAATCCATAGAATTGAAATACGAAGGGGCATGGGATTCCAATTCTTTGAAAATGAAGGAATTTTAATTTCACGAAACTGCAATTTCTTTCAACCAAACGAATGAATTTGTTTGTCTTCGGAATTAAATGGGAATGGAATTGTAATTCCTTCCAACCAAACGCCGGTAAGATCAGAGTTATTTTGAAAACTTAGAAAATACTTTTCGAAAATGATTTTAAGAAAATAAATCATTTTTTGAAAAATATTTAAATTTTTTAGTGCTTCACTAAATGTCAATTTATTTTTATTTGATTGAAAGTTAAGAAATTGCATTTTTTTTGTTTGGTTCATTTTCTTAAAAAATGAACATATTATTTGTTATAATAATAATAATAATAATAATAATAATAATAATAATAATAATAATAATAATAATAATAATAATAATGGTTGCAGTAGGCGCTAGTCGGGCGCCCGGGTAGCGCCTAGGCGGAATCTAGGCGGCGCTAGGCGGGCACCCAAAAAAAAAATAGTGGTATACTTGCCGTTTGACAAGTTTAATGAGGTTGTTTTCAACATTCAATCAAATAACACGGCCAAATAAATGAAATAATGATAATTTATAAGTCATAACATCATAATAATATTAAAATCAATAATTAATGAAAGACGACATCAGACAAAATCGGACGAAATTGGTCAAAATCGGATGACTCAGCGAGTTTGGCCGATTTTGGCCGAGTTGGCCGCCTACACCCAAAAACGGCAAGGCTTGGTGGTGGTAATAATAATAATAATCCAGAAACCAGTTTAAAGAGAGATGTGAGAGAAGAGAGAGAGACGGGAAAATAAAGAACACAAAAATGTCTTTTTACTAAAAATTTAGGAAAATATTTTTTGTCAAATTGAGTATTTTTATTTTGAACATAATGAATATTTTTTTATTTGACTTTATTTTCTTTAAATACACAAACATGAGAAAATCCAAAAAAAAAAAAAAAAAATAACTCCAGAAGTTATTTTTCCAATTTCTAAATATATAGTGTTGGAATTTTTAGCTAAAAATGGCATTTTGAGTGATTATTTTGTGGTACAAATATATGAGGGTCCACTTCCGATTTGGGTCGGGTTAAAGTGGATTCAGGTTCTTCGTAGTGAGACGAAGAATTTGATATAATGTACGCTCAAAATGGATAATAGGTGAATGAGAAATTGATTCTCAAGGTGAACCTATTTGAGAGAAGTCAACAACTTAAACCTATTGTTTAGTGACTAATTAAGATTAGCACTAATCTTGATGCTAATTACTTAGCATTCACGAAAGAATACTTGTAATTAAGCTTTGGAAAAATGTTAAGTTGCAATTAAGCATTTGAAAGCTTGATTAGTGAATTGGGAAATGAACTTTCGTGCTATGCTTTGTGCATGGACGAAAGTTGTGCATGAATTGAGCTTAAGCTTTGGATTCCAAAGTAGCTCATTTCGTGATGTAGATTCGGTGTGCACGAATCAAATGCTATATGCATTGATTCGTGCTGCACCGTTTCGGTGCTTGCGGACCACTCGGGTGTGGTTTCCGGTCCCATTTCGTTAAACCTTCGGGTTTGTACGGACTTCTCGGTCACTTAGATATTTTGAAACGGGTCGTTGTGATCGGTACGAATTAATCGCGTATTAAGTTCGTGATCGTTGGAATTATTACGATAATAATTACGACCGTTTCAAACGTTATTATACAATTATTAAATCTTGGATTTATGTTGGTTAATGACCATTATAATGCTACTAAATTTCTCTATCCCTACAAATACTAGTTGTTGGCAGAATGGTTGGAAACTCATGCATTTGAACCTCTCAAAATTCCTCCTTTTTATTTCCTCTCTACTCTCAACTATTGTTTTGCTACGAAGGAAAAATTCTGCCAACAATTCCGTAAAACATCGGAGTGCTCAACTTGTGTTCTAGTTCGTCAGGCTTTGGGTTGAAGTGCTCGAACGCCAAAGTCGTAGTCCGTTTTATCCTTGGAGACTGACGCCACAACGATCCTAGCACCCTCGGGAAGTGGCGAATCGGTTTTAAGGAGAGTGTGTGTACACACAACTCGGACTTCATCTGCTTCTTCTTGTTTCTTCGCGTTGGGTTAAACCTTAGGTTAGAAACCCGTCTCTTGTTTATTTTTGTTCTTGGTTTCGGACCAAGTGGTAGGATTAATCTCGGATAGATTAAATCCTTGTACTAGTTTCGTACTAGTTGTTGTGGGATTAATTTCATGGAAATTAAGTCCCGTATACTAGTTTCGTACTAGTTGTGGTGGAATTATTTTGATAAAATAAATCTCTATTTGGTTAATATATATATACGCGGCATATATATGTAATTTTGGTTTCGTACCAAAATTAGTTGGAATTAATTTTCTATAAATTAAATTCCATTTTTCGGGACAAATATATATTTTATATATATATATATATATTTTTTGTGTATCGATTTATTCACCAATTTCCAACATATAGATCCTGAATGCGATCCTTGGGCGCTACTGGTATGTGCAATGTGCAATCTATATCAAATCCTTTAAAATGAGGGAGTAGTGTTACTTAAATAAAGGCAAGTTAAATATAATCTCCATTCTTTAGCTACTTTTGGTGATAGATTTAGGGGTTCCACTTGAACACCTATTATTGGTGTTCTTGTAAGAGGCCAATGTTGAATCAGTGCATGACTAAGTTTAAAGAGAATTGAGAAGATTAGTGAGTTAAATAATAAAATAAGATTGATAGTATTTTTTTTTTAAAGAGAATATGTATTGTGTTGGAAAAATAGCATTAAAATGACATTTTGAGTGATTATTTTGTGGTACAAATATATGTGGGATCCACTTTTGATTTGAGTCGGGTCAATGTGGATTCGGGTTCTTCGTAGTGAGACGAAGAATTTGATATAATGTACGTTCAAAATGAGTAATAGGTGAATGAGAAATTGATTCTCATGATGAACCTATTTGAGAGAAGTCAAAATCTTAAAATAGTTGCTAATTAAATTAGCAATTCTTGTGATTCGTTTGTACCCGAAATGTACAAGGTTTTAAGCTTGATAGCTAATTAAAGAATTAGCTGTGATGGTCTATCACGAAGGGATAAGCTTAAATACGATTAAGCTTTGAAAAGCTTAAAATAATGATTTGGGATTTAAAGTAAAGTTTCGTGCTTTTGAGCACAAATTCATGCTTTGGTTTTTTAGACTCCTTTCGTGTGAGTCCTTTCGTGCAGCACCAGTCTGGTGCTTCTAGCACGAGTCAATGCTATATGCATTGATTCGTGTTGCACCGTTTCGGTGCTGGCGGACCACTCGGGTGTGGTTTCCCGTCCCAATTTGTTAAACTTTTGGATTTGTACGGACTTCTCAGTCACTCAGATATTTTTTGAAACGGGTCGTTATGGTCGGTATGAATTAATCAGATATTAAGTTCGTGACCGTTGATATTATTTCGATAATAAGTACGACTGTTTTAAACGTTATAATTCAATTATTAAATTGAATTTATGTTGGTTAATGTGTCATGATGATGCTATTGAGTACAAAACTCCTATATAAACATGTTGTGGGAGCAACCCTTTAGACACAGAGACCATGAGAAAGTGAGAAACAACACAAGAACACACACAAAGAAATTCTACTTTTCTTCTCAAAACTCTGCTCCTACTCCATTCTTGAAGCTATGTTCTGTCCGTGCTCCTGTTCGCCGGGTTCGTTCGTTTGGGTGCTCAAACGTCGAACCGTTGTACGTTTTATCCTGGGAAACCTAGGCTACAACGCTCCTAGCACTTTTGAGAGGTGGCAAATAAGGTTTTAAGGAAAGAAAAGCACATCGCTTAACTCGTACTTTCTTCTTTCTCCTTCACCTTCTTTCTTGTTTTTGGATTATGCTCTAAGCAAAATCCTTTCTACTTTCTTGTTGATTGGAGTTATAATCTGAGGATTATAAGTTCCATTTTTAGTTGATATATATTGGTATATATCTTTTCATATATATATATATATATATATATATATATATATATATATCAAATAGTATTTTATATATTTTTATGTGTATATATAAATACTATTTTGGGATATTAAATTGATTTTGGTTCACTATCACCAACCTATTGTACTTATACAACCTATTGTACTTATACTATTAGATATCAAAGATTGTTGGCACAGGTATTTGTTTTATTGAGCAACACAATTTAAGAATATAATGACTAATTTGTTTGTAATATTTGAGTGTTCGTTGTAAAATTGAATTGTCTTGTCTAAGTTGTCAATTGATGGGATGGACATTATTTAATTAATTTTATTACTTGAAATTTATTTGTAGTTGTAAGTTATTTCGATCCGATAAAATTTCTCTATCACAATTATATTATTACTAGTTTTTTACGCGCATTGCGCGATTGGGATAATGCCCAATGTTTTTTTTTTTTTTTTAAATATGTACTTTAAAATATAATAAGGCAGGATTATATTGAAATTGTTCATGCATAGATAATTGAAGGTTGAATTTGCGTATTTAAATACGTAATTCTTCTCCCAAAGGTTGAGTCCATCCGAAGGGCCCCCTACACTCCGACCCGACAGAACATTGTGGAAAGTTGTAAATCACGGTGACTCAATGGTTCAGCAGACAGGGCTAAATGCTGATACGCACAAGGAATCTACCCACTTTGGACATAATTCCCGCACTGCCACCGTCGAGGTTCAAACTTTGGTCTCTTCTCCCAAATACTACCCACTAAACCATTGAGCTAAGCCCGTGCGGGTTAAATAGGTAATTCTAAGTTTACAAATGCAAGATAATATAGTCAAGATTGATTATAATTGTCAATAAAATAATTGTATAGGTATGGTTGAAACCAAATACGGGACATAAGGGAGAACAAATAAAAATTAGGGCATAAAATATTAAATATATACTAATATTGTTTGAGGAGATTCCGACATTTGGATTTGTGGTTAAGTTCTATTAAAACTTTAATATTAGAATTAGATTAATGGTGTAGTTATAATTCTATATTAGACTTTAATATTAGAATTAGACTAATGGTGAATTAACGGAAAAGTTAAATGGATAATCATATAATTAAGGATAAATTAGAAAATCTTAAAAGAAAAAAATTAAAACCTGAACAATATGAACCATTCATTTGATTTAATAATTTGGCGGTCATTTTTTCTACCCAATGTTAATAATTAAAAAAATTTGCTGGTCAAATCCGCTAGTATAATCCGCTAACGCTAACCGTTAACTGCTGATTGTCAAACAAGGACATTGCGAGGTAGTTCTCACTTCAATTTGTTGTGTGATTTGAATACTCTCTTTGTCACAAAATCTCTCAAGTAGTTAATATGGTTGGCTTTATTAATTATATTTTTTTAATTTTTCATGGTATTAATAAAATACTTGGTAAATAAATATATAGCATTATTTGTATTATAGCTTTGATATTTAATTAGAAAAATAGTGCACAAAAAAGATAATAGATAATGTAGTGAATATAATCAATTGATGAATTTGAATGTAAAAATTTTTATATTTGAGAAAAATAAAGACAATATAACTAATGAAAATATTTATTTTAATTAATTTATTAATAATTAATATTTTTTTTCACTGAATAAAGAAATTGTAAGGACAATGTAGCGAATATAATCAATTAATAAATTTGAATATAAAGAATTTTTATATTGAAGAAAAATAAAAACAATTTAACTAATAAAATTATTTCTCTTATTTAATTTATTGATAATGAATACTTTTTTTTTTGAATAAAGACATTGTTGATACATAATTCTAAATTAAAGAAATGCATATGTATTATTTTTTTGTTGTAACACTAAATTATTATTTATATATATAATTTAATAAGAGTAAAATAGAGTACTAATTATGCCAACTTTGATTGGGATGAGGTTCGAACCTAAGACTTTTTTTTTTTTTTATTGAAATCAATGAGTAAGTTAACGGTGAACTAACGGCAATTCTTAAAATTTTAACGGAATTAGTAACGGTGTGTGGGTATTTTAGGAAATTTTAGTGTAAAATTTAAATCTGATCAATCTTTTAATCAATCTGAGCCATTCATTTGATTAAAATCTGTGACCGCCATTTTTTCTACCCATTATAGGCCTAACTCTCTTGGGCTCTTATTAGTATAGTAGATATAATAAAAATCCAAGTCATCTTGGAAAAAAATTAAGTTTATCCAATGTTCATATTGATAATGTCGCTAACAACACCATTAAAAATAGTTGACAATTCAGGCAAGACTGGAAATAGTTAATTTTGTGATTGATTTTGATTACAATATTGAGTTTACTACCCAACTGGGAAGCTAGTTAAGATGCCAAATTTCCATGGAAAAATCTATCTATCTAAGTTTCCACATGTGCATGTAGACATAGTGTCATCGATAACATCATCATAGATAATTTTTATTATGATTTATTTTAATTACAATATTTAATATATATGTTCTCCAACAAAATGATCTTACAGTATATTCATCAATTATCATCTTTTTTAATAGGCATCACAAAGTTTTTCAACCATGAAAAAAACATCAATAATTTTTTAAAAATATGTTGTTTTATTTTATGTGCTTTACACTTTTAAATTTTAAGTTTGGAAATTTTGTTATTTGTTTAAAAGACATATAGAATCTATCTGTTTTTGTTTATAGTAGTCTAAAAAAAAAATTGTTTGATTTATCTTTTGATGTAACTTGTGATGAGTTAACTCGCAAGGCCTATCAACTCGCATGACGTATGTTAGGACTAGTGAAGCCTAACCCACAAAGATTGCAAATTTATAGCCTGTAGCGAGACAGGCTAAACCACCTACCTGAACACCATTAAGTTTATCAAATGTTTATTTTTTATGCTTTGACTAATTAATTAAATAGTTATAACATGTTTGATTTACGAAATAGTTATAACATGTTTGATTCACGAAATGAATATATATGAATTTGTATTCTTATGTTTGATTGGTTTAAGAAATAAATTAAAAATGAGATTATTACTCAAAAGACATAAATATCTTTACACACAACAACAACAACAACAACAACAACAACAACAACAACAACAACAACAATAATAATAATAATAATAATAATAATAATAACTATTGTTATTATTATTATAAAATACATTTTAATTTTTTAATAAATAGCAGATGTAAAATACATATTTTTAGAAAATAAACTATTTATGAAAACTCAAGAATATCTTAATATCATGCCTTTTTTTGAAATAATTATTCTCTCTTTCCCTTGTAAGGAGGATGAGAACGGATTGTATTGTATTTTCTGAACTTGATTACAATGAGATCAGATGATGTGAATATATACAACAGAGAGTCACAGTGTGACAAAGATAAGAAGTAGAGAGTCACAGTGTTACAAGGATAAGAAGTTCTAAACAGACTCAGATACATAGAGTCCTAATACTCCCCCTCAAGTACAGTGTATACTAGTAACCTGTAGGCTGTAGCTTGTCCCTTAGGGAAGAAAATCTAGGTCCAGGCAGAGCTTTGGTGAAGATATCAGCAAGTTGATCCTTTGTGGAGATGAAGTTGACTTGGATATCGCCCGAAGCTACTCGATCACGAACAAAATGATAATCAATCTCCACATGCTTGGTGCGCGCATGAAAGATTGGGTTGACACTCATATATGTAGCTCCTAGATTATCACACCATAATTTTAGAATGGAAATACCCGGAATCTGTATCTCACGCAGTAATGACAAAATCCATAGAACTTCAGCACAAACATCTACAAGAGCTTTGTATTCAGCCTCAGTGGATGACCTGGCAACAGTTCTCTGTTTCTTGCAAACCCAGGATATAAGATTACTCCCCAAGAAAACAGCAAAACCACTCGTGAATTTTCAATCCTTAGGACAACCAGCCCAATCAGAATCAGAGAAGGCATGAATGTCTCTAGATGAGCACCGTCGTATGCGTAAACCATGATCAACTGTTCCTTTAACATACCTGAGTATCCGATTGAGCTGCTCCCATTGTGACATGGTGGGAGCATGCATATGTTGGCATAACTGATTAACTGCAAAGGATAGACTCATGTACCGTGTGGGATCACCATATAGATATGAATTAAAGAGGACAGTTTTCGAGACAGAGATAGGTGTAGAAATAGGTTTGCATTCAGACATTCCAGCCCGTTTTACAATTAGCTCCCGTGTGGCCGAAACCTTTACAAATTTGACACGGATTATCATAACGTCGAAAACAATTAGCTCCTGTATGACCGAAACCATTACAAATTTGACATTGAACATTAAAGCCACTATTGCCACGTTGCTGACATCGATGCGGACTATCACGATTCCAACTGCCACCGCGTTGTTGCATGATTTCAGAAATTGCTAAGCTTGCTGTCGTGGAATAACCTTGCTGGCGAAGAAATTCACTGTCGTCAAAGAAATTGCTAAGCTTGCGGACTTCGAAGATTTCTTTGCTTCACTTTACTTTAGTCAACATGCTGCTCTTAACATTAACCAACAATGGCAATAATAATTATGCATGCCAATAATAATTATTCATGGCAATAATAATTATCATGAACCCTAGCTAACTTAAACCGGATGAGAACTGATTGTATTGTATTTTCTGAACTTGATTACAATGAGATCAGATGATGTGAATATATACAATAGAGAATCACAGTGTGACAAGAATAAGAAGTAGAGAGTCACAGTGTGACAAGGATAAGAAGTTCTTAACAGACTCAGATACATAGAGTCCTAATAAAGAGAATACCTCATTTCTTGAACTACTATTTTCGAAAATTAAAAACGTGATCAAATTAAAAATTAGAATGGACCTATTTCCAATAATACTATTTCATTTTAGAGTTATTTTTGTAAACTAACACATGATTAAAGTGATCAAATCTATTAAGGTCCATTCAAAAAATGAAAAATGTTTTTATATATAAGTTGAAATTTATAAAAGTTATAAATATTAATACTATATAATAGTTATAATTAAAATAATTAAATAAATAATTTTAAATATGTAATTTATTATAGTAAAAGTAAATTAATTAATTGATAAATATAATAATTTTGAGCTAGAGAAAATGAAGATTTTTTTTTTTTTTGGCATGTGAGTTGGGCTGATCAAGAATTTTATTGTTTGGTTCAACTCAACTCAATCTACATTTTAATCGACCATTGAAACTTCGGTCTACCAGAATCGTTTCTGGATAGTTGGAGATTTAATTCATCCGTTACGGAATTAATCTCTGTATTAATTTCAATTTGATTTTTGAATTAAATCTGCACTAAAGACTAGCTGTTTCAGATGTTACCAACGTGCCATGAATGCCAACTAAATGCTATTTAGTACTCCAATTCCTATATAAGAAGGGGTAGTAGGAGCAAGTGATTTACAACGTGAAGGGGAAGAACAAGAGAGACACAACACACAACGATAAGCACCTTTTCTTCTCAAAACTATACTCCTACTCCTTTCTTGCTACTGTGTTTTGCCCGTGCTCTAGTTCGCCAGGTTCGCTCGTTTAGGTGCTCAAACGTCGAACCATTGTACGTTTTATCCTAGGAAACCTAGGCCACAACGCTCCTATCACTTTTGGGCATGGTTGAAGAAATCGCGCCTAGGCGCTAGGCGCCCGGCCGCCGCCGCGAAGAAGGCCAGAATCGGCCTCCTCCGCGGCCGGCCGACCGCCTAGACCGCCTGAACTGGCGCTTTATTAATTTTTTTTCTTTTTTTTTTTTGGTGTTTTAAAATTGCGAAAATTTCGGGAAGGTATAACTTTTGACTCGGTTGTTCGTTTTGGACAATTTTTTTTTTCAAATCGCGTATTTTTTTAAAGATCTATCCACCGCAAACAGCCGAAGGCGGTTTGGTCCACTAATTTCTCAAAAAAATGCTTCTTTAGCTCTTAATTTTAGTTTTTTATGTATTTAGATGGTTTAAACAATCTTTTGAACACTTTTACAACCACTTTCGTAAATAGTTTTTAAGAAATAACTATGGAAACCTTATGTTTTATTATTAAATTTTAAAAAATTTTAAATTTAAATTTTATTTTTAATTAAAAAAATTAAAAATAAATAAAAATAAATAAATAAATCGGCGCCTAGGCGCCCCCTTGCCGCCTAGGGGGCGCCTAACGTGTTTTGCAACATTGCTTTTGGGAGGTGGCGAATAAGGTTTTAAGGAAAGACAGGCACTTCGCCTAACTCGTACTATTCTTTCTTCCTTCTCCTTCTTTCTTGTTTTAGATTATGCTTTTAAGCAAAAATCCGTTCTCCCTCTTTTGATATATTCGTTGGATTGGACTTATAATCTGAGGATTATTAGTTCCAATTTTTGGTTAATATATATTGTTATATCTTTTTCGTAGATATATATGTATATATAACCGTTGGTTCCGTTATATATATATATATATATATATATATATATATATATATATATATGTATGTATGTATGTATGTATATATTTGTGTGTATATATATATTTTGGATAAATATCGAATAATTTTTTATATACTTGTGTGTGTATATATAAACATTATTTTGGGATATTAAATCAATTTGGTTCATTATCACCAACAAGTAGTTGTGCAACACACAACATATTGTGTCTTATTTTACGATTTTGTCTTGCATTATTAAATTATGTGCCTATAGGACATAAATTATTCACTTAAATCAGATTTGACTATTTGAGAATAAGTAAATATATAACATGTGTAGTTGTCTTTGTGTTGTGAGTTTTTTTTATCTCGTGTCATTAAATTTTATACCTTAAGAGTATTGATTCAATTCTGTACCTAGAATAAATTTTAAAATTTGTATTGAAACATGATACACGGGAAACTACAGAATCTATTAAAGTTTAAATATCAAAACGTCATCGTTTTGATCCAAGATTCACAATACTATGTTGACCTTGATCCACGATATAAATTGCCAACAAATGGTAGGTTACCTTACACATTCAACACTAGTAAAAAACAGAGAGAGAACTTATCCTAAGATAAGGAATTAAGAAAATGTCTTATGACTATTAGGACTCTATGTATCTGAGTCTGTTTAGAACTTCTTATCCTTGTCACACTGTGACTCTCTACTTCTTATCCTTATCACACTGTGACTTTCTATTGTATATATTCACATCATCTGATCTCATTGTAATCAAGTTCAGAAAATATAATACAATCAGTTCTCATCTGGTATCAGTTAGCTAGGGTTTTGTGATTCATAAAATCAAGAAGATGCAGCGCTGCGGTGTCAACCTTAATTACCGTGGAGGTCAGCAACGTGGTTTCGATGATCCGTGTCAAATCTGTAAAGGTTTCGGCCACACAGGAGTAAATTGTTTTTGGCGCTATGATGATCCGTGTCAAATTTGTAAATGTTTTGGTCACACGGGAGTCAATTGTTTTTGGCGCTATGATGATCCATGTCAAATTTGTAAACGTTTTGGTCACACGGGAGCCAATTGTTTTTGGCGCTATAATGATCCGTGTCAAATTTGTAAAAGTTTCGGTCACACGGGAGTCAACTGTTTTCGGCGATGTCCAGGGGCTCCGGGTTCTCAGGCTAATTTGGTGTTTCAGAATGGTTTAGTTGCTAAAACCTCGTCAAATTCTCATACTTGGGTTCCGGACACTGGAGCCACAAATCATGGAACTCCAAACATCGCTGCCATTTCTACATCGGAGAAATACACTGGTAATGACACTTTACGTGTCGGTGACGGTATGAGTTTATCTATTAGTCATGTTAGCCATGCCTCTTTTAATACCCCTTCTAGATCATTTACATTGTCTGATATACTTCGCGTTCCACGTTTGTCTAATTCTTTATTATCTGTTCAGAAGTTTGCATCCGATAATAAAGTATTTTTTTGAGTTTCACCCCTCCTTTTTTGTTGTGAAGGATATCAATACCAAGGAAATACTTCTTCGAGGCAATAGTTCGGGGGGACTATACACACTTTCATTACCTAGTTCGTCTCCGTCAGCGTTTCTTTCCGCTCGTGCCTCGGCTTCCACTTGGCACAATCGTCTGGGTCATCCTCATAACCGTGTTCTTAGCCATATACTTCGTTCTTGTTTGGTTAGTGGGTCTCGTGATACTATTCGTTGTCATAATTCTTTATGCAATACGTGTCAATTAGGCAAATCTGCCCGTTTTCCCCTCCCTCGTGTTGCTTCCTCTAGTTCTCAAGTCCTAGATCTTATTTACACAGACATTTGGGATCCTGCGCCCACTTTATCTACTTCTGGCTTCCGTTATTTTGTGATATTTGTGGATGACTATTCTCGTTATACATGGTTCTTCCCTATGAAATTAAAGTCTGATCTTTATGTCATCTTTGATAAATTTCGTACTCTTGTTGAACGGTCCTTTAATTGCAAAATAAAGGCCATTCATTCTGATTTAGGTGCTGAGTACAAAAAGTTGCATTCTTCGTTTGTTCAATTAGGAATTCAACATAGACAATCCTGTGCCTATACACATGAACAGAATGGTCGTGTTGAACGAAAACATCGTCACATTGTTGAAACTGGTCTGACTCTTCTAGCTAATGCCTCTGTTCCTTTGAAATTTTGGGATTTTGCCTTTGAGACTATTGTATATTTAATTAACAGAATGCCGTCTTCTGTATTAAATAACTCCAGTCCTCATCTCCTGTTACATAAATCCCCTCCTTCGTATCTTTTTCTTCGAGTCTTTGGGTGTTTATGCTACCCTCATCTTCGACCATATAATCGTCATAAGATGTCATACAGGTCTTCTCCATGTATCTTCCTAGGTTATCCTGAGTCCTTTAGGGGGTACATATATAAGATTTACATATGCAGGCATGTCAGATTTGATGAAGAAGTTTTCCCCTTTGCTACTAAAACTTCTTTGCATGATCTATCTACTCTGTTTCCTGGACCTTGGGCAGAATCTGTTCTCAGTCATAGCACGCCTATTCCTGCCGTGTCCAATGATGAGCCGCCAGAACCGCCGCTACCAACTTCATTCGAACCAGTCGTGGATCCCGGACAGGCTGCCTCGTCGGGTGATCCGATAGAGCCCGTTGCTCGCTCTATGTCCACGTGGGCAGTCCACCAGGCCCAATGTCCATACTCACTCTATGGCCACTCGCAGCAACACAGATGCTCCTCTTTTTGCTCTAGCAGCTCAGGTGCATCCCACGGAACCCACATGTCACTCTCAAGCTGTCAAATATCCTAAGTAGCGTGAAGCCATGGACCAAGAATTCAATGCTCTCCTGCATAACCACACATGGTCTCTAGTTCCACCCACTGCAGGTATGAATATTATTGGCTGTAAGTGGGTGTTTCGTACGAAGAGAAAAGCTGATGGTACTATTGAAAGGCATAAAGCCAGACTAGTTGCGAAAGGTTTTAATCAGGTTCCAGGCCAGGACTTCTTTGACACATTTAGTCCAGTGGTAAAGCCTACGACTGTAAGACTCCTTCTATCTCTAGCTTTATCATCTGGGTGGTCTATCAAACAGCTAGATGTTCATAATGCTTTTCTGAATGGTAGTCTGGCTGAAACAGTTTATATGAAGCAACCCCCTGGTTATATTGATACTAACTTCCCGAATCACGTTTGTTTGTTAAAAGATCTCTGTATGGGTTAAAACAAGCTCCCAGAGCCTGGTTTAGTCGACTACATACGTTCTTACTATCAGTTGACTTTCAAGCATCCAAGACAGATGTCTCTCTGTTCTATTACTCTAAAAACTCTGCTTTGGTTTATCTATTGGTGTACGTGGATGACATTCTTGTAATGGGAAGTGATCAGGGTATTATGTCTCAGCTCTTGTCCAAACTGTCTGCTACATTCAAAATCCGAGATCTTGGTGAACCAAATTTCTTTTTGGGTATTGAAACAGTTAAGAGTGACAATGGGATTATTTTATCTCAACAACGGTATATGAATGATATTTTAAAACGGGCTGGGATGTCTGAATGCAAACCCATTTCTACACCTATCTCTATCTCGAAAATTGTCCCCTTCAATTCAGATCTATATGATGATCGCACACAGTACAGGAGTCTAGCTGGAGCACTGCAATATCTCATTGTCACACGTCCTGACCTATCCTTTGCAGTTAATCAGTTATGCCAACATATGCATGCTCCCACCATGTCACACTGGGAGCAGCTCAAACGGGTACTCAGGTATGTTAAGGGAACAGTTGATCATGGTTTGGCATACGACGATGCTCATCTAGAGACATTCATGCCTTCTCTGATTCTGATTGAGCTGGTTGTCCTGAGGATCGAAAATCCACGAGTGGTTTTGCTGTTTTCTTGGGGAGTAATCTTATATCCTAGATTTGCAAGAAATAGAGAACTGTTGCTAGGTTATCCACTGAGGCTGAATACAAAGCTCTTGCAGATGTTTGTGCTGAAGTTCTATGGATTATGTCATTACTGCATGAGATACAGATTCCGGGTATTTCCATTCCAAAATTATAGTGTGATAATCTAGGAGCTACATATATGAGTGCCAACCCAATCTTTCATGCGCGCACCAAGCATGTGGAGATTGATTATCATTTTGTTCGTGATCGAGTAGCTTCGGGCGATATTCAAGTCAACTTCATCTCCACAAAGAATCAACTTGCTGATATCTTCACCAAAGCTCTGCCTGGACCTAGATTTTCTTCCCTAAGGGACAAGCTACAGGTTACTAGTATACATTGTGCTTGAGGGGGAGTATTAGGACTCTATGTATTTGAGTCTGTTTAGAACTTCTTATCCTTGTCACACTGTGACTCTCTACTTCTTATCCTTATCACACTGTGACTTTCTATTGTATATATTCACATCATCTAATCTCATTGTAATCAAAATGATTCTTAATATTTTTTCTTAAAATGCTTTTCACCAAACAAGTCTAAAGTGTAATCTTCTCAAGATTGTAATTTTTAAAGATTATATTTAATTGTTACAAGAGAGAGAGTAAAAAGAAAAAAGTCGCATTCACACCGTCATCTTGTCATCTTATCATCTTGCACACCCAGATAGAATTTCCGGTTAGAGGACATCATCTCTACTCTGTCCACCAAAGCAATGACGTCACACAACCTTCACAATTCCTAAATATTACCAGCATTAAATATAACATACATATCTTTATGATGATGAGGAAATCGAGGACTTATTTATTTAATTTTTTTCTAAAATTACTCTACTTTTCATCAAGACTGTCGCACTAGTCTTTTTAATATTTTTCTTTTTGTAATTTACCTACTATTACAGATGAGAGAGGATTACATAATATACAATAGAGTTTTTTTGTATTTTTGGTCCCATGACTATAGTGACATTGTCAAGATTGATTCATGACTTTCAAGCCTTGTAATATCGGTCCACAACTATTATTTTTTTTGCAAAAATAGTCCTATCGACTAATTTTCCATTAATTTTTCACCGGAAAAAATAATTTCCCATTTCAAGCAGGGATAAAATAGACATTTACATCGCCCTTGCAATCTTAGACCGTTGTTGACCTCTTATTCTAATCAAAGTGTGAAGAGATGAACCCTAATCTGTTCTCATGTCAACAACCCATCTGCGAACCCTATTGAGTTTTTCGCACTGGAGTATCAAACCGCGAAATCCAATCGTATTCCAATAGGGTTTGCAAATGGGTTGATGAGATGAGAGCATATTAGGGTTCATATCTGGCAATTTTATTTTTTTATTTTTTTTTTCCTTTTTTTTTGCACTTCGGTGAGAATAAGAGGTCAACAGCGGTCCGAGATTGCAAGGGCAATGTAAACGCCTATTTTATCCCTGCTTGAAATGGGGAAATTTTTTTCCGGTGAAAAATTGACGGAAAATGCCCGGGATGGCCATTTTTTACAACAAAAATAATAGTCGTAGACCAATATTACAAGATTTGAAAGTCGCGGATCAATCTTGATAGTGTCATTATAGTCGTGGGACCAAATCTAAAAAACTCTATAATATATATTCTTAATTACTGCATATTTCTCTCATAATCCAAAAATTATTAACTTTTGTAGCTCATATATGCAAACATAATTATGGGATAGGTATTGGCAATGTTTTCAAAATCTACACATAAATCTCAAAGTAAGAGTGTATACAGAGAAAAGTGATTATGGTGGCAACTCAGATTATTATGTAAAAATCATTTCAAATTAACTATAATTAGAGCAATTTGTCAAATTACAACACTTTTTAAATAGAGAGTAAAAGATTTCGGACGTGTAATGTTAATGAAGCAGTCTAATTACTCTAATCTCAGTATAATTGGGAACTTTATGCTGTGTAATCGTGCCACCTTGCAAGGTAGACACGGTTTTATATTCATAGTTTTTATAGTGTAGATTCATAATTTTTATATTGTAGATTCATAATTTATATACTGTAAATTCATAAAATCTATACTTTAGATTCATAATTTTTAACCCGTAGATTCATAATTTAAATACAGTAAATTCATAATTTCTATACAATAGATTCATAGTTTCTATACTGCAGATTCATGATATATGTACTGTAGATTCATAATTTCTAAACTGTATAGTTATCAAATTATGAACATATAGTTCTGTGATTTGTGAAAACAGAGTTCAACAATTGGGAATATGAACATATAGCTCTATAATTATGAACATATATTTATAAAATTATGAACATATAGCTCTATAATTATGAATCTACAATATAGAAATTATGGATATAGAATCGTGCATATCTTGCAAGGTGAGCACGTTTCCAGTGCATAATTTGCCCTATAATTACTATACCTACTATACTCTAATATGTATGCACATTGTATAAAAAGGGTAGCAACAAAGGTTCAAATGGAGGTTTTTTTTTTTTTTTTTTTTTTTTTTAATCATGAATAATACACATTTAATTTCCGCATTAAAAAAAATAAGGAGTTAATACCCAAAATCGTCATCGACTATAGTAATTTTTCTTCATTTTGTCCTAAACGACTTTGGTGACCTAATATCGTCCCATATTTTTGTGTTTCGCTCAATTTAGTCATCCATTTGTTATTCCGTCAAATTTGTGTTAAATTAAGGGACAATTCAGTAATGTCAATATTGATCTCTCTTTACTTTCAACTTGTGAAGTGTGAAATTCCTCTTTCTTGTACGAATTACACGCAGAATTACTCCCGGACCTGCAAATCAAATTTTATATTCACAGTTTTAGGAGTAATTCTGGGAGTAATTCGTAAAAAAAAAAGGGATTTCGCAGTTCACATGTTTATGAGTAAGATGTCAATATTAAAATTACTGAATTGTCTATTTATTTAACACCAAATGGACAGAATAACAAATGAGGGACTAAATTGAGCAAAAACACAAAATTCTGAAACTAAATTGAGCGAAACATAAAAGTCTAGGACGATATTAAGTTACCAAAGTCATTTAGGACGAAATTGAGAAAAACTACTATAGTCGAGGACGATTTTGTGTATTAACTCAAAAAATAAGTACTGACACAAGTGACGATTCCCTTTGGAACAGCTTCTGTGCCTCCCGAAACGAACCGGATGGACCTGGACCGTTAAACGGACAGAGAAAGACCCCGACCACGATGTGTGGTTTACACCAAAAAAAAAAATGAATGAATTAATAATTAATAATTATAATAATAATAATATGTTTAATTACCGTATATTAAATGCTAGCGTCCAACGACGGCGTCGAAGTCAACGCTTGCTTTCTTCTTTAGAATTTCGTTTAAATGCCAATAATTCTTCTTCCCATCTGGGACCTGACAAGGATCTTTCTCGTTGATTTTGTAATTTCATTTATTTCCTAAATTTAAAAAAAGAAAAAAAAACGGATTTTTATTTGTTTTGCCGTAATACTTTTTCCTTAAAAGGGAAGAGAGAAATGAAAGTACGAAGTTGTTAAGGTTGCTGCTGATGCGATTATGACGGATGAATTCATCGTCCTTTTATAAAACCCTAGAAAAGCCCGCCGAAAATTGGTAGCCCAGACACAATTCCCTTGATCCGCGAGCTCACACAGATCCCAATAGCCTCCAAGCGACAGCGAGCTTGTGTTTTTGTTTTTGTTTCTTCTGTCAGGTAAATGATCGAACACCTGGATTGCTTATGTAAGTGTATACGTGGGGAGTGGATGCTTTTGCTTGAAGATAGGGGGAAAGGGTGACTATTTTAACGACTTTGATGTTATGGGTTTGAAAAAAATTGACTTTTCTCCGCCTTCTTGTTCTTCTTTGTTCCTTTTTGTTTTTTGGGTTTACATGTCTAATTATTGATTCTTGCGTTGTGTGAACAGAGGGGAGGATTCTGTGGCGTGTTTTCGCCATTTTGGGGCTGAAGGTGTGGAATGGCTTTGTGAGTTTTGGGAGATTTTTGAGGGTTTAGCTGATAAAGATTCGAACTTTATTGACTATGGGTGGTGAGTTTTTAATGTTTCTTGAATTTATTTGAAGGACCCTTGGAAGGATTATAAGGTGCAGCTTTCTTTAGGAGTGATTTCTGGGTTTTGCATTTTCTTGATCTTCTGGAATTCTTGGTCCATAATTTATTCTGACTCTGTGAATTTCCTATCCATAAAGTTCAAGAAGACAAGAAGATTGTCTTAGATTGTGGGACAAACAGAATCAGGAAGAGAATATATAGTTGAAGCCTGAAATTGCTCTGTTGAGAAATGGTTTGACAAGGGTCATTTTATTGTGTACATATGCTGGGAATCTGATACCAATTGAGGCTTTAATCTTTTGTTTGAGGGGATTTTATTCAACTGCTTTTGAGTGATCATGGATGAAGCTTCTTGTAACAACAATGCTTTACCTCCTTTCCTTGCCAAGACCTATGAAATGGTGGATGATCCCTCCACTAACTCTGTTGTTTCCTGGAGTCTCAACAACAAAAGCTTCATTGTTTGGAACCCACCAGAATTCTCTAGGGACCTCTTGCCAAGATACTTCAAGCACAACAACTTCTCCAGCTTTATCAGACAGCTGAATACTTATGTAAGTAGTAATCATTGTTTGTCTTAAATTCGTGATTTTGGCTCTGATGTGAAACTATACTTTTAATTTCTTGTTTCTGCTTTCTTTTTCGTAGGGATTTAGGAAAGTTGATCCTGAACAATGGGAGTTTGCGAACGAGGGCTTTGTTAGAGGTCAGCCACACCTAATGAAGAATATCCACAGACGCAAGCCGGTTCATAGTCATTCTACACAGAATCTTCATAGTTCTCCCTTGAATGAATCAGAAAGACAAGGGTACAAGGATGATATCGCAAAGTTGAAGGGCGATAAAGAATCGCTTCTATTGGAACTGCAAAGACATAAGCAGGAGCACCAGGGACTCGAGTTACAAATGCAAAGGTTAACGGAGTGTGTGCAGAATGTGGAACAGGGCCAAAGGAACATGCTGTCCTCCTTGGCTCGAACTTTGGATAAACCGGAGCTAGCATTAAGCCTCATGCCTCAAATGGGACTGCCCGATAGAAAGAGAAGGCTGCCTGGAAACAATTACCTTTATACTGAAACAGGCACGGAGGACAATCAAACGAGCACTTCTCAAATTTCGATGCCTGAAAATATGGTTTCAACTTCTCTTGTTACGTTCAACAAGGAGCTGTTAGATCAATTAGAGTCTTCTTTGATCTTCTGGGAGAATATGTTACAAGACGTTGGTCAAACGGTGGTCCACGAGAGTCCAGCGATCGAGTTGGATGAATCTACAAGTTGTGCAGATAGCCCTGCCATTTCGTACACACAACTAAACGATGAGGTTGAACCCAAGACATCTGGAATCGACATGAACATCGAGCCTAGTGCAAACCCTGTTTTGGAGGTTGCTCCACCGGAAGAGACAGGGGTTGCCTCTAATGTACCAACTGGAGTAAACGATTTATTCTGGGAACAGTTCCTTACTGAGAATCCCGGTTCAACAGATGCCCCAACAGACGTATTGTCAGAAAGGAAAAATCTTGATGGCAGAAAAAGCGAAAGCAAACCAGTCGACCAAGGGAAGTTTTGGTGGAGCGTTAAAAGTGTAAATAACCTTGCTGAACAGTTGGGACATCTTACTCCAGCAGAGAGAACCTAACTTGGTAGGTTATGTTATATTCTTTTAGTGAATATTATGTCATGTTTTACACCTTTCTGGCTTGTATACTAGAGAGAGATTGTTTCATCAGGGAATAGTATAGAGAACCATTTATGCTTGTCATCATGCTTATAGAGTTTATGAATCTTATAGAATGTCTTTACCACCATACTTATAGTTTATGTCCATGGATAATTGATTACCATTTCTTTTGCAATTTATCTTTGTCTGCCTATAGGTACAATATATTGTCGATGTCTATATGAGCTGCAAGCCTGATTTCTAATCCTCTTTGTGGATATAATCTTATAATGCAATTACATATCAGCATTGCGGTACACTCACTTGCTTAGAAAATATGTAAAAGTATAATCTGATGCAGGTAATTATTAGTAAATAGTAATGGACAGTGGAGTCTGAATTTCGAGCTATATATGCTTTGAGCTTCTCTCTGTATAAGGAGGATATGATTTTCTTATGTGCTTTGCAATTTCGTTCCTTTGATAGTGACACATTATTATGATTTGTTTAGCCTAGGATTTCTTGAAGAATTGCAAGAAATGAAGTGAACAGGTTGGAAATTTATGCCAATCAACTTTACTTTTCTTCGAAATTTATTGAAAGCACGAGAATTTTCTCATTATGAAATGAAGGGCTAGACATCCTTTCTCAATCTGAACTCAATTATATGTATATTACGTTATCTTTACAAAGTCGTTGCTAACTTGCTATTGATGGTGAATTAATGGTTAGATATGCTTTTGGCGTCCATGTCATGTGCATTTATTTCCAAGAATGCTTCACATATTATATGTTTAGCTGGTATTTGTCATGATATATATGGACTTTATTTTAGAACTTTAATTTGTCCTGTCTTTAACATTCAACTTGTCATCATGGTGTTTTGAAGTTTTGAACATTCCCGTTTTCCAGAATGCTGAACTTTCTCTCCTCTAACTTACGAGGGGGGCCGGAACAAAATATATAGAAATAAAAAGAATGAGAAAACCACATAGCAGGACTGGAGTCTTCTTCACTCATCCCATTTTTTCTTGTTTTTCTTTGAAATAATTGCAACTTGCTTTTCTTTTGGTTGAAATTGCTTTCCTTCTTCTGTGGGTTGTCAAAGCAAGGTGTGGGCAAAGATTTAGACACCCGGCCTAGACTCTTGGAGATCTTGGAAGTCTCCTTAATTGGAGTGTCAGCAACATTATCATCATTTGAATTTTCTTCCATTTCTGGATTGAGTTCAACAATATGCTAGGAAAGGAAGGGGGGATCTTTCGTTTTTATTTATTGTTTTTGGAGGCGATAGATGGCTTCATATTTGTTTCTATTGGAGTCGAAAAGTCGAGAGCAAGTAGTTCTATGTGAGTTGTGACAGCATAGCTAAAATTACTATGTTTTTTCAGTACTTTGCCTCATTTTAAGGATTGTGTTCTCTTGATCTGACAAGACCATCCATGTTGTATGAACAATTAATAAGTGTAGCAGTTATGAATGATTAGGACATATTTTTAGTTGTTCTGTGGTGCAGATGGGTTCTAGTTAGCTTTGAGGTTATGTGAGGGAGAGGAAGACAATTCTGCAGAGGGAGTGTTGATTGAGGATTCAAATAAGCTTTGGGGTTTCATTTGTAAGCCCATCTGGTTATCGTGTGACTCAAGAGTCTGTGGACCTTGGTCCTAAACGGCGTAATTTTGAATTTTAATTTTGATGGCGATTGTTTGTCGTTCAATTTAAATTACAGGTTTTTTTTTTTTTTTTTTTTTTTTTTTTTTTTTTTTTTACACTGTAAATCATGTGAATGTGTCTTGTGTTATACGTTTCTGTGTCTCATGTTATGCAATTCTATACCTTAAGCGTATGGATTCTATACTTGAAATAAAGTAAATATAACATGCACTTTTGTGTTTTGTGTTATGCGTTTTTGTGTCTTGTGTTATGCAATTCTGTACCTTAATAATATTGATTCTGTACCTGAACTAATGTAAATATAAAATATATGTATGTGTCTTGTGTTATGCGTTTTTGTGTTCATGTTATGTAATTTTGTACCTTAAGCGTATGGATTCTGTACTTGAAATAGATTAGTAGTTGTGTAACACACAACATATTGTATCTTATTTTACGAATTTATGTCTTATAGGACATATTGGGGGGTGTTTGGTAAATGACTGTTAGCTGATTGAGTTACTAGGTTTGACTAATTGATAGCATTAGCTAATTGTAGAAAAATGTTTGGTAAATTAGCTGTTAGTTGTTAGCTGATTACATACAAAATGACTTTTTCAAAAGCTGATAAATTTTAGCATTTTGGAGCAATAAGTTTACAAGAAAGCTAATTAATCTAACACTCATATTCATTGTTTAACAAAGTCAAACAGCTAATACTGATCAAATAAATCAAAATTGGCTGATAGGTTAATTATTTTACCAAATAGGGTCATTATTTACATAAATCAGATTTAAAAATAATTAAATATATAACATGTGTATGTGTCTTGTGTTGTGAGTTTTTGTGTTTCGTGTTATGAAATTTTGTACCATTAAGAGTATTGATTTTGTACCTAGAATAAATTAAAATTGGTATTAAAATATGAAAAACAGAAAACTACAGAATCTGTTACAGCTTAAATATCAAAACGTCGTCGTTTTGATACAGGGTCAGTAATGCTATGTGGACCATGGTGCATATTGTATTCATTATTCACCATGACTATTGGAAAGTCCATAACAATTGGAAATGAAGTTTACTTTCTTGTTTTATTCATCATTCATTACTTTTTAGATAAAAACTCACCACAGATCTATGAAATATTTTACAAAATCCATCCAGGCATCCACCAATTAAGTTCAATTATAGCCATATGAATTCAGGAATGCACCAAGTTCCTTGTGTACCAAACAAGAATAACAAAAAAGGGCAAGAATGTTACTATACTAATCACATTTCCAAGCCCCCTTTTGATGCCCAGAAGTACAATCCAGGCATAAACCCACAACCATTAATTGGAAGGCTACGATCCATCCAAGGCAGAACTGTACATAATCCTCCTGACTTTCATGCACAATTAGTGCTGTGAGCTTGTTCTAGCTTTTAATTTCTTGCATATATAATTGGAAAGAAAGTTACAGAAGAAAATGGAGCTTGCCAGAATGCAAGGTGAAATTGATAGTCCGGGATGTGGAGACAATAATAATGCAAATCCAGTTGGTTTATTCGCTACCCCTCGTTTCTTGTTGAAGATATTTGACATGGTGGAAGATCCAAACACGGATTCACTCGTATCCTGGAGTTCAAACGGGGCGAGTTTTGTCATCTGGGATCATAACCGCTTCGCTGCAGAGCTTCTTCCCGAGTACTTCAAGCACAGCAATCTGGCAAGCTTCATCTATCAGCTCAACAACTATGTAAGTGCATTATATTATGGCCCTGTTTGGTAAATGGCTGTTAGCTGATTGTGTTAATTAGCGGGTATAACTAGTTGATAACATAGTTGTTTGGTATAGTTTCTTTTATGAAAAAGCTAATTGAAAAAGTTGCTTGGAGTAGCTTTTTAAATTTTAGCATTTTGGAGTTGCAAAAAGCTAATTAACCAAACACTTATATTGATATTTTAACTAAATCAAACAATTAATAGTGGTCAAATAAGCCAAAATTGACCTATAGGCCAATTTTTTACCAAACAGGGTATATATATTCATGTAGGAATGGATTTCAATTGAATTGAAGTTGATATCAGTTAGTTTTTGAGATTGTGTTTTGTGTGTGTTGATGAACATGGCAGGGGTTTCGAAAAGTTAACTCCGAGAGGCATGAATACGAGAATCAATGGTTTAGACCGGGGAAAAAGGACTGGTTGAGAAGCATCAGAAGTCGAGTTCAGAAATCGAAAATGTTGCAGAAGAAGAATGGATCATCATTTACAGCACCTGTGGTTACTGAAGATTTGGATGTGATGATGAAGAAATTGAAGGCTGAACAGATAGCTTTGAGGGCAGAGATTCAGAAGCTGAAAGAACAGCAAGAAAACATGGAAAAAGAGCTTGCCAGACCTCAAGAAATGGAGAACAGTGACTATGGAGATGATGATGAGGAAAAAAGGGTCATCTCAAGTTTCTCCCTGGAATTCCTCCAGCTGGTGAAGCGAAAAGCGGGCACCGATAATGAAGGAGGGCGTAAGAAGAAGAAAGGCGATGATGATGAAGAAGCAGTGGTAATCAAACCAGATTTGCAGTGTTTAGATGAGGCGAAAAAGGAGGAGGAGAATGCAAGAAGGAATGCAGAGAATTCTGCATTTTGGAAGAAGATATTTGAGGATGATTCTGATGCAGAGAATGGAGTGGAGGAGGTGCAGCCCTTGAAAGACCGTAAGATCATGGTGGAACTTGATGATATGATGGCATCCAAGATTGCCATGGAAGAAGGGCTAAGTTTGATTTCCAAGGTTGCTAGTTTAGGAGAGGAGGATCATGATGAGGCTCATTTTCAGCTTTGGACATAGAATCAATGGTATATTTATCTCTTCTTTATTACTTGTAGGGATTTTATATTGGTGTCAATAATACCCGGATAATTGGATAAAGTACTGGATCCATCCTGGTGCATTTAATCCATCAAAACAGTCAAACAACGGTCAACAACCAATATGTTATAAGGAAAATGATAATTTATGCCTATCAGGTATAGACCAATTATAAATGTCACTTCTATACTAAATTTGAAGTGATATAAATGTTGTCCATAAATTGTCAATGTGGTTATATATTGTCTATTATTTTAGTCGTTTAATTGTTAAGGTGCATGGTCATATATTGTCTCTATATACGGTAATTTATGCCTCTCAGAAAGAGTAAAATATGACAACATTAAGACAGTTCAATCACAATATTTATATCACTTAGAATTGAAAGGTGACATTTATAATTGACATAAATTATAATATATTATATATGATTGTACTTAATAATAGTATTATATTGTATATTGACACCATTGGAAATTCATAATTAATATAAATGTAGTTTTCTATTGCATAAGATCAAATGGTCTGCATTTATTACATAATACCATTGGCACACAATTTTAATGTAGTTTAATGCATTTACCTAGAATATAATAGTTCTAATATTTTGTCAAATTTGAGCTGTAGATTCAAGTGAAAAGACTTCTAGTGGCTTGAATATAAGATTAAGAGTTCGAACTATTCTTCCAAAAGGTTGAACCCCAACCCTAAGGGCTAAGAGTTCGAACTATTGATAAGATGGGTGCTGCTTTAATACAATTCAATGCATTTACGGGGAAAATGTAATTTATGCCCTTCCATAATATGCCAATTATCAATGTAACTCTTTAAATTATTAGTGATGTAAATGTTACCCCCTAATTTTTAACACGGTACATATATTGCCACCCCCATAGTAAAAAACTAAAAATGTTGCTCTTCAATTCCCCCCTTACGGTATGGGAGGGGCAATATCTGTACCATTTTAAAAATTGAGAAGCAATATTTACACTACTAATAATTTAGGAGTGACATTGATAATTGGCATATTATGGAGGGACATACATTACAATTTTTCATTATTTACCTAAAATATTTTTAATATTTTAGTTAGAGTTAATTACCAAAATGGTCCCTTGACTATAGCGAAATTACCAATTTGGTCATTGACTATTTTTTTAACCAATTAAGTCCCTCAACTTTAAAATTTTTAACCAATTTGGTCCTCCGTTAGTTTGACCGTTAGTCGACCGTTAACTTGGGACCAAATTGGTAATTTCGCTATAGTCAAGGGACCATTTTGGTAATTAACTTTAGGGGTGGGCAATTCGGTTTAGTTTTCTCGAATCGAACCGTACCGAACCGAACCGAACCGAAGTAATATACCGAACAAAAGAACGATATTGGATTCTTGTATACCGAACGGTTCGATAAAATTCCCGATTCGAATTGTTCGGTAAAAAATTGAACTGAATCAAATACCGTTTGATTTTTTTTTTTAAAAATATAATAATAATAATAATAATAATAATAATAATAATAAAATTAATAAATAAATAAATAAAAAATAAATCCAAGTCACTTGCTGCTTGCTCTGCCGTTCAGCTCATATTCTCACGGGTATCTCTCGTAAATGCTTTATTTGATTTCTTTATGATTTGTTATCAAAAGTTATATATTATGTGCTATGATGTTTACATAGTCCATATTCAAAGTCTAATATATAACAAAATAGCAATTCAAAGTTCAAACGGTATTCGGTTCGGTTTAGTTTTTACCGAACAATTCGGTTGTTCGGTATACAAGAATCTATTACCGTTCGGTTGTTCGGTATATTACCGAATCTAACTAGTTTGGTTCCATTCGGTTTGAGAAAACTCAATCGAATTGCCGACCCTTAAAGTTAAATACCAAAATGGTCCCTTGACTATAGCGAATTACCAATTTGGTCCCAAGTTAACGGTTGACTAACGGTCAAACAAATGGAGGACCAAATTGGTTAAGATTTTTAAAGTTGAGGGACTTAATTGGTCAAAAAAAATAGTCAAGGACCAAATTAGTAATTTTGCTATAGTCAAGGGACCATTTCGGTAATTAACTCTTTTAGTTAAGTTTCAACGTTGGATTAAGTTTTAAAAAAAAATTAAATGACTTAAATATAAGTTTGGGAGTTTGAAATAACTTTATTAAGATGAAATTAAGTTTTAAAAAAAAAAATTAATGGCGTGCAGACCATTTACATCTTCATTATGATGGCCACAATTTGCATGCATGTGTTTAGTATTTATTGTTTACACTAGTCGAGGGCACGCGCTTTGCGCGAAATGTCATGCCCAACAATCAATTATTATGTTATAATTTTTTATTTTTTCTTTTTAAAACGAGTATGTTCTAATTTTTAAATAATAATATATATAATTTTTAATAATTGTTATATGAAAAAATAAATAAGAATACATAAATAAGTTATTTAGATACCAACATGATATATAAGAATTGAATTAGGAACATGAGGGAGGACATTAGATTTGATTTTGAGGGAGAGAATGGAGATGTTAGCTAGAATAATGTAGTGTTTCTAAAAAAAAATGTTAAAAAAAAAGAATGGAGTGTTGGAATGATGGAGAAAAAAGAAGACAAAGATCACATCAAGGCAAAGAGGAAGAAGTCAAAAAAGTAATGGCAAAATTGTTATTTCTTTAAAAATTGAGGGCAATTAAAATGAAAAAATAAATCAAAAATTAGATAAAAAAATTTCATCCATTAGATTTGAAATCAATGGTAAGCAAGGGGTGTCATTTTTGAGGGGCAAATGGCAACTCCCAAATATAAGTATAGGGGAGATGTTTTTCCCAGGCACTGTTATTTTCTATGCAATGTTTACCCTTCCCAACTTCCTAGCAGTTATTTCTTTTCTTTCTTTTCAGTAAATCTATCTATAAAATCTCCTCTGTAAGCTTCTGAACATTGAAGATTTTATAAAAAAAATACTATCCTGAGTTTTGTTATATCTGCTCTAGTTGTTTTTTCTTCTCTTGTTTTGTCCTACATCAGTTTGGTATCGGAACCATTAATTTCCTGGGCTACGAACGAGATAGCGAATTTTCCTCTCTATTCGTTGGTCCTATAATGGCACATGGTAGCAACAACGGAGGAAACAATCAGACCACGAGCGGTGACCGTGGACTAGATGCCCTTTGGGCAGCTTTTCAAACACAATGAGAGAATGTTAACTACGAGTTTCAAGAAATTCACAACATCCTCACCAACTTATGCTTAAGACTCGATGGAAATGGTGAAGCCCCCATGGCCGCACCCCAAAGAAGGCACCAACCTCCGGGTGGAAGAACACAGCGAGTCTTACCGTTGGGAAACCCACCTTTTGGCGATACAAATAGCAGTGACTCTGAAGATGAACTCCAAAATCAAGGTGCCCAAGTTCACAGACAAAACCATTATCGGCTAAAGGCTGATTTACCATGTTTTAATGGAAATTTGGACATAGAAGCCTTCCTTGATTGGTGTTACGATGTTGAAAAATACTTTGACATGTTGGATATTCCTGAGGACCGCCAAGCTAAATATGTTGCCCATAAATTACGCGGAGGAGCCGCTGCTTGGTGGGAGGTCACTCAAAATAACAGGAGGAGGCAAGGGAAAATGGCGATCACCACATGGAGAAAAATGAGGAAGCTTATGTCAGGAAGATTATTACCTCCTGATTATCAACAACACTTATTTCAAAGGTACCAAAGATGCTCACAAGGATCCCGAAGCGTAAACGAATACACAGAGGAGTTTTATCGTTTGGGAGCTTGTTGTAATCTCTCTGAAACCCCAGAACAACAAACTGCCAGATATATCAACGGGCTGAGGTTTAATATTCGTGAGAAAATGACATTAACACCTATCTGGTCTGTTGATGAAACATTTAACATGGCAATACGAGCAGAGGATATTTTCATGCAATCTAACCAACGAAGGCAGCATTCCAACTCTGTTCCCCAAGGACCTTCACTACCACCCATGCAAGGTAACACCTCCAACCGACCTATTCCTATCTTACCCCACCCGGCAACATCCAATGATGTCGTTTCATTGAGGAATCCTCCACAAAAACAAAATAATGAGCAACCCACACGGAGTGCAGCACCGAATCCTTATGCCAACCCCATGACGGGTAAGTGTTTTAAATGTGGGGAGCCAGGGCACCGTTCAAATGAATGTAGAGCGCGACGATCGGTTAACTTGGTTGCCGAGAATACCGATGACCTTACTGAAGGTG
This sequence comes from Ipomoea nil, assembly GCF_001879475.1. NCBI lineage: Eukaryota > Viridiplantae > Streptophyta > Magnoliopsida > Solanales > Convolvulaceae > Ipomoea > Ipomoea nil. Next base: position 567,685 of record NW_017616639.1, read on the forward strand.
AAGATTGTAATGAGAACATTGAAATTGCTGAAGAGGATGGTGAGCATGTAAGTTTTGTCATCAAGAGGATCTTATACACAACTAAAGAAAAAGGGCCAGTCTAACGTAGTAATATTTTTCGGGCATATTGTAGTATCTTGGGGAAGGTGTGCAAACTCATCATCGACAATGGGAGTTGTGATAACATTGTTTCTCGGTCTCTTGTGCAACACCTCAATCTCCGCACTGAGCCACACCCAAGGCCGTATAAGTTAGGTTGGATCAAAGAGGGCCCATCGGTCTCAGTTACAGAAATTTGCCATGTCCCTATCTCAATTGGGAAGAGCTACGAAGATACAATTGCGTGTGAAGTTATAGACATGGATGTCTGTCATATTCTTCTTGGTAGGCCTTGGCAATTTGATGTTGATGCAACTCATCGCGGACGACAGAATGCTTATGAATTTCTTTGGAATAATAAAAAGATAGTTGTTCCACCTGCTACATGGGACGAAGCCAAAGATAAAAGAACGTGTGCCATCACATTATCAAACAGATGGAAGGACTTTTTGAATGAAGCCCGGAAAAGCAAAATTATTCTGGTATTGGTTGCCAAAGAACATATTTTTGAAACTAATGTCATACCTTGTGAGCTCCATTCCTTGTTAAAAGAATTTTCTGATGTTGTGCCTGAGGACCTCCCTGACGGCTTACCACCTCTACGGGATATCTAACACCAAATAGATTTGGTCCCAGGTTCAAGTTTGCCCAACCTTCCACACTACCGCATGAGCCTTGCTGAAAATGAAGCTTTGAATAAGATGATTGATGAGTTGTTAAATAAGGGGTTTATTCAAGAAAGCAAGAGTCCATGTGCTGTGCCTGCTCTTCTTACTCCAAAAAAAGATGGCAGCATGAGGATGTGTGTTGACAGTCGCGTCATCAACAAAATAACAGTCAAAGTATAGATTCCCAATCCCGCGAATTGATGATATGTTAGACCAACTCCATGGGGCAGCAGTGTTTTCAAAAATTGATCTAAGGAGTGGCTATCACCAAGTTCGAATAAAGCCAGGAAATGAATGGAAGACAGCTTTCAAGACGCTTGATGGTCTCTTCGAGTGGCTCGTTATGCCGTTTGGGCTATCCAATGCCGCAAGCACTTTTATGCGGCTTATGAATCAAGTCTTGAAATCATTCATTGGGAAATTTGTCGTTGTGTATTTCGACGACATTCTGATTTATAGTCGAAGCCGTGCTGAACATGAGAATCATTTGAGGATGGTTTTAAATGCCATGCGAGAACGCAAACTCTATGCCAATTTAAAAAAAAATGTTCATTTCTGACTACTAAATTGGTTTTTTATTTTTTGGGTTTTGTGATTAGCTATGAAGGAATCCAAGTGGATGAAGGAAAAGTGCAAGCTGTTAAAGACTGGCCAACTCCAAAGACTGTGAGTGAAATTTGGAGCTTTCTTGGATTAGCAAGTTTTTACAGACGGTTTATTAGAAATTTTAGTTTCATTGCTGCACCCTTAACAGATTGTTTACGAAAGAGTGGATTTCATTGGGGTGAAGCTGCTGAGAAAAGTTTTGTAGAACTAAAAAATAAGCTCACTACATCACCTGTTCTCGCCATACCGGATTTTTCTAAACTTTTTGAAGTGGAATGTGATGCCAGTGGCAAAGGTATTGGAGCTGTATTATCTCAAAATCGGAGGCCAATTGCCTTCTATAGTGAACGTTTGAGTACGGCACGGGAACGATGGTCTACATATGAGCAAGAACTTTATGCAGTGGTTCGGGCCTTGCGTACATGGGCTCATTATTTGCTGCATCGTGACTTCCTAATTTATTCAGACCATGAGGCCTTGAAATATTTTCGCAGCCAGAAACACTTGAACAAAATGCATGCCCGATGGGCATCGTATCTTGAGCAATTTTCATTCCACATTCAGCACAAATCAGGTACAGCCAATCGCGTTGCTGATGCCCTCAGTAGAAAAAGGAGCTTATTAATCACATTACAGGGTGAGATTATTGGGTTTGACATCCTAAAGAACCTGTACGAAGAAGATGACGATTTTAGTGACATTTGGAGACAAGCTTTGCTTCATGACTGCTCACAAGATTTTCATATTTCAGATGGGTATCTTTTCAAGGGTAACCGATTGTGCATACCACGAACATCATTAAGAGAACAACTCATTCGGGATTTGCATGCTAGCGGACTTGGTGGTCATGTTGGGAGAGACAAAACTATTGCTGCTGTGGAGGAGCGATTTTATTGGCCTCAATTGAAAAGAGATGTTGGTTTATTTGTGAAACGTTGCTTTGTCTGCCAAGCATCAAAAGGTCATTCGCAGAACACTGGATTGTACATGCCATTACCTATCCCTGAAGATATCTGGGAGGACTTGTCCATGGATTTCGTCCTTGGGTTGCCACGAACACAGCGGGGAGTGGACTCTGTCTTTGTTGTTGTTGATCATTTCTAAAAAATGGCGCATTTCATCCCATGTCGAAAGACTTCTGATGCTGTCCATATTTCTAGATTATTTTTTCAGGAAATTGTACGTTTTCATGGTGTTCCACATTCTATCACGCCCGATCGTGATGCAAAGTTTCTGTCACATTTTTGGACTACATTATGGAAGAGGTTCGATGCAAGTTTGAAATATAGTAGCACTGCACACCCGCAAACAGATGGCCAGACCGAGGTCACTAATCGCACTCTTGGGAATCTCGTTCGCTACATCTGCAGTGGCAACTTTAAACATTGGGACTTCGCCTTGGCTCAAGCTGAATTTGCCTACAACAATTCTGTTCATGCATCCATTGGTCGCTCACCCTTCTCTGTTGTTTACAGGAAGACCCCAAAACATGCTGTTGATCTTCTCCGTTTGCCTCCTGTAAAGAAAACACATAAGGTGGTGGGCTCCATTGCAGACCAGGTCCAATCTGTGCAAGAAGAAGTCCGGACACAACTGGCAGCTTCTAATGCTAAATACAAGGCTGCTGACAAGAAACGTCGCCAACAACTCTTTAATGTTGGGGGAGATGTTTTGGTTTATCTTCAAAAAGAACGACTTCCAGCTGGTAACTATCATAAGCTCTTCCCGAAGAAACATGGCCCCTTTAAGATCCTAAAGAAAATCAACGATAATACATATGTGGTGGATATTCCTGATTATTGGAAGATTTCGAAAACATTTAATGTTGCCGATCTGTTCAAATTTCACTCTGCAGATGACCCGCTGTATCCAGACACCATTAACTCGGGGTCGAGTTCTTCATCCGGTGGGGGAGAATGATGGTGTGCAGACCATTTACATCTTCATTATGATGGCCACAATTTGCATGCATGTGTTTAGTATTTATTGTTTACTTGTTTTTCCCAGGCACTGTTATTTTCTATGCAATGTTATTCCTTTTCTTTCTTTTCAGTAAATCTATCTATAAAATCTGCTCTGTAAGCTTCTGTTTGAACATTGAAGATTTTATAAAAAAAATACTATCCTGAGTTTTGTTATTTATGCTCTAGTTGTTTTTTCTTCTCTTGTTTCGTCCTATATCATTTTTGATGTAGATACTTTTCCTAGACTCACATGATGAAAGATCTCTATCCTGATTTGTCACATCATGAAGTAAAGATGATGAAGTAGAATTTAAAAATGCATGTAATTACAACTTTAATTTTTAATTTTTATCTAAAGAATGATGATATCAGATTATTAGATACAAGCATACAGCCGTCAGCCGTCCTCTCAAATCTCAATGACAAGAATTTACTCAAGCTTAGACTTTATATTGTATTCATTGCAAACTATCACGAAATCTTTTGGTATCTGAGAATAAGATGGCTACAAAATTAATGGGCCATTCCACCATAATATAGAAAATAATAAGCTTAAAAAAAAAAAAAAAAAAAAAACCAAACGCGAAATAGATTAAAGCAAACCCAAGAGACAAGATGGTGGGATATCCTCTCAAACACTTAGACAGGAGTAGAACCCGTTGTCCGAGCTAACGCATGAGCCACACGGTTCGCTGATCTTTTGACATGTCGAACCAACACGGTTCCAATACTATGAGCAATGAACTAACACTGCTTAACAACTAAACCAACATAAGACAAATCAAGATTTATCAAATTAAAACTACTACAGAAGTTCAAACAATCCGACTTAACGAAATAAAAAGACTCATGGCCCCACCTCAACCAGGATAATACCTCCTTGAGAGCACTGTTTTCCATTCCACACCGCATCATTCCGCACCTTCCACATCACCCAAAACCGGCAAGCCATTACTATACCCCGAGCCCCAACTGGATCCCGCAGAGCCCCCTCAACGAAGTCAGCGAAAGTTTTTTCATTCAGCACATCACCCACACCCCACAACTGCCATGCCATCGGGCATTCACATAAAATGTGAGATATGGTTTCCAAAGCCGAGGCACACACCGGACAGCCACCTCCCGCATACACTCTTCTCACCTTATGGAATACAACTTATTTGTACTTAGAAACTGTTGGAAATTGGTGAATAAATCGATACACAAAAAATATATATAAAATATATATTTGTCCCGAAAAATGGAATTTAATTTATAGAAAATTAATTCCAACCAACTTTGGTACGAAACCAAAATTACATATATATACAATATATATATTAACCAAATAGGGATTTATTTTATCAAAATAATCCCACCACAACTAGTACGAAACTAGTACACGGGACTTAATTTCCACGAAATTAATCCCACCACAACTAGTACGAAACTAGTACAAGGATTTAATCTATCCGAGATTAATCCCGCCACTTGGTCCGAAACCAAGAACAAAAATAAACAAGATACGGGTTTCTAACCTGAGGTTTTAACCCAACGAGAAGAAAGAAGAAGCAGAGGAAGCCCGAGTCGTGTGTACACACACTCTCCTTAAAACCGATTCGCCACCTCCCGAGGGTGCTAGGATCGTTGTAGCGTCAGTCTCCCAGGATAAAACGGACTACGACTTTGGCGTTCGAGCACTCCAACCCAAAGCCCAGCGAACTAGAACACAAGTTGAGCACTCCAATGTTTTATGGAATTATGTTGGCAAACAATTTCCTCTTTGAAACCAAGAATGAGAGTTGAGAGAAAAATAAAATGTTTTGAGACTTTCAAAATCATGTGTGTAAACATTCTGCCAACATAACAAGCTTATATAGGAGAATGGATTTAATAGCATCATCATGTCACATTAACCAACATAAATCCAAGATTTAATAATTGGATAATAACGTTTGAAACGGTCGTAATTATTATCGTAATAATTCCAACGGTCACGAACTTAATACGCGATTAATTCGTACCGACCACAACGACCCGTTTCAAAATATCTGAGTGACCGAGAAGTCCGTACAAACCAGAAGGTTTAATGAATTGGGATTGGAAACCACACCCGAATGGTCCACACGCACCGAAACGGTGCAGCACGAATCAATGCATATAGCATTGACTCGTGCTCAGCACGAAAGTAGCTCACGAAAGGAGAGCACGAAAGGAGCTCACAACTCCAACTTTCAGCATGAAACTAAAGCTTATAATTAAGCTTTCAATTTTGCATGCACTTTCGTCCAGCATGAAAGCATAACACGAAAGGTGCTAAAAATCCCAATTCACTAATTAAGCAACCAAAGCTTAATTACACTTAACTCTACAACTTTCGTGCAGTGCAACGAAAGTTATTAAAATGCTTATTTCTAATTAGCATTTAAACTTAAGTTTTTGACTTCTCTCCAAATAGGTTCACTTTGAGAATCAATTTCTCATTCACCTATTACCCATTTTGAGCGTACATTATATCAAATTCTTCGTCTCACTACGAAGAACTCGAATCCACTTTGACCCGACCCAAATCGAAAGTGGACCCACATATATTTGTACCACAAAATAATCACTCAAAATGTCATTTTTAGCTAAAAATTCCAACAGAAACCTTTCAGAACCATGCACTTAAAAGAGTTTAAGGTCTATATAGCTTTGAAAGAGTAATATTATATGTATTTTTTAAATTAATTTTTGAATCACGCTATATATTTTCCGTTCTTGATTTTACCTCCTAATGTTTACTTCCTGATATAGCAATATATATTTTTTCATTGATCGTGACGAATTAGCTCATCCTATCCAACCCTAAAAAATGAATATACTTAAATATAAAACGAAGCACTCAAGGTCAGGGAGGCATTTGATAGGCAGTAAAATTATGAAGGAAATTGATGGGATATATTATCGGTAGTGGGCTATGTTTGGTGGACCCATTGCTTGACCCAAGGTCAAGGAGGCATTTGATAGGCAAATTATATCGTGCACCGCGATGATCGCATCAAAACGATGTCGTTTTATTTAATGAAAAGAAACAGAATCTTCACAAAAAATAATTCTGTTCTTTAGTTTTATTTTGTATACACTGCAGTTTCAGTTCAACACAACTACAATTTAATTTCGATATAATTATAGTTTCATTCAATATTTATACACTCAAATATGTGAAAATGTTATTTAATTTTATTTTATATACACTATAGTTTCATTAAAACACAACTACATGATCATTTCAATATAATTACAACTTCATTGTACAATATACACTCAAATATGTGAAATGTTATTCAGTTTCATTTTATATATACTGTAGTTTCATTTCACCATAACTACAGTATCATTTTGATATAATTGCAGTTTCATTTGATAATATAAATATAATACGTGAGACAGTGTCGGTTTAGACACACTGTAGTGTCACTCCGTTATGTTGGTCCCGATAGAATGTAAAGAGAGTCTAGAGGGGGGGGGGGGGGGGGGGGGGTGAATAGACTCTTCTCGTGAAATGCCCTAAAAGACACCTTTCGGTGTTTTGGCGCACCGGAAAAGATAGATTCGTTTTAAATACTTTGCACGAGTTTGCGTAGTTAAGGAAACTTTCGGTAAGGGTGATATAGGGAATGATGCGAATGCAGAAAGGAAAAGTGTAAGTAAAGAGATAGAAGGGACACGAGATTTTATAGTGGTTCGGCCAAACGTTGCCTACTCCACTCTTCTTCCACAACGATGGAAGGATTGCACTATCACTCCTTAGTACAATTACACAAAGACTTCCTTGATCACTGAGCTGGACAGCCTTCGTAGGTTTTTCAACTCCTCGAGTTTACTCCGCCTCTATCAACTTCTTCTTCTGAGTTGAGGTTGGTAGAAAAAGATTTCTTGAGTTCTCCAACGATGAAGTCTTGACTTTGAGATAAGATTGCTTCGATCAAATGGCAAGACTTCTTTTGAGGTGTAAGAAAGAGATCAATAACCTTCTTCAAGTAACTTAGCACCTCCATACTGGTTCACAAAAGCTTTTAGTAAAAGGAGAGCATTTAAGAGCTTCTGCAAGTAGATGAGTCGAGTGATAATGAACCAGCACCTTCTTAGCTGATGAAGGTGGATTTATATAGGTGATGAAAATTCATCCGTTGAAGGGAGATGAACTTTTCGAACCTTTTAACCATTGGACAAGGACCGGGGAGCTTCATGCATTAAATGCTCCATTAATGAGATTGTACCATGTAGCCGTTTGAAGGTATGGAAAGCATTTGGTTTTGTCTTTTAGCTTCAGGAGATGGTACATCTTCATTTAATGCTCCTTGAAACGTGTGCCCCATAAGATGAAGTCCTTATTGTCCTAGGATGTTGTCAAATCAGACAGGTAGGACATTCTTCTCGTTGTTGAAGAGAAGTAATGTTTGATAAAGATTGTCTTTTAACAAAATTGTTCTTTCGTGCTAGTTGACAACTCCTGCTTGACTTTCGTTGCTGTTCTTCATGTCATGTGTCTTCTTTCGCCTTGTAGATCCTAACATCTAGTCATAACTCATTTTCGTGTGTTTGTCTAGCTTAACACGAATTACAGAGGAGTTATGGCAACTTTCGTCTAGGACGAAAGCAGCGATTAAAAAAACTAATAGTTAGGGGTCTACTTTTCTACATTACATTGGTATCATCAAAATCCTAATACAACGTTCCTATTATAACTGTAGAAACGGCGCCGTTTTGACACGCGGTGCATAATCGATTATGCACCGCGGTGCACGATATAACGACTGCATTTTAAAGACAAATTTGTGTGGACCATGGTTCACATAGTTGTGTGGACCATGAATATCAGGTACATTTTTAATATATTAAAATTATATTATTTTAGTACTGAAGGTATATTATATAAAATAATGTACCCATAGTATATTAAAAATGGACTTTTAAAAAATGCACCTTACATAAATAATGTACTCTTAGTATATTAAAAATGTACTTTTTATTTATGATACACACAATTGTGTATCGACCATGGTCCATGTAATAATGATTCTCTTAAATGTGGTCTCTCGATCAATTATTGATTAAATAAACGTGGTTCCTCAATTGTCTTGTGGTGTGTCAAATTGGCCCATCTCGTAATGGAGCTAACTAGCAATGTTACTAACTAGGGTTTCGTATAATTGAGTTGGTCCAACATTGAGCTTACGTAACTACAATGTTGCAAGTTAAGTTTAATTCCCATAGAAGCTGCCTGCTATTGGCCATTTTAATTTGATGTGGTCAGCTATGAGCAACTTATGTTGATGTATGTTTTTGTGGTTCTTCGTTGACTGGGGTCACAACTCATAAAGCGAGTTTCATTTAGAATGCACCTTTGGAGGCAAATTATGCCCTGGAAACGTGTTCACCGTGAATGGTGAACACAAGGCCAAACGACGTCGTTTTTAGGCAAAAATAAAAATAAAAATTCACGGATGTGGAGTTAACGGCGCGCGTTGATCAAATTATGAATTTTCTGTTATGAGATTATGAATTTTCATAAAATTCATAATCTCATAACAGAAAATTCATAATCGCATAACAGAAAATTCATAATCTCATAACAGAAATTTATAATCTCATAATAGAAAATTCATAATCTAATAACTGAAAATTCATAATCTTATAACAGAAAATTCATAATGTCATGGTTCCAAAGTGAATGTGTAGGCATGGTTCCAAAGTGAATGAGCAGACATGGATTCATAATTTATGAATGTCCGTGATTTCGGACGGGAATGTGTAGGCATGGTTCCAAAGTGAATGTGCAGGCATGAATTTATAATTTATGAATATCCGAAATCATTGTTCACTTCAAATTAAAGTGAAACCGCAAAATGTGAAAATGAAGAAGAAAAGTCACGCAATTAATTAATAAGAAAAAAAAAAAAAAGATAACAGTGTACTAACACCGTTGGAACCGTGTTCACCATGAATGGTGAACACGGTTCCATGGCATAACGCTCCCCTTTGGATGTCAGCAGGCTTTTCCTTAAATCAAAAATAATTGATGAACCGAATTCGTTCAATCAATAATTAAGAGATCAAAATTGTAATTTTCCTTAAATAATATAATTAATGAAGTTGATGGTCATAGCAATTAAGGTTCAAATACCATGCATGGGTAACATATTAGGCCTCGACCCTAAGATAATCTCACATAGCGTGTGTCTATATATATATATATATATATATATATATATATATATATATATATATAGATTAAAAAATGTTAATTGACACTAGTATTTTGTTGTAATAGGTACAAAAATACAAGTGTATCGTAGCAAATTATATCAGTTACTATCAATACATATATCAACAATATATATGATATAACTTGTTTTTAGGTGTAAATGATATAACTTGTTACACATGCCTGAATTGTGCCAAGTAAAACACGGCATCAATCTCACGACTAATGTCTTGAAAATAACATTTTTGTTTATTTTGACTTTGAGGTGTAATCACTAATAATTAGCAAACAGGCGAAGACAATGTAGAGAGAAGTTAACTTGGTAATTGGGAATGGGGATTATGGTGCATGCTTGATTTATTTAGGCTTGGGTCTGATCTAGATTTGATATTTTGTTCCTTTTCTGGTTGAATTTTTCAGGAGTTCACATTGTTGTTGTTGTTGCGAGAGATACCAACAAGCACTATTTAAATTCTACACTTAGTAAACTCATGCTTCTGTGTAATAACTCACAAACCACACATGAGAAGTAAACTGCATTTGGAAGACCTTATGTGACGGGCTCATCCAGAAGAGTATTAGTAAGAATCGAACTCGTGACTTTCTGGTACAAGAATCATACTTAGACTCGATCCACCCTTTTTAGGACATGTACGTATGTTTTCCTTTTCCCTAGGTTGAAAGGAAAGAAGATTTTTTTTTTTTTTTTTTTTTTAAAAACTTAGGAACAAATTGCAATTCAATGGGAGAGGAAAAATGTTGGAATTGTTGGGTAATATGGTAGAAAATTCCCAAAAATAATAATAATCCTACGGAAAGATTAATATTATATGGGAAAACAGAAAATTGGGAAGGAAAAGGTTGAGTGTTTGGGTATAGGTTTAGCACGAGTTCGAACACAAGGTTCTTTTCCTTAAAACCTTATTTGCTACCTCCCACAAGTGCTAGGAGCGTTGTAGCCTAGGTTTCCCAGGATAAAACGTGCTACGATTCCTTGTTTAAGCACCTAAACAAGGAACCCGGCAAACAAAGCAAAGTAGAGAACACTAGTTGGTAAAGAAGATAGTAGAAGCAGAGTTTTGGGAAGCTGAAAGCTACTGGAATTCCTTTCGTTTTTGTACTGTGTAAAATGCTACTGCTTCTACCTCTCTTTATATAGGGATGTTGGAGTGATAGCATTCAACATGGCCATTAAATTGGTGTTAAAACCAATTGTGTAACACCTGTAACGGTCACCACTAAGTAGGATTAAACTCAGAATTAAAACAGTATTAATTCCGTAACAGATGAGTTTAATCTTCTGCACTTTCGGGTTTCAGACCGTTGGGGTGCAGGTTCACACGAGAGTACATCTCTCGTGTGCATAACTTAGCCCGTAAGGCCAGCCCATTTCCGGACGACCGTTGGGGTGCAGGTTCACACGAGAGTACATCTCTCGTGTGCATAACTTAGCCCGTAAGGCCAGCCCATTTCCGGACGACATTCGTGCCCGTAGGTGCCGGCGCACGCGAGCTCGGGCTTGATTTCAAGCCTTTTTGATGTCCTCTAGTTGGATTTTGATTTGCACCCCCCCCCCCCCCACGTGCGAGAGAGCCTCTATGCTATACAATTCTACAAGCTTGAAAAGAGCTCATGTATATAAGGGGGGCAAATCTTGTTTCCAAACCAATGTGGGACAAAGTCCTACATTTTCCCTTCATTTCCCAACTTAAATGGGTCTACTTTGAGAATCAATATCTCATTCACCCATTATCCGTTTTGAGCGTACAATATATCAATCTCTTCGTCTTACTACGAAGAATCCGAATCCACTTTGACCTGACCCAAATCGGAAGTGGACCCCACTGATAACTGTACCACAAAATAGCCACTTAATATGCCATTTTATGCCATTTTAAGCTAATTTTTCCAACAATCCCCCACATGAATGAAAATTGATTTTCTGGGGTAGTTTTAAAACGGAAACAACTGTGTTCAACGGTCGATCCCTGCATAGGATAGGTAGGGTCACACCATTTGAACCTTCCCTCGTGAAGATACATTTACTCTACTAACTGTACGGTAGAACGCGATGTCTTTGAACCGACTACCGTTTGTGTAGACGATGACATATCTCACACAAGAACCTCCCAACCATGCTTTGTTCTCATGATTGTGCCCATTTTGGTCGTGGGTCACCATTCCTGGTTCTGCAAGAGTTTGTGAAGAATTGTGCCCGTCAATTCTCCTTTGAAGCGACCCTCACTTCTCTCTCACATAGGTGATTCTTTCCCGAGTATCCCGCATACTCACATATGTCAATCGACATTCGAATCACTAAAGCATTTAACATGCTAACCTTGTGCGGGAGCCACTGTTTCTAACGAGGAGTGGTAGGGAATCCGAGACCCCCACAGTGACACACTCCGTTCCATAATTTAGTTGTCCCATTGAACCTAGGTGCCAGCTAGGTTGGGTGTCCACTATAGAACTTTATACCAAGGACTTTAGACCCATTCCTCGTCTCAACTTCTCCACAGCTACTCTACATAACCCTTTGGTTAGCGGATCCGCTATATTGTCTTCTGACTTTACGTAGTCAATCGAGACAACACCAGTTGTGAGAAGTTGTCTAATGGTATTATGTCTACGACGCACATGTCTAGACTTACCATTATACATATGATTCTGTACTCGTCCAATTGCAGCTTGACTATCGCAATGCACACACATTGGAGGTACAGGTCTTTCCCAATTGGGAATATCCTCTAAAAAATGGCGTAGCCATTCAGCCTCTTCACAACATTTGTCCAAGGCTATCAGCTCAGATTCCATCGTGGATCTAGCTATCACGGTCTGTTTAGAAGATTTCCATGCAACAGCTGCACCGGCTAGTGTAAACACGTAGCCACTTGTGGACTTGGAGTCCTTAATATCGGATATCCAGCTAGCGTCGCTATACCCTTCAAGTACAGCAGGATATCTCCCATAGTGCAGTCCAAGGTCTCGAGTATACCTTAAGTATCTCAGAACCTTCACTATTGCCGTCCAGTGCATGGCACCGGGGTTACTCGTATATCTACTGAGTTTACTAACCGCAAAGGCAATATCCGGCCTAGTACAGCTCATTAGATACATCAAACTACCAATAACCCGAGCATATTCTACTTGAGAAATACACTCTCCGTTGTTCTTGGTTAGATGAACGCTTCGATCTAATGGCGTCCTAGTCCCTTGATGATTATCCTTGTTAAATTTTTCAAGGATTTTATCAATATAATGTGATTGGCTTAACACCAGACCATCAGGTCTTCTAATGATTCTAATCCCGAGGATTAAATCAGCCAAACCCATATCCTTCATGTCAAATCTCGTATTTAACATGTTTTTGGTAGACTTGATCATTCGGTCGTTACTACCAACGATGAGCATGTCATCTACGTATAAACAAAGAATGACATAGCCGTCTATCGTTTCCTTAACGTAGACACATTTGTCACTTTCGTTTATTTTGAATCCATTAGTCAACATCGCATGGTCAAACTTCTCGTGTCATTGCTTAGGCGCTTGTTTTAAACCATATAGCGATTTAACCAACTTACACACTTTCCTTTCTTGGCCCGGAACCACGAACCCTTCGGGTTGTTCCATATAGATTTCCTCATCTAGTTCGCCATTTAGGAAAGCGGTTTTAACGTCCATTTGATGAACTTCCAAATTCCGCAGCGCGGCTATAGCAAGTATCATTCTAATGGAATTTATTCTCGTCACGGGAGAATATGTGTCGAAGTAATCAAGGCCCTCGCGTTGCCTGTAACCCTTGATTACAAGCCTAGCCTTATACTTCTCGATGGAACCATCGGGTTTCATCTTCCTTTTAAAGACCCACTTGGATCCTAAGGGTTTACTACCCGGAGGAAGATCCACAAGTTCCCAAGTGTGATTCTGTAAAATAGAATCCACTTCACTTTTAATAGCCTCTTTCCACATTGGTCCTTCTGTAGAAGTCACGGCTTCTCCGTACGTTCGAGGCTCGTTTTCTATCAAACAAGATAGAAAATCGGGTTCATTTTCTAATAAACAAGTTAGAGTACTCGAATCGTACTCCAACAAGTAAGTTAGCAAATCAGGACCAAATGATTTTTCAACTCTTGCCCGCTTACTGCGTCTTGGCTCGAGCTCGGGTTCTCTCTCGGATTCCCCACTATCATTATCCATAGCTTCGTCAAACGTTCGTTTTGACGAACTCGGTCCCTCATTGGACCTACAAGGAAATACATTTTCAAAGAAAGATGCATTCCTTGATTCTATTATCGTGTTCTCGTGTACGTCCGGATTATGGGACTCGTGTACTAAGAACCGATAAGCACTACTATTATGTGCATAGCCAATAAAGATACAGTCCACCGTCTTAGGACCTATCTTTACTTTCTTAGGTGTTGGCACCAAAACTTTGGCAAGACACCCCCACACTTTCAGGTACTGGTAGGAAGGTTTCCTACCGTTCCACTGCTCATAAGGAGTCTTATCAAGCTTCTTGTGGGTTACCTTATTTAAAAGGTAATTACTTGTCAAAATAGCCTCACCCCACGCGTCTTGAGGTAGGCCCGAACTTATAAGCATCGCATTCATCATATCTTTCAATGTACGATTCTTTCGCTCGGCAACACCGTTCGATTGAGGTGAGTAAGGTGCAGTACGCTCGTGTATTATACCTACACTCGCACAGAAATCACCAATAGGTGCTTCGTACTCACCACCTCGATCGCTTCTAACTTTCTTAATCTTACGATTAAGTTGGTTTTCAACTTCATTCTTATAAAGAATGAATTTTTCCAAGGCTTCGTCTTTGCTTTTAAGCAAATACACATAGCAATAACGTGTGCTATCGTCGATAAACGTGATAAAATATTTATTACCACCTCTCGTTTGTATCGATCTAAAATCGCACAAATCACTATGGATTAATTCTAGTGGTTCAGTTTCCCTTTCAATCGATTTGAAAGGTACTTTTGTTAATTTTGCCTCAACACAAATTTCACATTTGTTATTTGTGTTAATTTGAAAATTAGGAATATGGTCCATGTTAATTAATCTACGTATAGAATTATAATTAACGTGACCTAGTCTACCATGCCACAAATTGGAAGACTCAAGCAAGTAAACGGAATTAACTTTGCTCTTATTCATGATAATAGGCATTACATTGAGCTTAAAAAACCCATCAGTTACATAACCTTTGCCTACAAACATTCCTAACTTAGACAAAACAACCTTGTCTGACTCAAACACCATGCGAAAGCCATGCTTGTTCAACAGTGAGCCAGACACCAGATTCTTCCTCAGCTCTGGAACATACAGCACGTTGTTCAACGTCAGTTCCTTCCCGGAAGTCATCTTCAGAACCACCTTGCCCACGCCTTCCACAGCAGACTGAGCAGAGTTTCCCATCCAAACCTTCTCGCCCTCAACGGTCTCAAAGGTGTTGAACATTTCTCGGTTGCAACACAAGTGCCTTGTTGCACCAGTGTCGATGAACCACTCTCGTGGGTTAGAGTCCACGAGGTTCACCTCGGTCACCATAGCCGAAAGGCTAATCTCGACCTCCTTCTGATTGCTTTCCTCAACCATGTTGGCTTCAGAACTCTTGTTCTTCTTCTTTGGAACTTTGCACTCAGAGGACTTGTGGCCAGTCTTGCCACAATTGAAGCATTTTCCATGAAATTTCTTCTTGGTAATGCCTCCTTTCGGACCTAGCTTTTGCTTGTCCTTCTTGTTCTTCTTGGAGTTTTTAGCATGCTCCACAACATTGGCTTTAACACCAATAATGACAGAATTTCTTCCATCATTCGTCCTGTTCCCCTCCTCAATTCGGAGTCGCTGGATCAGGTCCTCCAGGTTCATTTCCTTTCGCTTATGCTTAAGGTAGTTCTTGAAGTCCTTCCACCCTAGAGGCAGCAAGTGGATAACAGATCCCACTAGGAAGGCTTCACTCAACGTCATGCCTTCGTCACGGATTTCATCAAAGATTAGTTGTAAATCTTCAACTTGACTTAGCACGGTTTTGGAATCAACCATTTTGAAGTCAAGGAATCGGCCAACCACAAATTTCTTTGCGCCGGCATCCTCACTTCGGTAATTATGATCCAAGGCTTCCCACAGCGCTTTCGCTGTGCCAATCTTGCGATATACATCGTATAACGCATCACATAATCCGTTTAGGATGTAGTTTCGGCATAGGAAGTCCGAATCCTTCCAATAGCCAACTGCCATCACGGATTGGGCATCCTGTTCCCTTAATTCGGGAACCTTCTCGGTCAAAAATCTCGCCAAGCCGAGAGTTGCCAGGTAGAACAGCATCTTTTGCTGCCACCTCTTGAAATTCGATCCAATATCGGTGAATTTCTCCGGTCTTTCGGCCGAACCACTCGGTACCGTAGGTACCCGAGTCATGGGAATATATCCCTCGGTGCTCCCACCATCTTGTGAACCAACGTTCACTGGTGTAGCTTGGGAATTAGCAACATTATTGCCATTCCCACCACTGTTGTTCTCAACAGCATTCTCCTCCCCGAGAGCTGGCAAAACTGGATTCTCCATTTCTTCTAGGAAATTAGAGATAAACAAGCAACGGGAAACGGAGATAAGGTTTTAAGATTGTTGGGTAATATGGTTGAAAATTCCCAAAAATAATAATAATCCTACGGAAAGATTAATATTATATGGGAAAACAGAAAATTGGGAAGGAAAAGGTTGAGTGTTTGGGTATAGGTTTAGCACGAGTTCGAACACAAGGTTCTTTTCCTTAAAACCTTATTTGCTACCTCCCACAAGTGCTAGGAGCGTTGTAGCCTAGGTTTCCTAGGATAAAACGTGCTACGATTCCTTGTTTAAGCACCTAAACAAGGAACCCGGCAAACAAAGCAAAGTAGAGAACACTAGTTGGTAAAAAAGATAGTAGAAGCAGAGTTTTGGGAAGCTGAAAGCTACTGGAATTCCTTTCGTTTTTGTACTGTGTAAAATGCTACTGCTTCTACCTCTCTTTATATAGGGATGTCAACATCGCCATTAAATTGGTGTTAAAACCAATTGTGTAACACTCAGAATTTAAACCCCCCCCCCCCCCCCCCCCGCGCGAGAGAGCCTCTATGCTATACAATTCTACAAGCTTGAAAAGAGCTCATGTATATAAGGGGGGCAAATCTTGTTTCCAAACCAATGTGGGACAAAGTCCTACATTTTCCCTTCATTTTCCAACTTAAATGGGTCTACTTTGAGAATCAATATCTCATTCACCCATTATCCGTTTTGAGCGTACAATATATCAATCTCTTCGTCTTACTACGAAGAATCCGAATCCACTTTGACCCGACTCAAATCGAAAGTGGACCCCACTGATAATTGTACCACAATATAGCCACTTAATATGCCATTTTATGCCATTTTAAGCTAATTTTTCCAAAAGGAATAATATAGGAATTGAAATTTCATATTTGGTTGCTGTTGGGAATATAATTATTGAAATTGTTTTGTTAGTATTTGATTTATATAAAATTTGAAAGGAAATAAGTGGTATAAATATTAAAATGGTTATATATATATAATTATAATAGTATAATAAATTAAAATCGAATAAATTCTATAATAATAATATTATTAATATTGTTATTAAAAATTATAATAATATTATCATATTAAATTATAAATTAAAATTAATTACATTTATAATATTATACAGAGTAATAAAATACAGTACAAAATTAGGGGAGGTGGTATTTTGTCCTGATAGCTCTAAATTTTCTCCAACATCCATGGATTTGAAAATCCTAGGGGCCTACTGCCGGCCTAGGAAGGTCATCAATTCCACAAAGTGACAATTAAATTAGAAAATGTTCACTTTTTCAAATTAGGAAGAATTGAATTGTAATTTCCCAATGAAATCTCCCATAATATTCATTAGTGATGTTTATATTGGTGAGTATTATTAGTATATAAATATTTGAGGACAGGTTGGTCAATTAAGATACATTCTATAATTTACTTTTTTTTTTTTAATTATTATTATTGATTTTTAGAGTAAAAGTGACGAAGAACCTTTAAATAGATTTGAGTTTAAACTTATTGATGATGTTTATAACAACCGTCGCAAAAGATTCACTTACAATTTATCAATTAAAGTCGTTTAGCACAAACTGTGCTATTTTTAAAACAAATTTGTCCGCACAAGCTTAGCTCAATAGTTCAGTAGGTTCGAACCTTAGCGACGGTAATGTGGAAATTATGTCTAAAGTGGGCAGATCACTTGTGCTTGGACAGATGTGCGCAGTGACACTAAGTCACCGTGATTTATGTCTTCTCAAATGCTCTGTCAGACCCTTGGAGTTGGGGGTTCAACTTTTTGGGAGAAGAAGACAAATATGATTTGGACACATGAAAAACTTTCCTCCATAAAGGAATTGACAAGCAGGGAATAGATTAAAAATATGAAAATAACCCTAAAATAAAAAAACTTTAGTATCTTATTACTACTTTTTAGATTTTAGTTTCAACTAGCTTTAGGAACAGCAAAGTAGTTTTGAAGTTGACATGTCCCTATTTCACTTTGCCTCTGAATTGCCTTTTGAATTACTTGAGTTACAGCCTCTGCAATCAATCCTTGCTGACCTTCCTCAGCCTCAACAATGGCTTCCATGGCAAAGAAATAGTTGCAGGAAACCCTAGCTTCAACAACACTAATATCCATCTCTTCAAAGGCCTCCAAGATTGACACCAGTAAATCTTCAACTTTCTTGCACCTCACTGTCACCATAAATCTCCTCCCATGCACCTTATCCACTTTCACTTCCTGCCACAAATTTAGTACCCATAATTATAATACTACTCTTAAGATCAAGCACTTATCACTGTGCCAAAAGTTATTCTCACAACAAAGCACAACTTTTATTTCCTTATATATACTGCCACCACATTACTTTATTACTTTATTTCCTTATATACGGGTACCACATTTTCGAGGGACAGGATAGTAGATTTGTCCCTAGCTTCATCCTAGTCACCAATTGCTGGACTGACCCTTTACTAATCTCCTCCCAACATGTACTCATGTTATAAACCTACACCACTTGATGTCGTATTGTACTCGGTCTAAAGAGGGTAACTCTCTACTCGAAGTTATTATACATCTTTTAACAGGACAACCCCAGACAAGCTAGTCGGGCTATCGACTTGTACCCATAAAGTTTCAAGTTCGATTCCTGAATACACATAATGGCCCTGTTTAGTAAAATAGTTAGCCTATAGGCTAATTTTGACTTATTTGATCACTATTAGTTGTTTGACTTGGTTTAAAAATAAATATAAGTGTTTGGTTAATTAGCTTTTTGTACTCTAAAATGCTAAAATTCAAAAAGCTACTCAAAACAACTTTTTCAATTAGTTTTTTGAGAAAAAAAATTATACCAAACAGCTATCAACTAACAGCTAATTTACCAAACACCTTTCTACAAAAGCAACTAATGTTATCAACTAGTTATACCCTCTAATTAACGCAATCGATTTGCTAACAGCTAACAACCATTTATCAAACAGGGCAAATGACATTGCAAAAATTGTAATAAATAGTAGGGAGATGAATAGGTAGAGAACTTGGATAATGTTCAAGAGGTGGAAATATTCTCTTGTGAGTTCTTCTAGCTGGATCTTCAACCTGTGGATGTACATAAAAGCATCCATGATAATAGAGCTGCTCCCCACCTGCAAAAATGACCAAATATAAAATCAGCACTGTACTGTACTACTAAACTTTTAAGAAAGAAGAATATATATGAAAAGAAATGAAGTTTTGGAGTAGTATTTACTGATTTAGAGTTTGTAAGAGATTGCAGAATGTGAAGCTTCTTCTTCTTCTTGCTGAATGACACTCTCCTTTGGAGCCTTCTTGATGCCATCTTTCCGGGCTTGCAGCTAATTTTCTGATATAAACCTCAGGAGTAATAGCTTTTATATAGAGTTTTGAAGGCCAGGTTGGGAGGATAGACCGGGTGGTGGTGGTGGGGGGGGGGGGGGTTTAGGGATTTGTGTGGACCATATTTTGTTACTGTAAAATAATGTACAGTCAGTACAAAAATAATGTACTTTTAGTATATTAAAAATGTACATCGTATTTAGGGGATGTACATTATTTGTGTACTGAGTGTACATTATATTGTATAATGTATATTCAATACACAAATAATGTACATTTAATATAGGGAAAATGGCACTTTTTCCCCCTATGTTATATGCTTATAGCACTTTTTCCCCCTGAGTTATTCATGCATCCACATTTGCCCCCTCAATTATTATAAAAGTGGCGGTTTTTCCCCCTGATAATATTAAATAGACATTTTTACCCTTAAATACATATTTTATTTATTTCTCTTGTTCAACAAATTATTGTTTATACGTAGGGATGGCCACGGTTCGGTTCGAACTGAACCGAACACTATAGCAATCAAATAAAAAAAAATTCGGTTATGATTCATAACATAACCCAATATTTGGGTTTTCGTTTATTAAAATTGTGAAGTGGAAAAAAATAGATTCTGAACCGTGAACCAGAGGTTCAAATCGGAACAACTACTAGCAATAGCTTAAAATTAGAATTATAATATTTGCAAATAGTGTATGTTTTTTTCGCATTTATATTGACTCTCACATATAAGTATATATAATCGCGATTTGGTTTTTATTTTGAATTGTTGTTTCACAATTTCGGATCCAATTTGAACTGTTGGTTCAAACATTATTTTAAAATTTTATTTTTTTATTTTTAAAGTATTCTAAATTCAACAATTAATGTATTTTATTTTTTCAAATTGTGGTTATAATTTGTTGGAGAAGTAAAATAAAGGAAATATTTATTTTAAGGGTAAATATGTCCATTTAATATATCAGGGGGGAAAATTGCCACTTAAATAATATAGGGGGAAAAAGTGCTATAAGTATATAACACAGGGGAAAAAAGTGCCATTTTCCCTTTAATATATTAAAAATGTACTTTTTGTTATGGTCCACACGACACTGTGTGAACTATGATCCGCACAATAATTTGCCAAGGGAGGGGGTGTATTTTAAAGAAACTAGGACGTCTGTTAGTTATAATTTCTTAGCTTTTTAAATCAAATAAAAAATGATATAACGACTATGGTGTAGATGAGATGGCAGGGGTAAATAAAAATGATAGAAAAAATTTAACTACGGTGTGGATGAGGGTATTTTTGTAACTTAAAAACTAGTCTAAAACATTTTGCTATATTTTCCTTATTTGCACTCTAATATCCCAATACAATATACCACAATAGAACCAAGCAGAACCACTTAATTAGTAAAACACAAATTAAATATGAAACTTAAGTACATAGTAGAAAATCAAAAAGAGTTTGAAATTACAAAAATGCTCTCATAAAACCTTTTTGTTTTGAATTGGATAGCTTTATTAGATTGATGATGGCCGGATTACATTTACAACTTAATAAATAATTTAATGACTAAATTTGAAATAATTGAAGGTGAGAGACAATGTTTCTAAATTGCAGCAACCTCATTAGTTTAGAATTTTTTATTTTTTATTTTAAAATTTTTGCAGGTCCAAGTAGAAGATCGAGAGGAGGGGAGAGGAAAAAAAATCACAAAAAAAGAAAGAAAAAAGAAACAGAAATTACGCTCCCGCACTACAACGCGCCATGCTGGGCACATAATTAAGTGCACAGAACGCGTGGAACACACATATTTCTCTCATCATGCGGGGTCCACAAAAAATTAAACTTTACAGGAGAAAAAATTTAAAAAAGAAAATCTTTCCCCATTTGTGTAAAAACTCCACTATAATTTTTTTTTTTCAGCTGCAAAAATCTTGTCAAAAATCATGATTGATCATCATAATTCAAGAATAATAATTAGAAAATTATAAGTATGCTTCTTTTTTTTTTTTTTCAATAAAAAAGATAATGACATTGTTTTGTGTGCCATGTCCTGCATCACTTGCTTTTATGTATGTAGGTGCCATACTTTATATGATCACGGAATGTATTATGTATAAGTGCTGACATTATTTTTGTCTTCTTCAGTCTTTATCAGGTTTCACAGACTAACATTTCTTCCCAGCTATTAGGGGTTGCTTTATATAGAAAATCATAAACCTACTTTCAAGAGATAAAATTCTCATTACCTGTTCAAATTTTATTAAACAAAAGGATAAAATAAATAAATTGTGACTTATTCCATTTTTTAAAAATCAATTAAAGTATGTCACATCAGTATAAGGTAAAAGGTAAAAAGTTAGAATACATAGTATTAATATAGTATTAGTGACATTATACTTGGTGGGACTGCAATGGACAAATATAAATATAAATTTATTTTTTTAAATTTTATGTCTAGGGAAGAGCCAGGAATTTGTTTCAATATGATCAAAGCTATAAGTTGTGGACTAACCAACTATGGAGTAAGGTTTTTTACTGTCTTGAAAGGGGTGGTCGAATAGATGGTGAAACATGATTTTCGTATAAAAAAAGTTACGAGTTCAATTTTGTTAATACTTTCTTGATTGAGTCTATCACACATGCACTTCGTATTATGATTTGTGGGCTAGGAGCACCCTCTACACCTATGTGAGCTTACAAGTGTTGATGATAATGTATATAAATAATAAAGGGAAAATGGTCAAATAAGCTCATAAACTTTACCTGAAAAGTCAATTAGCCTCCTAAATTTTTAAAAAGTACAATTACACCATTTAACATTTTATATTGAGGCATAGAGTCCAAATATTTATAAATGACCTACTATTACAGTTCGTCGCTTTCTCCAGCAGAAGGCGACCAACTGGCCGCCTTCCCCAGCAAAGCGACCAGTTGGTCGCCTTTTATAGAGAAGGCGAACAGTTCGTTAAGGTGCCCGTTGAGACTCTAGCTAGGTTGCTATTTCAATTAGATTTGACCTTAAATCTCGTCCGCACTCTCGGGTAGATTTGTCATTTGTGGCTGGCCTCAGCCCTCACCCAACCTCATTGCAAAAATTAAAACTCTAGCTAGGCATGCATTACCTAATATGGAATCAGGAGAAAGAAGCAATAATGCCACAAGAGGACAGACATTAAGACTCCAATGTAGTACAAAGATTAGGTTCATAGGTTCCTTATTGGGACAGGCAGGCAATGCATGCACACAATCTGTGGCCTGTGAAAGCTATAGTGGCAGGGATTTTGTTCCCTGCTATGAATTGGCCGACACTATTTATTTGGAGTTTAATTTGCCATTGCCTACTTTAATTACCTACATGTCAATGTACACAAGCCTTGCCTTTAATTTACCAACTTTAATATTTTTTCTTTTTTGAAACATACAAACTTTGTCTAATTACGAAAATTTAGATCATGTAACATGAACTGGGTTTGTTCACTGGTTCGATAGACAGTATTTGAGAGAAGAGACTAATATTCGAACTTTGACGATGACAATGTGGGGATTATATCAAAGTGGACAAATCCCTTGTACGCACCGACATTTGACCATGTTTGCTGAGTTATTGAGTCACAATGATTTACATCATCTATGTTTGTTGAGTCATTGAGTTAGCGTGAAGTAAAATTTGAAAAATCCTGCATTTTGCAATTCCTATCCAGTTATGTATTCACGAGAAGGCAATTCACCACAATGCAACAAAAACAATTGCAACCAATTCCCTCGGGCCCACAAGGCAAATATCCACCCCTTATCCAAATAGTAAATAATTTCGAGTGTGGTGAGATTGGATAAATTCTCTCAATGCAAGAAAATGTTGACTAATAATATCATGTGTCCATGTAAGATGATTCAGAATTGAAAATTAAGGAAAAATGCACAGATATTTTTGTAATTACAATGTCATTTGGAAACGTTTGATATAGTGCATTCACGGATAATTGATAGTGCATTTTAAAATTATTTTTTAAATGCACTATCAAGTGCTTCTAAATGCACTATCATAATTACAGAAATGTTATCGTATCTTTTCTTAATTTTTAGCTCACACAGATGAGATACAAAAGTTGAACCTTCGATATGATCTCTTTTTATCGGGTTACGTTTGAACTCATAATCTATTGCATAGATGACTTTAACACTAAATTAAAGGATGTATTTCGTTTCACATTTATCATTTGATAAGTTGATAATTGAATTACACACATTTATTATTTATATACTATATGCTCATCAAATAGTTCGCTTGCCAACCGCCAAATGTTAGGTTAATTATTAAACTTCTTTAGAATCAACGTACATTAGAACAAAACATAACACTACAAAAAATTCATGATTCATAACAGTAATATTTTATTGCAAAACCCTCAAATTCTATTGTAAATCACAATTTGTAACGGAATCGCTATAGAACGTAACACTGCTAGGCATAGGCTTTGACAATTGAATCTAGCATCCTACCATCAAAATGTGGCGCTAACTGTTATGCAAATATAAGGAAATAAAGTTACATCTTCACTATTAGTTATATTTTTTGACATAACGATTAGTGCTTAATCTTGACAATTAGTATTAGAGTTGGGTGACGCGTACACTACTGGAAATTATGAAATTTCGGACCACATGAAAGTGATCTTAAATCAAGTTAATACCAAAAAATGGTCGGAAATAGCAACAAAGGTTTTTCCGAATACCAAAAGTGGTCGAAACAAGGCTTTTGACTTGATTTAAGATCACTTTTAGGTGGTCGAAAATTTCATAATTTCCACTAGTGGTAGGAATTCATTACAATAATGTTTACCAAAATGTCGGTGTGCAGAAGGAATCTGTCCACTTTAATTTATTTGTTGTTCAGACTTAGCTCACTGGTTCAGTAGGCAGTATTTAGGATAACGCAAAGTTTATTTTTAGTAACAGACTATGCTTAGCTTATCTTTAGTCAATAAGATTTACACTTTTGCGTCGTCTTCTCCAGCTGCCTATTGTTTGCCACTGGCTACTGCCGTAGCTCACATGATCACAGAGAAAATTACATCTCTTTCTCTCTCTCTCTCTTACACTTTTAATTTGTTGTGTATGTTTGATTTGAAGGGGTACTATATTTTTGTTCTTTCCAGTTGTACGTTTTGTTCAGCAGAAGTCTGCTTCAAGTTTCATTATATTCCAAAATGCATATAGCTGGCTTTTCTGTCTTTTACTACTTTGCATGTCCAAGATTCTCAACCATAGTTTTGTTCAAAGGAAAGGGTCAAGATCCAGGATATGATGATATGATAGGACTAAAGACAAGTATTATAAAACGAGAATAAAATCCCAAACTAAGTATTGGCTGGACTGACAACGTAACATTGGTGGGTACAGCATGACTCTCGTACATAAATATTATGACTTGCGAATTTAATTTTATTAATATTTTATCAGTCAAGCCTGTTACACATGATTTTTAGTGCGATTTACATCTCCTGTATGATTTGTGAGCTAATATAAGAGCGAGGTTTAACTGTGTACATCTTAAGTAGTGGTTGTGAATTTCATCTGTTAGGCCCTGTTGGTTCGCGGAAAATATTTGAGGGGAAATGGAATTGAAATTTAATGGAAAAAAATTACCGGGAAGATTAATTACATTCTTTGGTTGGTGAAAAATAAATTAGTGGGAATATTGATTACATTGTTTGATTGAGTTTGGAATTGTAAGGAATAATAAGTATAAAGACAATTATACCCTATATTATAATAACAACAATAATAATGGTAATTAGGAAAAGTTGGTGAGGACATAATTATTTTCTTTATTTTTAAGGAAAAAATTTGTGTGTACAATAACAACAACAACAACAACAACAACAACAACAACAACAACAACAACAACAACAACAATAATAATAATAATAATAATAATAATAATAATAATAATAATAATAATAATAATAATAATAAAAAAGAACAATGATTTGAGGACAAACTAAATGTGGTCCAGTTTGACAAGTGTCTAATTAATAAGCATCATGTATCCATTGAGAAGGAAGAAATTATGATCAGGAATAGTCACGGTTTGATTTGAACTGAATGTTGTACAAACTTATAAACCATAATTAGAACTGAACAGACCACTCCGATCGATTAAGGTTTGGAACTAAACAAATATTTTTTTTTAAAATCTATTTAAGATTAATACACACACACACAAGTGACACAACACGTAGTGAAATATGAATCACCGTTCTAGCAAATTAAATCACGAAGTGTGAACCATGCACCAATTTAAACTAGAATTTAACTGAAATTAAATTATGGTCACCATTCACTATAACCATTGCTGGAAATTATGGAATTTCCGACCACTTGAAAGTTATCTTAAATCAAGTCGAAAATAAAAAGTGGTCGGAAATAGCAACAAAGATTTTTTCGGATATCAAAAGTGGTCGGAACAAGACTTTTGACTTGATTTAAGATCTCTTTCAGGTGATCGAAAATTCCATAATTTTCAGCAGTGATTAATTTGGAATTATTATTTTTTAAAATAATTTGGAATTGTTTTTAATTCAATGGTTTAATTGGTGATTTTTTTACCTTTATTAGTTAACTAATCTTTCACGCGCATTGCGCGAATGAGACAATGCTCAATGTTTATTTTTAAATAAGTACTTCAAAGTATATCAATACAAAATTATATAGGAGATGTTCATGCATTAGGTAATTGAATGTTGAATTTGTTTATTTAAATCGGTAATTCAAAGTATATTAATGCAAGATAATATATGAGAGATTGATTTTGATAATTATCATTAAAATAAATGTTTGCAACTTTATAAAAATGCTAGTATAAATACTTAGTCTAAAACAGATAGTCTAAATAAATATTACTTTTGATTTGAATTTTTCTAA
This sequence comes from Ipomoea nil, assembly GCF_001879475.1. NCBI lineage: Eukaryota > Viridiplantae > Streptophyta > Magnoliopsida > Solanales > Convolvulaceae > Ipomoea > Ipomoea nil. Next base: position 594,116 of record NW_017616639.1, read on the forward strand.
GTCTTCGTAACTCTATTTTGAGTAGTTTTTTCATTGTCTTCATCTTCAGTACTTGCCATCTTCTTTTTTATTGGTTGTGTGTCATGTGCGACATAATAGAAATCTAGTACAACCTAAAGGCAATTTATATCGTGCACCTTGGATCAAAACAATTTTGATATTTAAGTTTTAACAAACTATGTAATTTTCCATTTATCATATTTCAACACAAATTTTAATTTATTCTAGGTACATAATTAATACATACTCTTATGATACATAATTTAATAACAGGCACAAAATACACAACACAACACAAGATACATACACATGTTAAATATAATTACTTATTCTCAAATATGTTTTCTGTAGATAATAATAATAATAATAATAATAATAATAATAATAATAATAATAATAATAATAATAATAATAATAATATTATTATTATTATTATTATTATTATTATTATTATTATATTATCATTATTATTATTATTATTATTATTATTATTATTATTTATAAATCCTAAATGAAAAAATTCAAATTTTACTTTTGAAATTTTATGTAACACAATGTAAATAAATCCTAAAATTACATAACAAAAGTAATAAAATAGATAAGAGAGTTTTGAGAAAACATATTTGATTGAGGTTAGACACTTAGACTACTAATTGATGTTCTATGTTGAGAGTAGAAGAAGAAAGACACGCTATAATCGAAAGAGAAAGGTCAGGCATCAATTTTAGGTTAAAAAAGAGGGGTTATTTTGTCTCAAAGTTATTTTTTTTCTTCATAGAATTCATGAAATTGAAATACAAAGGGCGGGGAGAGGTGGGGGGGGGGGGGGGGGGGGGGGAGAGGGGGTTCATGGGATTCTAATTCGTTGAAAATGATGGAATTTTAATTTCGCATAATTGCAATTTTCTCCAACCAAACGAATGAATTTGCTTACCTTCTAAATTATGAGAGTTAGAGCAGACGAGCAGTTTTCATGATGACGTTACAATTAGTGGAGTCGTCTCATAGTTATAGAGAATAACTATTGGAGTCCGTCCGGGCTTAGTTCACTGGTTTATTAGTCGGCAATATTTGGGAGAAGAAACCAAGGTTTGAACCTTGACAGAGACAGTGTGGGGATGTGTGCACCAGCATTTGGTCCTGTCTGTGCTGAGCCATTGAGTCACATTGTAACAAGCTAAGCAACGACTATGAAAAACAAAAGGTGATATAAGGTAAAAGGTTTTTTTTTTTTTTTTTTTTTTTTTTAGGTATAGCCCAGAGTTTTTACTATTTGATACAGTGACTAATTTTCTCACTAAATTATAAATACTTCTATTGAGTGGGACAGCTTGCAGGGTAAAAGTGTTCCTAGTACAATATGTAATTGGTGGGTATGAGGGAGGGGGGGAGGGGGGATGACAAGACCTGTCTGATAAAAATTTGTGATGTGTATAAACTGATAAATGTAGTGCAGGCAGCTCAATATTCTTTGATCTCAGAGGCGTGCAGGAGAGGGCACACCAACAACACAAACAACAAAAAGATTTGCACCATACACAAAGCATATATTATATACTCCGTATATATATAATCAGCAGCGCATGCATTTTTGTACGGACAATTCGTTCACATTCACATTAATTCCTTACAGTAATTAGTACTCTTTATAGCTCTGTAGCATTCCATCACTTTTTTTTTATTATATATATACGTGCACATGAATGACAACTCTTTTTATTTATTTATTTATTTTTTAAATAGAATAATGGCCCTAGATATTTAGTACTCCGTATTTATATTGGGTTTTGACAATTTACCAAAGTTGAATTGGTGCCGAATCATATTTAAAAAATGTCTTTTAATTTATTATTTGTTGGTCCATTTAATTATGATTGGAAGGTGGATAAGATTGGATCAGATAGAGTGATGACCTTATTCCTTTGGTTGAAATTTATGTATTTGGAAGAACCATGCTAGCTGCCTATATAAGCCCCTCACAATTTATAACTTTCTGATGTGTCACTGTTTTATTAGAAATGTAAATTCCTTATTATTTCAGGTGGATCAACCAACTCACCAATAGCTATGACAATAAGTTGTTTTCCCTTTTTAACCAGAAAGTTACTAATATGTAGTGTTAAATGTAGGGGTGAAAAGCATTATTCAATTTGGAATATAATGATCCATTGCTCTAAATGTTCCAATCGTAATTCATTCAAATGGTATTTCAAAGAATAATTAAACATTTAAACTGGCCAAGCATGTTACGCTCAGATAGCATGTGGTAACTCTCCCATATGGGAGATCATGAGATCGAGTCTCAATGGAAGCGGCAAATACTATAATGTAATAGAGTCAATAGTATTAAAAAAAGGAGTAATTAAATTGGTGAATTATCTCAATCACTTTAATAGCCCGCTTTTTTAAATGTACCCTTACCTAAATCAAATTTGAAATATTTACTCATGACGATATCTAATGTAAGTAGTGGTAGTATGTTTATATATGTTGATAACTATACATGCTTCAATTATTTGCTGGTATAATATTGAAATTGAATGTAATAAAACTAGTTATATAAATTCCTAAATAAAAAAAAAAAACATGGTTATATAAAATGTTGATTTCGAAGATAATAAACATTAGAATAATTAATAAAAAGTCAAAACAATATAACATTTATGTTAGAATCAATGGCTTACAACTATGTCAAAAAGCTATAAATAATAGTGAATGTATAACTTTTTGTTTAAAAAAAATATATTTACATTAGCAGTTAATTCTATATTTCGATGATAGGATGTCCGACTCGATCGACCCTCTAAGCCATCATCAGGTTCGGTTTTTAGCTTTTTGTGACCCAATTCTTGTAAATAAATGAGGTCAGCACAATATTTAAAACAAAACCATAAGAATTCTATTGACTTACTATCTCCAAAGTCGAAACAAAGAATTTGTTTTTTAAAAAAAATAATCTTGAAACTACCTGGCTAGTGGTTACCTGTTGGGCTGCCGTTATCGTTTGGAATGCAAATAAAACGATCTGTTAGAGGGGGAAGAATCAATTTCTCAGGCAGTTTTGGTGGTGAACTGGTGAATGGTACATGTTTCAAGTTATCATCTGTGCCGTTGGGGAAACAAAACGGTTTTGCCATGAGGCATGCTCAATTAATTAGGTTCGAATTATTAAGAAAGAGAAGTGATTTGGAGAAAATACTGATGAGTTTCAGGATGAATTGTAATTTTTTTTTTTAATTTATTTCTGAAGTAGCTAAGTCAAAAATAAATATTAAATACTCTAAAAATTGAGGCCCTATGCTCCTAAATATTTTGCACACCTTAAAATCTGGTCCTGACGACCACCCTATAACATAAATTGTTACAAATTCTTACGTAGTACAGTAACAATGTCTTACTTGTTATGTATATATGTCGTCGCTACAAAGCTATTCCTATCTATCTGTTTCTTTGTCTCCTTTGTCCATGACATGTCCCTCTCCCTAAACAAAAAAGTATTAACAACAGAAAAGAAAATGGATTAAAAGTCCATTATATATGTTTCGTCCATATATGCAAAATCTGAATTCACATGATCACATGCATTGAAAAAGTTCTCTTGGGATTGGATGAGTCCATTTTATTATTTGACTAATAATTGTAAGTATGTATTTGGGATAAATATAAATTAATAAATAAAATATTATAAATGCGTTGTTTTTTTTAGTACTATTGACCTTGTGTTAGGAATGGACAATTCGGTTCAGTTTTTGCGAACCGAATCACACCAAACAGAACTTTACCGAATCGAACTAGTAATATACCGAAAAATTGAACGGTAATGGATTCTTGTAAATTGAACGATTTGGTTTTTTTTTTAACCGAACCGAATAGTTTGGTAAAAAATCAAACCGAATTGAATACCGTTTGGTTTTTTAATAATAATAATAATAATAATAATAATAACAATAATAATAATAATAATAATAATAAAAAGAAGTAAATTCAAGTCCCTTAATGCGTGCTCCGCCGTTCAGTTTCTATTCTCCATCACTCATATCTATCTTAAATTTTTTATTTGATTTCTTTATGACTTGTTCTCTACTTTGCACTTTTGTTGTTTGCCGCAATTATTTTTTTATCTCACAATTATATATAACTTGAGTTATTTTTACAATATTCAGTATTTTCCTTAGTTTGATGTTTCTATAAAATTAATGTGTTTTAACATCATTCTAATTTTGATTTTCATTGCATTGGAATTATTTTCTAGTACTGGAATATATTTCCAATGCACTGAAAAATAATATTCCAGTGCACTAGCAATGATGGATTGTGTCCAAAAAGTAACTATATATATATATATATATATATATATATATATATATATATATATATATATATATATCTATCGTACTTAGCACTTCTTCTCCAAATATTAACTATACATATAGATACTTATTCATCTTGTCAATAAAACATTCCAAGTGAGCCAATTGAAGAGTGGTTGTGCAAAAAAACCAAATGTTTGATAATTTGTACTTAGTAGTGTGTTTGAACTTTGGATTGCTATTTTGTTATATAATGTTTAGACTTTGGATTTGGACTATGTGAATATGTATTGTTTGGTAGTGTGTTTGTAAATATAGGAAATATTAAAATTTGGGTTCTTAAACCGAACCGAAACAGTTTTTTTTTTTTTTTTTTTTTTTTCAAACTGTACTGAACTATAATGTTAAAACGAATGATATCATTTTTTTTAAAATGCCGATATACTGAAACCGAAAAAAATCAAACCGAATTCCAAAATGTCCACCCGGCCTACTCTATGTAGTATCTGTTCAATATACTTTCTCAATCTATTGAAGCACAAAAAGTTAATACCCCCTAAGGCTCAAACCAATAATCTCTTAATTAAGAGAATCACTTCATCCCACTTCAGTACTTCACTACAAAGTCATTCACATAAATGGGTCAGTTATTTTCTCTCCATCTTGCCTTTTTATGTATTTATGCAAGAGATCATGCTAAAGATACATTTAAATTGCGTTACTTCCTTTCTTAAATTTTAATTTTTTTTTTTATAGATTTTTTTCACTCGATTTATGTTTTTAAGTTGGTGATATATACTATATACAAATTGAAATTGCACCGTGAATCTTAAATGCAAGATTTAACTTATATTTCTACTTGATTTTATGTTATGCAACAATCGCGTTCATTAATTAGATTTGTTAATCAAATGTAAATAACGAAAATTGAAAGCATAAAATAAAACAATAACACAAGAGAATTGTTACGCAGTTCGGAACGCTTCTCCTACGTATGCAGGGCAACCCACGTCTGCCCAATCCACTATAGATGTTCACCAAGGAGTATTACAAGAGGTAAGTACAAATGACTCTCAGCTTTTACCACTACAACCCTTCCTAACACCTATTCAGGACTGAACCGTGCATGCCATAGCAATCTTCAAGCGAAGCTTCAGCTATACCAGGTACTGACTATGTAGCTCAGGCAGAATTTCTCAAGAAATAATAAAATAACAATAAATATTTATGCAGTAGCTTTCTAGAAATTCCTTTACTCAATATATCAATTCTCAAAAATGGCAACTTTCTTCATTTAGACGGCTCCCTTTTATAGTAGTAGATATGCAGTACATTGATCCTCATATTCAGCATTCCATAACCTTCATTAATCCACATCCACTCGTTTTATTTTGAATGCTTCATAACATGCACACACTGCATTTCTGACTCCTTCATTTTCAATCTTAATTTTAGCAATTAATTGTAGCCATTCAAATTAATTATTAGTTGATAGAAAATGGTCCAAAGAGTATAGCATAAAGTATTTCACATTGAATAATTCTAACCCTTTAATAATTAAATTAGCCAATTTATATTAAGGGTTTTTTATTTATTTATTTTTATTTTTTATTTTCTTATTTTTTACGTGTATCATTTATACACTTACACAAATAAATGTAGTTTCAGCATGCTTTTATTTCTTTAAAATAATGAAAACTTTATCTAGTAATAAACACTTCCTTCATCCTTACTTTCTTATTTCTTTTTTCTTGTTGGGCAGAGGCTTGGAGGGACAAGTGTAACACCCCTAAAATTTAAAACTTTGAATGCTTATAAAATAAAGGCAATACTATTATTAAAACCCGAAATAGAGCATAACTAACATAAGTGTTTGGGGTGCTATGCCACATCTGAGCTGGAGAATTCAGATGCACAGGCCATATTATCTAAACATCCTCAAAACAGTGTCAATACATCATCATGGCACGCAGGCCGATAAGGAAACTAACTAACTAAGCTTCGGGTCCTCTAGCGCACTCCGGAGCTACTCATCTGTGCCTGAAAGCCAAATATATCTGTTCAGCGAATAATGCTGGTAACCCACTCTAACGCGTTAAAATACAATATAGGTAGATATATATATATATATATATATATATATATATATATATATATATATATATATATATATATATATATATATATATGTATATAAAGAAACCATTTTGAAGCCAGAAGATATATATACTTAGGAGATTCTAATTTAAAACCGAGAATAGACTCAACAAGTAGGTAGGGATAGGCACATTCATCAGTTATAATTACGCATATAAAGATACTAGCATACACCCTAAGGTCACAAGATTATTCCACACCAAACATATCAGCGTTCAATCATTATCTCAACACATAAGCAAACTTTGGTGGTGCCGCAGGACCAATCGCATGCCCATACATGAGGGTCAGCGCATATAGCGCTAACACGGCCCCGAAGCACCCTGCCTCGTACCGCAGCACGAAGGGATTGATCGCAACCAATCGATGAACCGCAGCTCATATAGTAACGTTTGACCGCAACCAAACGGTGGACCGCAGCCCGAATAGTGTGTATTTCTGATCGCAACCAGATTATGAACCGCAGCTCATTTATAACGTTCAATCGCAACCAAATGGTGGACCGCAGCCCTATATATATTTATATACCCGACCGATCGCAACCGGTGGTTAACAGCCGATGGTTCTCAACCCATCCAACTGCCCGTATAGCCAATTGATCGCAACCAATTGGGGTATCATGCACACATAACACATAGCCAAGCACATGCAACCCACATTAACACATAGGGAGGGGGAAAACACGTATATAAAACTTATGTGTGGTCAACCACATTGCTAGGAATAAGCCTAAGGGGTTCATACATCTTTCACCTAGGCCAACAGGATACCAATTCGACTAGCATGCAATACACAAGACTCTTTTATCCTATGAACAGTACCCGAAACATCAAACTAGACTCAGGCACGACAAACGGGGTCTAATGGGACACCACGGGGCACGGGGAAACATCAAACGGGGAAAACCACCAATTCCCACATGGGAAACCAGCCAATCCTGCCGGCGGCCTCTTTGGGGCAGCGGGTAGGTGGCGGGTTCCCCTGCCCCCACCTACCCCCCACTGACTCTTTTTGTAATAATTTGGTCCAGGGATCTTACGTGGAACCCGAAATCATGTCCAGACACATTTAAACACAAACGACGACACCACGTAATCAAGTAATGGATTAAGATCAAGAATCACATTAAACACATCCTAACATGACTTCTAAACATAATCAAAACCCAATACCCGAACATGCAAAATCCCGCCCAAACATACCAAGAATATCATAACACAAAATCCACAGTTTACCCTAGGGCTCTAGTCATATTTAAAGCACAAGATCATGTTTTCATCTTTAAAATCAAAAGCATCAAGATTATCAAGATCAACACATAATTATCAAGATCACCTTATAAACATCAAGATTATCGAGATCTCATAAACATCAAGATCATCTCATCAACATCAAGATTATCCCATAATCATCATAAAAGCCTTATCAAGACACAAGCATAGAATTGCATATCAAAGGAGCCGAAGAAGAAGATTATAGCAAGGAAAATAGGTTTTTTTGAGACATGGGTTACCTCTTAGCCTTAATTAGAATCCTTGGCTACTAAGGTTCTTTCTCAAAGATCTCATCTTCTTGATTTCTCCTACGTTTGGTGATAGGGGAATTCTTGGGAATCCTTGTGTGGTGGAATCTATTGTGGTGTGAATTCTAGGTGCCTCCTATGTCCTTATATATATTTAAGAGTCTTAATTAGGGTCTGAATGGTTACTTATTCTATTCCTTATAGGACTATGGGTTTGATTTAGGGATAAGGGTCCATGGTCTATGGTGGACCCTTCTTAATTAATTAAGGGAATTTGATTCCCTTTTAGGGGTAAGTAATTAAATAATTAGTTTGGGTTAGAGGCCGTAACACGGGGTGTTACAACAAGTCTAGAATATTGTCATTGTAACTTGGTGCTAACTGCTATACACGTAGAATAAAATAAAGTTATTATGATTTGGCTACTAGCTATTGTTTTTGGTGTAATGGTAAGTTGAAAAAGCACGTGGATCTTGAATGCAAGAAATAACCTAAGGTTCCTATTTAACTTTACTTCAATTATTAAACTGGACTAGCTCCAGGACTACTCCAGACAGAATAAAGAACATAAACATAAAAGCAATAAAAGGAACCGTGCACCAGGATATGTTCACGCAGTTCGGAGCCTCACTCCTACGTCTGTGGGGCCACTCACATCAACCCAAATCCACTATGATAAACATGAGTACAAAAGGAGAGTACGTTACACACTAAAGCATAAACTACAACTACTCCAGAACATACTCCAGCGAACTTGATGTGCATGCGATCTTCTTCACTTCATGAACTCGTTGACGCACCTTCTTCACTCGTAGAAGTTTAGTAAATAACCATGTTGGTCCCGGTAGGGTCGAAAGGAGAGTCTAGAGGGGGGGGGGGGGTGAATAGACTCAATTCGATTTAACATAAATAACTCCTTTCGGGGTTATTACGCAGCGGATATGTTAAACAAGTTTTATATTGCTTTGCACTGTTTGTTGCTTTACGAAAACTTTCAGTTTTGAGAGGATGTGATATGCAATGCACGAAAGTAAAGCAGAGAGTAAGAGAGAGAGAGAGAGAGCGAGAGAGAGAGAGAGAGAGAGAGAGAGATAGAGATTTTTATAGTGGTTCGGCCAACTGTGTCTACTCCACTCTTCTTTCACAACTCGTGAAAGGTTTGCACTATCACTCCTAGTACAAACTACAACAAACTAGCTTCCTTGATCACTAAGCCGGACAGCTACTTGAAGGTTTTTCAACTCCTAGAGTTTACTCCGCCTCTATCAACGTCTTCTTCAGAGTTGAGGGTTGGTAGAAAAGATTTGCGTGTTTCTCCAACAGGTTGAAGTCTTGGCTGACTGGTTGAATGATGGATGATCAACGTATATAAAATGCAAGACTTCTTCAAGGTTTTGAAGGTGAAATATGATAATTCTTCTTGTAAACTTCACACCTTGAAACACTGGTTTTCAAAAGCTTGAGAGAGTGAACTTGTATAAGGAGCTTTTGAATATGTATGATCAGTTGATGTAAAAACCAGCACCTTCTATCATGGAGAAGATGGGTATTTATAGGAGAGAAAATATCCATCCGTTGGAGGGAGATGATATTTCAAACCTATGAACCAGTGGATAATAACCGGAGAGCCTGATGCATTTAATGCTTCATTAAATGCAGTTGTACCATGTAGTCATTGGAGGCAAGACCTTCTGCAAGTTTTGTCTTCTAGCTCTGAAAAGAGGTACCATGGCATTTAATGCACCTTGATTTGTGTGCTCCTTGTCCTTAGGATATCTTGTTCCTAGGATGATTCATCAGCTGAGACAAAAACAACATTCTCCTTGAATTATGAGAAGATGGATTGTCTTGGTAGTCTGATCATAGACTTAACGTCTTTTCACGAAAGTTTGCTTTCGTCCTGTAAAGGAGCATCTCTCCATTTGTTGAAGGTCCGAGAGGTGGTTTCTCGTGTTGATGTAGCTTCTGCTTCAATCCTTCGATCTTCTTTCGTTCAAGAGGTCCTAACTAAAAGATCATAACTCGGTTTCGTGTGTTTGACTATCTTAACACGAATAACAAGGTGAGTTATGGTACCTTTCGTCTAGGACGAAGGTAGCAAAAGAAATGACAAAAAGTTAGGGGTCTACAATCTAAGTTACATTGGTATCATCAAAATCTTGATACATATGTTCCTAACAAACCAGATCAAAGGGAGGAATAATCTCAGTGTATAGGCTTGTTGAAAGTGCAAATTAAAATGCTAAACAAAGTGGCATTTTATAGAGTTGATGTAAAGCCATCATGATCCGAAATTCTTCAGCCTTTAAATCCTCAAATTCAGCTGCTCCTCTTGATTTAAAACACCTTGTGAATAGGGTCTTGACTGAAATAAAGTGTTGAATGAGTTTCACTTCTCCTGGCTTACCTCCTGGCACTGATCCAGACTCAACTACTATAGACGCTGGACTAATCCAGTAACTAACCACTAACTATTTTGACAACTAATTTGAGCCAACAACAAGTGGGTTAATGTGTAACAATTTTTACACTTACATAAGTGTTTGATGATAATAATTGGTATCAAAGAAGATGTCATTAATTGAAACAAGGCACTCATCGACTCCTACGCAAGTATAATGAATTAAAGTTATACATTCGTTACTTGTTATAACTTTTGGTGTAATTGTAATTTTTTAATTCTGACACTTTCATCGGATTTTCCCTTTGGCTTCTTTTTTACTACAGTAATGTATTGTCCTGCCATAGGGGTAGTACATTTATGTGATTGATAAAGTATAACTGAGCTAGTTAAAGTATAACAATCCATATAGGAGGCAAAGCTAGATCATCTATCTAAGTAAAGTGGATAACAAGTAAAACAAACAAGGCAAATAACGCCGCACATAAGCAAATAGTAAGGAAACAGATCCGCTATGTTGGAAAGTTTAGCAAAAATTGACATTTTAACTGATCATTTTGGAGTATAAATATATGTGGGATCCACTTCTAATTTGAGTCGGGTCAAAGTGGATTCGGGTTCTTCTATGTTCGGTAAAGAAATCGATATATTGGACGTTCAAAAGGGATAATGGGTGAATGAAAAATTGAGTCTCAAAGTATACCATTTGAGTTGAGAAAAATGATATGAGAAGGCTTGGAAGAAGCCTTTGTCCCAATATTAGAAATGGAAAGTGGGTTTCTATTAGTATGTATAAATACAGATCTCCTTTTAAGGGAGTTTTAATCGTATAGCATAAATGCTCTCTCTCGAGCGCATGACAGTGCAAATCAAATCTCAGAATAAGTTTGACAAGGCTTGACTCGTGCGCACTTGCTACTTGCGTTTCTCGGCTAGTGCTGATGCCAGGAGGTAAAAACTATCTAGGGGTGTACCCAGTGATCAGTTTAGGAATTAATTTTAATAAATTTCAATTTACTTTTTGAGAATTAACTATGTAACCGCAAGTGTTATTTCTAAATTAATGGTCTTATACGGCAGTTACAATATGATTTTAAATCATATGTAAATGCATGAATTGCTATTTATTTCATCGTCTCTTGTATATACCGTGGTGCTGGGCAGATGGTTTACAACGTTGAATATTTTGTTTTTCAATTCTTAACACGCTCTTTCGCTTCTCTCAAAACTCTGCAATTCTTAACACGCTCTCTCGCTTCTCTCAAAACTTTGCCCACACAATCCTACCAAAGCTTTGTGTGTTCTACTTGTTGTTTTAGTTCACTGAGAGTAATATACATTGAGTGCTCAACTATATTAGTGTAATTTTATTTTATCGTAGAAGACTGACGTTACAATGCTCATATTATATATCCAGTGGCGGATCCAGAAAATTATGTTAGTGGGGGCATACTTAAAATGATGTTAGAATTGTTAATGCCAAAATATCAAACACCTACCTATAATATGGTCCAAATATATTATAAATTATAATAAAATGTTTATAATAGACTACTTAGGGGCGGAGCCAAAACTATCCAGAAAATTATGTCAGTGGGGGCATACTTAAAATGATGTTAGAATTGTTAATGCCAAAATATCAAACATGCACCTACCTATAATATGGTCCAAATATATTATAAATTATAATAAAATGTTTATGATAGACTACTTAGGGGCGGAGCCAAAACTATACTCGAAAAGAAATTATATTAATAAATACTTTAATTTTAAAAAAGAAACATTTATTAATAGGTGGGAAGAAAGAAAAGTGCTGCTGGTGGGTTTCGAACATTTGTTAAAAGCTGGGAAGGAAGAAAACTGCTGGAGGTGGGTTTTGAACCCATGCCATTTAATATATCATAACCAAGGTTCAACCAGTTGAACTGCTAAATTCTTTAGTAATATTTACATATAAATATATATATATACTAAGAAATTGCGAAGGGGTGAGTGGGGCAGCAGCCCCCACTGTCCCCATTGTGGCTCCGCCACTGTATATATCTTTGAGAGATAGCAAATCGATTTGAAAGAACGACTTGAATTTTCCTTGTTGTTTACCATTGACCGTTGGGATTATTATTTTTCTATGAAATTCAAATCCTGTTACTCCGTATTATTTAGGCCCAAACAAAGCCTTCACTAGAAAAATGCAGTTTCGAGTTGTACTGTTATGGCACGACCCATGGTATGCAGGGCGCAAAAATATTCTGTGGACCATGGTCCACACAATGTTATGTGGACCATAACAAAAAATACATTTTTAATATACTAAATGTACATTATTTTTGTATTGAGTGTACATTATACAAAATAATGTATACTCAGTACAAAAATAATGTACATCCCCTGAATACAATGTACATTATTTTTGTGCTGAATGTACATTATTTTTGTACTGAATGTACATTATTCTATAGTATACAAAATATGGTCCACACAACTTGTATGGACCATGGTCCACACAATAATGATTGATGCAGGGCCAACTTGCAGGTTCTCTAGGTCATGGCCCGTGACCATGTTCAAGGTGGACACGGTTATACAACTGTCATAATTGTGAATATAGTTAGAGTTCAATAATTGTCAATATAAAGTTTAAAAATTATGAACATAGAATTTTATAATTATGAACATAGAATTCAGTAATTATGAACATAGAGTTCTGTAATTGTGAATATAGAGTTTAATAATTGTGAATATGAAATTTAAAAATTATGAACATAAAGTTTATAATTATGAACATAGACTTCAGTAATTATGAACATAAAACCGTGTCCATATTACAAGATAGACACGGTTCTACGGCATAACAATTCGTGTACACATACCAAAATTGTCCTTTCTATAACAATTCTAACTTCAAAGTTATTTTTTACTTAGTTATTATGATCCAAATTAGGTTTTATGGTCTTGATATAGGTTGTAACTCTTTAAATTGGCTTTCTAATGTCCTAGAATCACTAAAGTAAGTTGGACCTTCCTATGTTGATATACAATCAAAACATTGAGCAATAGTGTTTTTGAGTGAGAAATTCCACTTCATTCTTACTCTTTTGTTCAACTTTTATATATTGGTTTAATTACCTATATGATTTAAACAATTAAAACGACCAACATTTGTTTCTCTAAAAAGTTTTGTACCCATCTCCTTGGCATAGGTAACTTCCCGGCCTTCTTAATAAAAACAAATATACTTCTTCACAAATAATCACCATCCATTTGCATTCCTGTTACATAAACACAACAACAACCAATTAAATGATCGAATTGGCTACAAATTATCATGAACAATTAGCAAAACTACACCAAAGAAATACAAGAAATTAAAAAGTAATACCCTGATGAACTGATCATCAATTACTGCATATATATATACATGATCAAGTTAAAGTAAATGCTTACCACTATATCAAAAGGTATAACTAGTAGTGTAGACACAATTTTATTTCAATACTTAGCAGCCCTGACCCAATTTTCGATGACAGAATACTAAATGCGACTCTCAATCTAAACACAGAATTAGTAGAGAGCAGGAATGGCAGGGCAATTCTCCTTTGGCAAAAGCTATACATATGCAATTCAATTAATATCATTTCCATATTACTGAATGCAAAGTATCTCTGCCAAAGGAGAAATGCACTGTTATTCTTCTCTACAAGGAGACTAAAATTAAAAACACCGTACCTAAAACCATAAACTCATGTCACTAAATCCTAAGACGTTTGACATTATAGGAAGCTCAGCTCGACCAGAGAAGATTGTGTACATTGAGCTGTTTGAGCCGAGTATGGTGGTTAGGCCGGGCAGCTTATAAGCAGAAGAGTATTCGCACATTTGGGTTGGATATCCATCCTTTTATTGCAAATGAATAAATCACCGATCGGTATATGCCAAGAACAATGCCCTATTCTAGACCACTGAACAAGTCTTTATGTGCAGGTAATGGAGCTTTCCTTGTACCTTTCTTGTTGCTGCTAGCTAGCCATGGTCCCCCATCTTTCCCATATGCGGTTTAAGGTTTAATGTGCGTGTATGCATGCATAATAAGCAAATTCTTGCAATCAAACATGCTTCTTAATAGTCTTCATATATGTTGGGTACTTGGGTGTACTCTGAGTCCGGTATTCAATTCTGTCATTAAAACGTAGTGCTTACTGTTGGAAAAATAACATAAAATGACATTGTAAGTAACTATTTTGTGGTACAAATATATGTGGGGTTCACTTTCGATTTAGGTCAAAGTAGATTCGGGTTCTTCGTATTGAGACGAAGAGATTGATATATTGTACGCTCAAAACGAATAATGAATGAATGAGAAATTGATTCTCAAAGTAGACATATTTGAGTTGGAAAATGAAGGTAGAAAGGCTTTAAAGTAGCCTTTGTCCACATTGGTTTGAGAAGTAGGTTTGCATCACTATATATACAAGAGTCTTTTTTAATACATATTGAATTGTATAGCATAGAGGTTCTCTCCGTCTTGAAGGTTACAATCAACATATATTACTTGGAACAACCGACTTCACGTAGAGCTCTACGCTTTTTCGAAGCCAGTGCGATGGTTGCCCCAAATCCTAGCACTCTTCTCTTATTTTTCTTCTCAATTGGGGTGGCCATTTGTCTCTTTTTTGGCTCTTTCTTTTGATATTTTCTTCTCCTTTACTACACCTCATTCCAGCATAAGAGGAAGAATGAAGGGGGTAGTGCACCTGCGTATAGAAGGCCGAGGGTTGTTGATGACGAGCCTCCAACTTGGCACTTCCCAAGTGTCTCGCACAAAGTTACACTCCTACACAATCGAGTATTTTGCACAAAGCTATACTCCTACACCACAAGTGTCTCGCCTCCTGGCCTTAATTGGCCGGGTCATGCGGCCTCCAGCGCTGTTACATTGAAGAAATTAGAGTGCTCAAAGCAAGCCTACGCACGGTATATATTAGCATGGGAAAAAACATTAGGTTACTGTCAACATATATTAAGCCTACGTTTTGCTCTCAAAATCTCTGCTTATCCTCCTTAAACCAACTGTGTTCATCCCTGGTTCTCGTTTGCGAGGTTCTTTTGTTTGAGTGTTCAAACATAGAATCGTAATACGTTTTATCCTGGGAACCCTACGCTACAACGCTCCTAGCACATTTTGGAGGCAGCAAATAAGATTTTAAGGAGAGAGTGTTTCGCTCTACTCGTACTAACAACCTAAACCCTTTCGTTTCTTGTGCTTGTTATTTTTCCATAAATAATCTTTTGGTAAGATTATTTCGGAGAAAATTTCAATTTTGGTCCACTGACTATTGGAGTTGTGTTAATTACAACACTTGACTTTCAAAAATGTTAATTTAGTACCTTGACTATGCAATTTCTATCAATTTTGGTCACTTCGGCCAAATCTCACCCGAAAATTTTACACTACTGGAAATTATAGAATTTCCGACCACCTGAAAGTGATCTTAAATCAAGTCAAAAGCCTTGTTCCGACCACTTTTGGTATCCGGAAAAACCTTTGTTGCTATTTACGACCACTTTTTGGTTTCAACTTGATTTAAGATCACTTCCAGGTGGTCGGAAATTCCATAATTTTCAGTAGTGTTAGTAGGTCAAATAATGAGGGTATTTTAGTCATTTTACCCATTTTCTTTCTTCTCCGATGATCTTCTCCCCATTTTCGGCGACGAACAACCTGCTACTACCTCTCCGCCGGCCTCACGCAACTCCATAGCCAGAAACCTGGAGAAGATGTCCGTTCCAGAAACCTCTAATGTCCGTTCCAGAAACCTCGGAGTCCATAGCCAAGCAGACGAAGTTGGAGAAGATGGCCCGCGAACACTTTTGTTTTCTTAGCTTCTTGAAATATGTCTTCAAACTAGGCGATTGCGCGTTGTTCCTAGATGTAGATGATGACGCCATCAAACTATTACTCCCCGCTGTGTTGATCATTCTTGAACTTGAAACAATCACTCTCCCTCTTCTTATCCTACGTGCTCAAAACACACACTAAAATCATCTAATTCAGAATTGGGTTTCTCTACAAATTTCCTAGGCTGCCTGTAAAATTTGAGTATACGTTTTGGATCAAGTCTATGCACACGAAACCATTCTTACAAAGGGCGAAGAGAACTGAGAAGGGGGGATGGATGGTTAAGATTGACCTTGGTGCATTTATTCTTGTGTGTTTCTTTCGTTTTCTACCTCTTTAATTTGTGCAGTAAGTGTGTTGAAGGAGGGTGCGGTTGAGATTCGCGTTCACTATCAAAGGTGGAAAAAAGTATGGTTTTCAGTTTGGGCTTTTGCGTGCCCCCGAACACTTCACTGGTCAGATTGGGATGAACGAGGTATGTTCTAATCCACCATGGGTGTTGGAGAATATGGAGTTGCGTAAGGCCGGCGGAGAGGTAGTAGCAGGTTGTTCTCCGCCGGAAATGGGGAGAAGATCACCGGAGAAGAAAGAAAATGAGTAAAATGATTAAAATACCCTTATTATTTGACCTATTAAAATTTTTCTGTGAGATTTGACTGGCAATTTGACCGACGTGACCAAAATTGATAGAAATTGCATAATCAAGGTATTAAATTAACATTTTTGAAAATCAAGTGTTGCAATTAACACAACTCCAATAGTCAGTGGAGCAAAATTGAAATTTTCTCGATTATTTCGTAACACTAACTACTAAGCAAATATAAGGAAATACAGTTAGTTGCCTCATTTTTTGTCACGGGTTCGAATCCAATTGAAAGTATTTTGTGCAGTGTAAACACTATTAGCTAGCTATAGCTTTTGAATAATTACAAGCGTTTGATCTAACAATAGATTATTACGTTATTAGCCATACAAATGACCAATTAGGGTGTACATACGAGGTTGCAGCAGCTACAAAGCTTGCTTGTTGTGATGTTATCGCTACTTGCGAAAGCAACTACTCTATCTGTAGCATATGCCATGGACTATTCCTACTGTGCATGTTAGATATTTGGATTCACTATTTCCCCCTATTTTATTTTGTTTACAGTTGTTTTTTTTTTTTTTTTGTTTTTTTTTTAAAGGTCAAATAGGCTCTCAAGTTATACTTAAAACATAAATTAGACTTCTAAACTATCAAAAGATTAAATTGGATTTTTTAACTTGTAAGATTGGTGCAAATATGTAATTAAGCGAATTAGTTAGCCTAGACGAAGAAGCCTCTCCGACAATTACCTTTTTAAAAATAATTATTTTTTTGAGAAATATTTATTTATTTATTTATTTATTGTATTAAAATTGTCAAGTAGGACTCTAAGTTAGCACCACCTAGCTATTCTAGGTTACATTTAATCGATTTTACCTGGAACTTACAAAATAATTAATTGGTTCAGTTGCATGAATTCGAAAAACTAATCTAACCAAATTGCATCAATTAACAAGTTGAATAGTTTAATTTAAACTTTTTATAATTTAGGAATGTAATTGCTGTTTTGGGTATAGTTTTTTAACCTGTTCATTTATTCCTTATCAATCATTAATACAGTGTTTATTTTTACCTCACTAAGTCATAATTAGTTAGTTTCACTTCAAATCTTCAATCATACAATATATTTTCGGCATATTAAATCAAAATCTGCATCCTACGAGATAAAATTAATTAATTGAACCAAGTTTTTGAAGGACATGCAACTCTTTCAGAGATGTTACATTGCTACATACACATAAATTCAAACTTTCATCCTCACGCTAAGCGGGTAATAAATATACAATTTTTTAGATGTGTAAGTGGCTAAGCTTTTGCTGTTTGTTCATGGAACAAACAAGCTAAGCTTGCTAGGGTACAGACAGTGGCGGATCCAGAAAATTATGTCAGTGGGGGCATACTTAAAATGATGTTAGAATTGTTAATGCCAAAATATCAAACACCTACCTATAATATGGTCCAAATATATTATAAATTATAATAAAATGTTTATGATAGACTACTTAGGGGCGGAGCCAAAACTATCCAGAAAATTATGTCAGTGGGGGCATACTTAAAATGATGTTAGAATTGTTAATGCCAAAATATCAAACACCTACCTATAATATGGTCCAAATATATTATAAATTATAATAAAATGTTTATGATAGACTACTTAGGGGCGGAGCCAAAACTATACTCGAAAAGAAATTATATTAATAAATACTTTAATTTTAAAAAAGAAACATTTATTAATAGGTGGGAAGAAAGAAAAGTGCTGCTGGTGGGTTTCGAACATTTATTAAAAGCTGGGAAGGAAGAAAACTGCTGGAGGTGGGTTTTGAACCCATGCCATTTAATATATCATAACCAAGGTTCAACCAGTTGAGCTGCTAAATTCTTTAGTAATCTTTACATATAAATATATATATACTAAGAAATTGCGAAGGGTGAGTGGGGGCAACAGCCCCCACTGCCCCATTGTGGCTCCGCCACTGGGTACAGAGATTATTCCTTAGGCCAGTAAAAATGAGTATATGCTTCCAAATATGCTCTTTCACATTTAAACTTCAGAGTTTTCTGTTCATCACTATAAATAGTTTTAGAATACCTGACACTGTTCATCAATGGAGTGAATAGAAGATAGAGCAATATACGGAGTATTATATTAAGGTATGGATGTATTACTGGGCTGATCTTCTTTGGCAGTTGGTCAACTAACTTGGTCTCACTGCCAAAGAAGATTTGCCCCGCAATTCACCCCATACTATCTCTCATTTCCTTAATTTACTAGAATTACTCCAAACATTTTTCTATGTTTATGTGTTTTGTGTTTTTGTGTGTGTATCATGAGGTAACACCTACTTCTTGTTGTTTGGTTTTTCTATTCGTATTTTTTTTAAGACAACATATGTCATGTGTTAACTGGTTTTGCTAGACTATCAGCTAAGAAGTTTACATTTTTTTTTTTGTCTTATTGTTGGAAACTTATAATTATAAATTTGACCTAATTTTTTTTTCCATTGATGAACTCTGGTAGGCGACTGAGATTAATCTTTAATTTTTACTATAGGAAGTTGTTCTCATTTTAACCTACCCCACACACACATACAGAGGATAAGATGAAAACTAGCTTAGTAGTCCCATGTGAATGTATATACTAATTCCATTCGTCCATATAAGATTATTATCAAAGGGTGAAACTTAAAGAAAAATGCTGTGATATTTTTATAATTACATACAAAGATGCCGTTGGTATTAGCACTTGATAGTGCATTTGTGGATAATTAACAATACCCTTAAATTTATAATAGTGCATTCACGTGTGTGCACTACTAGTTATCCACATATGTATTACAAATCGTTCTCAAATGCACTGTTATAATTATGGAATTACTGTACCACAATATTTTATTTATTTTGTCATTAATTTTCAACCGTTGATTGGTCATTCTAGATGGACGCATGCTCACAGAGCTACTAATTTTTATTGGAGTCCAAATAAATTAGCTAGCTTTATCGATTTTTTAACTTCTATTACTAACTTAACTTGTCAGCTAATTAAATTTGTCAAACAAATGTCCAAAAGTTACGAAGAATCTCGTAGTCTAGCAGCATTTATGGATTTAGTACTCTATATATTAGACATATCAAGATTACTATATACTCCGTATTTGTTATCTATTACACAACCTCGATTTTCCACGTAAATTGGATATTAGAGAAGATATAGTTATTTATTACAATTAGCCAGTGTATCTTCTTTTTTTTTTTTTTTTTTTTTAAATGTATGCCCAAGAAATTTAAAGGATACACAGTTAATTAAGGAGAGGATGTGCCGCCATTGACTTTGTGATCCAGGCACGAAGTGATTTTTTAAAAAGTCATGGGGGTGAGCCTTAATGGAGGCGATATTGACTCTTTGTACTTCAGTAGGTTAAAAAAGTAGCTATAAACCGATAATACATTGTAACAGAGTTTGTATGTATGTAGTACTTTAAAAAAAAAAAAAAAGGATGTGCCAAGACTATTCCATTTTGTGCTTTTAATTCAAAATTCTCTTTTCATCACATGTCAACTTCATATCTGATTTTTGCCATTTCAACTATCAAGAAAAGAGGGATGGAACATAAAATGATGTCAACATGCATATATAGTGTATATGCTATGTTGTCATCTCACACAAACACATAAATATTATATTAATTAATATGTGTGATTAAATATTATATATTCGATGTGAATTTATACTATTGAAAGAAAAAAAAAATGTTTTGGTTCTTGAATTACAAGGTAATAGCAAACTCAATTTCTATATTCAAAGGTATCACCGCATTTAATTCTTAAGTCTACTGAAAAGGCACTTTCAATCTCTCCATTAATGATCGATTCTATAAAAATTTATTGCTATTCTTGATCTTACATATCATTGTTGATCATGACTAATAATGAAATTTCTCATTTTTCCTCTTCTTTCCTCCCAAATTTTGAGAGACTCATTAAAGGATTGATAAAAAAATGTTATTTTATTGGAAACTCAAGGCTAAAAGTAGTGATATATATATATATATATATATATATATATATATATATATATATATATATATATATATATATATATATATATATATATATATATGTGTGTATATATGTATATATGTATATGTATATGTATATGTATATGTATGTATATGTATATGTATATGTATATATGTATATATATTTATTTATACTCTAAGAACTGAATTTGCTACCATCCGGTCGATACGTGGAAGAGGAAATGGGTCCTTAGGATAGACTTTGTTCAAGTTTGTGTAGTCGACACACATTCGCCATGCGGGGGACTGGGGTAGGGATGTCAATCGGGCCAGCCCACTCGGTTTCGTGCTAGTCCTGTCGGGTTGTCGGGCTAATCGGTTCGGGCTAATCGATTTATTAATATTTTATTCTCGGATTCGGTTTGGCCCTAACCCTAAACTTCGGGTTGTCGGGCTAATCGGGCGGGTTGAACCATCTGAACTAAAAATTAGAAACTGAAAGTGGGTACCCATATTTAGAGTAGGGATGACAACGGGGCGGGGCGGGACGGAATGGGGCGGGGCGGGAATTATACTCCCCATCTCCGTCCTCAACAAAAAATTAAAAATAGTCCCTATCTACGTTCCCGCGGAGAATTTAGCGGGGACGAAAAATTCCGTCCTCATCAATTTTTAGTCAAAATATTAGATTAAAGTTGATTTAAATTTTATAAAACTAAAAGTTTAAGTAAAATTTATATATATATATATATATATATATATATATATATATATATATTTATTTATTTATTTATTTATTTTAAAGTATAATAATTATTCCATATATGTTAGGTTTCACATCACTTCTATAATAAAGAATAGTTTTCAATAGTTCGGGTTGTCGGGTTAGCCCTTTTAATTTCGGGCTAGCCCTATCGGGTATCGGGTTAATCGGTTTCGGGCTCGTCGGGCTAATGTGTTTTATCGGGCTAGCCCGTTCGGGCCATAGCCCTGTCGGTTTCGATTTTTTTCGGGTTGGCCCATCGGGTTCAGGCTAAATTGGCATCCCTAGACTGGGGCACATCACCACTTTGGCCAGCCACTGAGGGTTTTCAACTTCACGGATGTGTTTGGCCGCCATCAACATTTCGACTTCCTTCTTCACAAACTCCCTCATTTCCGTGGAGAGATACCTTTTCTTCCGCACGATTGGCTTGTAGGTAGGATCAACAACTAGTCGGTGGGTGATTATCAGCCGTCGACTCCCAACATGTCTTTTGGTCCCCAAGCGAAGTGGACTCGGTACTCTCTTAAGACTTGTATCACCGCCTTCCTTAGTTTGTCAAACAATCCGAATCCGATTCTCACACGTTTTTCAGGGTGGTCGGAATCGATTCCGACTTTTTCCAACTCGATTGCTGGTTCAGGTCACTCTATCAGCCTTTCCTCTTTCTCGGTCCATCCGGTAATGGTGTGGACTCTCATATCAATTCGATCAATCTTTCAGCATGCCTGATAGTAACAGTCGCGGGTCGCCCACTGGTCGCCTAGTACGACTCCGACTTTACTCGGGTCTTGAATTTCATACACAAGTGTTGCAATGAGATCAAAGCACCGAGGTCTTCCAATCCGGGCCTCTCGAGTATCATATTTTGTGCACAGGAGAGGTTGACTACTACGAACTCCATTTTCATCTTTCTAGTATGCGGGTGGGTACCCAGCTCAACCGTCAATTTTATGGAACCTTCTGACTTAATGGAATTGCCCGTGAATCCATTAAGGGAGTCTTGACCGGCTTCAAAACGTCCCATGACAAGCCCAATTTGTTGAATGCCTCCAAATACAGGATGTTTACGCTGCTCCCTATGTCTACTAGCACTCGTCACATGATTGTGCCGCTCACATCCATAGCTATCACAAGCGCGTTCCGGTGAAGACCGGCTTCTAAAGGCAGGTCTTCCATCGATGAACGTGATCGGCTCTCTACAAATCTTTGTCGAGCTACTCTCTCAATCATAAATCGTGCCGACATACAACTGTCGGGCCCATGCCTTCTTAGAGTTGGCCGAGTTTCCCTGTTCGGGTGCACCAACGATTATATTAATGACCGGTTTGTGTCTCCAGTTAGCCTCTTCCTCTTCTTTAGAGGCGGGCCGCTTGCCTCCATCTCAACCGATGTCACTCGATCGGCTAGTCTCTCCTCTCTGCCAAGGAAGTCATCTGCGACACTGGTTGGAGGTGGGTGGGGAACATCTTTGGATTATATTATGGCCTCCATTTCCTATTTCAAGTATGCACACTCAGTCGAGTGTGTATATGTCCTAGGCAATCAGCAATACTTGCTCGACTCAACTCTTGCAGCCAGTGTCTCTAGTCGTTCGCATGGCCACACCGACGGTTGTGGGGGCAAAGCTACTTTAACTTTTATAATTTCCTGATATGGGACGGGTTGGTAGGCGTGTGCACCCAATCTTTCAGGGTTCCTTCCCGAGTCGTTCTGCCTGGTTGGCGTCCTATTGAACCTTCCTCCCTTTGTCTCGTCAACATGTGGCTTTTGGGTTTGGACGACCTTTCCTACTCTTGTTTCTGTTTGACTGTATCTTCCATATCCATGTGCCGAATAGCTCGCTGGATGGCCTGAGCGTACGATTCTGGCCACTCGGTATGGAGGCTAGTGAACAACTTACCCAACCTTAGCGACTTGATGAATAACGTTAGCAATGTTCTATCGTCTAGATCCTCAACCGCCTGAGCTTCCTTCTGGCATCTGATCAAATAGTCTCTCAATGACTCAGTCACACCCTACTTTACCTCATCAAAATACAAGAAATTTCTCTTGGGTCGGATGTTGGCCGCATAATTTGATAGAAAGAGCTCGGTTAACTCTTGGAAACTTCTGACCGATCGAGCCCGCAAGGCCAGGAACCATCTCTGTGTCGAGCCGTTAGTGTGGTGAAGAACGTCCTACATATCAACGGTTCTTCCGCGCCAACTACTTGCATCCGGTCTTGAAAACTGATAAGATGTTCCTTGAGATCACCTGTGCCATCATAAACGCCATGCTCGGGCATCTTAAATTTTGTCGGCACCTTATAAGCCAATATTTCAAGCGTAAAAGGCGAGGCGGGTAACAAGCTGCGCATGCTGGACGTCTTTCTTTCCAACTTCTCTCTAAAGTCCCGAACCTCCTGGGCGAGGTCGGCCACTTCCACTCTAACCTGACCAGGACCTATTGGGAACTCGGTGCTGCTCTCGAATACCGAGTAAGCCTTTGGTGTGCAGCCTCCCTTCGTTCTCGCCTATTTCTAGGTTCTTGCAGTTCCTCTCCCCTCGGCTCTCCATTAATGAGGCTGACCTCCAAGGGCGGGACCTGGTCGCCAAACCTATCCAAGGCTAAACGATGGGTAGCGGCGGGGCCCAACCTTGAGCGAATGGGAGAATGTTGAAATGTACCGATGTGACAACCTAAAAATAATTTTCCTAAATTCCTTTTTTATAAAATTCCAAAATAGTCCTTTTTACTCTTCCAAAATTTTATTTCGAAAACGATGTTTGAATTAAATATTTTGAACCGAGTTTTTGAATAAATTCAACACCGAGATTTATTCCATTTCGAAAATCCTAAATTTCGGTTACATTTATGTACCCAGTTTTGACCCGAAAAGTCAATCTGAGTGAAATCGAAAAAGAACATGTGAAACCTAAACCAAGTGTTTTAACTAGAAAACATCTTATAGAAAATCTATTTTTGATCCCAAGTTATCCAAAATTCACTTTTTAGACCTTGGTCCATAATACAAGGTGAACCAAGAGCCTTGTGATTCTTTGTTAGAAGCCAAGCAAAAAATTACTTCTTTACCCTCCACCAATCATTGGTGATCAACCTAGGGTTTTGCACCCTATATATTCATCACTTTTCACCTTGTTTTTCCTGATCTCCTTCTTTGGCCTCTCCACTCTTGAGCTCTGTAGACAAAGAAGCATTGCAGTAAGTTTTCCCCAAGCTCATCTCATCCATTGATTCATCTTTTCTCCTAATTTTCATCTTCTTTACTTTAATCTCCGAGGTTCCTTCCTTGTATGTTGTTTGTGTGGTTTGTTTGAGGAGTCTAGGAAGTGGAAATGGTGGAAGTTGAGTAGAGATGAAGTAGAAATCCACACAAGAAGAAGAAGAAGCTAAGGTATAAACCATGGACTCCCAAACTACATTTTCAGACTTTGTTATCTGCTATATGGTGAAATAGTGGTGTAGAAATGCTAGATAGATGTTGTGGTTGAGCTATTTGTGTGTTGTAGATCATCTATGATTGATTTATTATGTTTTAGAAGTGTTGGTTTTGCATTGGTTTGTGTTACAGGGAAGAAGGAGGTGCCTGATGCACACAGATGGTGCACCAGATCACCCAACGGTGCTAGCCAACGGACCATGGCATGGTCCGTTGGCCAGCCCCGTTGAGAGACGGATTATGGCAACGAACCAAAGTGCATTATTGGCTCTAAGTAAGCCTAAGTTCTATTTCAAAAACATATATCTATTTTGGAAAATCATTATCTATTTGCATTGAGAAGTTACATGATATTTGATTTCCAAAGTTGTGAGAAAGTGAAGTTGATTGAGAATATTTGTGCATGAGTTTGCAGAAGTAGAGTTTGTGGCTTGAGATATATCTATATATTATCTATTGTGAGGAAAATAGTATTTTGCAGGACCGTTAGGACTATATCCTTTCGGGAGAAAAGAGAAAGAAGGAAAGTTTGAGAAATGTATCGGACATTGTGAACCGAAAGAGATTTTAGAAGTAACAAGGTCGATATTTCCGCGTTACTAGGTTGGAGACTTCTCGCCGGGCTTGGAATCCTAGTTAGGGGGTGTGCACACTGAAAGTACGATACCTGATTCCACAGAGAAAGAAAGATTTATTAAAGAACCACCAGCACCGGTTCTATGAGCGAGTTGAGTATGTGGCCGGCTAGGTCCATTCACGATTTGTGAAGTCCTACCTCCCCACGAGTTAGAGGTTCCATTGTTACGGATGTGGCGGCTACACGAGATTGCACTGTTTGCTAGGGCTTCGTTGCGGCAGAGTACCTGCCTTGCCCAAGAAGAAAAATGAGAATGTTTGAGAAATTTGAGAAAGAGGAAAGAAAGCGAGTCAAGAGACTCAAGAGAAAGAAGAGAAAAGCGAGTCTATGTGACTCAACAGAAACCTCCACAGAAAAAGAATTTTTTTTTTTTTATGAGAGAAAGTATATCTATATACTTATACTTATAGCATCATGATGTACGGGAAAGAGATGGTGAGTAACAGGTGTAAATTGTCGTTCCGCAAGGGATTGGGACTATGGCACGTACTTGAGTGACAACTAGAATTCTAGGCACCAAAGTATTGGAACCCACAAGAATCCAAGCAAATTCAAATTCATGGTTGGGTAAAGTTAATAATTAAAGGCTAAAAATCTAGTTAAGACAATGCAATTTAAACACAAGTAAACACAATGATAAAAGATGGGCTCAAATTAGGGGATGTTTCCTTCTAGATGCTTTAACAACTTAGGGATTAGGAGAGAACATCAACCAAGGGAACACAAGGGCAAAGCACATAAAAATCCTAGCTTAAAGCCATTTTCATAAGCTAATAAACAAGGATTAGAGCAAGGATTGCCCCACTTTCATGGTGTATCAAATCCTAGCTCTTAAAGCACATAAGCTTTTAGGCCCCCAATTCTTCCCTATTTTCATAGAAAGAAAATGGGTTTAGAGAAAGGAGAGGCTTAAATTCTTCCCCCAACTTTCATTGTGAAGAAAAACTATCCAAAAGCAAGTTAATAAGAGTTACGTACCAAATATTAACAAGATTCATCATAAATCCTTCACAAACAAATGAACCCTAGGTTAGATATCTTCCCCCTTATGAAATAATCACCTATTTAGCATCTAGGTTGGCAATATCACCCTAATCCGAGCCCAAAAACGGACTACTCACACTTCATAAGCATAAATAACAACAAAGCACAAGAAAATATCATAAACATTGCACAAGAGCTTTAAAAGAAGAGTAAGAAGCTTCTCTATTGAAGATGAAGAAATTGTGGTTGAATCCCACTCCAATCCGCGTTTACAAGCTTGCTAGATGAGTTAGAGATGTAATACTAGACTAGTCTAAGCTAAGGAAGTCTAAGGAAATGAAGAGAAAATGAGTTCTAGCTATCTAGGGTTCTAACTTACTCCAAAAATCCAAGAAAATCGCATAAATATTTTACAGAGCACAGAGGTACTACCTTAGGGATGGCCATCCCTGAGGCAGTACGATTTAATCTTGGTTCACTGGAAAGGGCGTACGGGCATACGTATGGGCGTACGGCAGGGCGTACGCCACCTGCTTCTTTTTTGAGATCTTGGATGGGCTGACGGATGGGCGTACGCAAGGGGGTACGAGGCTGCTGAAAATTCTTAAATGCATTCCAAACTCTTTGATTGATCTCTTGGTCCCAAAATTGCTCGTATCTTCCCACAAATCATTGAATTCCTCACTTGTTGTGAATGATTGTACCTTGAAATAAAACCAACATAACTTAGTCACAATTCACACAAGTTTTTAGGATATTCACAAATAAAAAGGGTTCAAGAAGGGGTAAAAATATAGACAAAAATGCACTTATCACATCACATCTTTTATTGTTACATGACTTGCATGATTGGATTTAGGATTTGATGAGAAGTATGATACTTTGTTGTTGATTGTTGTGTTGGTATGATAGCTTTGAGATTGATTGTTGTTTAGCATGAAAGCATGAGATTGTTTGTTATGTTATTTAGTATCTCTTTATCTATCAATTGAAGCATGAGTATGGTGTTTGAGTTGAGTACTAGTGAATGAAAGCATGATTTCTTGATGACTAGGTTGCAAGCATATAGAGTTGATTATGAGTTTGTTGAGAATGTTGTTTAAGTGTTGAAATGTTTGAGATTATGCGTGCTTGCCAAATGATTTTCAAATCTATATTCTATAGTACTTTACAGGGTTGAGTGGTTTTATACTTAGCATTAATTTGCTAACGGGTTTATTTGCTACTTATTTTTTTTTATAACCCCTTTCAGGTGGGCCCTGTGTTTGCGCACACACGAGTAGTTTTAGTGCGTAGACTTTGAGTTGGTAGATCCTAGATAGACTCTACTTTAGACTTGTGATGTTTAGTTACAGTTATTGAACTTGATGTTAGTTGTTTGACTGTTGGAAACTTAGTTTGATCTTTTGTTTGTGCTGGACACCGGGGTTGTACCCCAAGTTTTAAGGTTGTTAATGAAGTTTGACTTGAGTTAGTTATTTTTTATTTTTTAGCCTGTGCAGTCACCGTGGGTGGTGACTGTGGCGGTAACACCCGTTGTTTGGTTTTGATTGAATTAAGTTATTAATCTTACTTTTAATTTCTTGTTTAGCTTACCTTGTTAAGTTAAGTTTCGGGATTTAAATTAAGAAAAAGTGGGGTGTTACAACCGACCTATCACGATCCACTCTTTTGGGTTGAGGGGGCGGAATCCCCACCGCCTGCTAAACAGGAGGGGTAGGGACGCCTATTGGAGCCGTCCCGGCTCGTAGGCTGAGCTTTTGCTCATAAAGATCTAATGCTCCGTTCAATACCTCAGTGAAAGGCCAGTCGGCGCTGGTGGCGGGGCTGGTGGCGCATTGTCAGCCGATTCCTCGTGAGGCGGAGTGTCATCTAGACGGGCATTGACGGTTAGATTGCGAGAGTTATGACGGCTGAGCTGTTCCCGTAAGTCTCGCCCTTGCGATACTCAATCTTGGCCAGTGACAACCTGGGTTCTCCTCGTTCTTGCCATCTTCTAATCTCAAACTTTTGCTTGATAGGGCTACACGGCC
Source organism: Ipomoea nil (assembly GCF_001879475.1). NCBI lineage: Eukaryota > Viridiplantae > Streptophyta > Magnoliopsida > Solanales > Convolvulaceae > Ipomoea > Ipomoea nil. The sequence continues at coordinate 622,863 of NW_017616639.1, forward strand.
TTTCGTATCGATCCCCACAGACGGTGCGAATGTTGGTTTTATTTACTATCGGGGCAGTGAAACGGCGGGCTAACACCACCGGAAAAATAAATGCTATAGCCGGAAAAGAAAAGCTTTGTATTCTCGTCATCTCGTGTATATATGAAAAGCTTAACCCCTTTTTAGGGTTCACAATGGTGTATTTATAATAGAATTCTAGGTTCTAATCTAGACAAGTTCATATTGCCATAAATACATTTGATCTCCTTTCCTATTATTGCCGATTCCCTTTCCTAAATTCAGCTGATCTCTTTCCCTTATTGTCCGTCGTATCGCACAAAATCCGCCGACTAGATCGCTTGACGGCACTGCCATACTTCAGGAATTGGTTCGAATCCCTCCGGGAATCGGCCACTATATCTCTCGGCCAACCATTCTAACCAGACGCTCGGCACGCCTTTTAGGAGACTCCCCACCTTTGCCCCTGCAGCTGAGCCTTCGCCCCCGACTGCGCATTGCTCTCGGTCGCCCTCTGGGCCGGAGCCTGATGTTATCACATCTGTGCTTGTTTTTATAGTTATTTTAAATCATTCGGTAATTAAGTTCTTTAATTTTGCTTATTTAATACATGTTTTCCTTGCTATTCTCATTAGAATATGGTTCTACACCAGTTTTGAATGTTTTACAATGTTTGTTAGTGTTTTTGAACCATTGTAGGTCAAAATTATGAGCAAGGGAAGTCCTAGGACAAAATTGGAGTCAAAAGTGGATCAAAAGACCGAAGAGTTGTAATTCCCGTCAAATTTGGCGACAACTTAGTACTTTGATCATATCTCATGCTAGGAATGTCCGATTCAGGTGATTCTTGTGGAATTGGAAAGAAGACTCGAATGGCTACAACCTATGACTCAGCAGAAAACTCGACGCGTCGAAAATTTCCAGTAACATTTCATCTCGCACAGATTGGCGGCAGTTTAGTATTTTGATCATATCTCATGCAACGAATGTCCGATTGAGGTGATTCTTGCGCCATTGGAATGAAGACTCGAAGGGCTACAACTCTTATAAAGACATCAAAGTCTAAATAATAAGAGAAAAGGGTCAAAATAAGCTTGCAAAATGTACCTATTGCACTAGGTGCGATTTTTAGAAACTTCCTAATTTAAAATGGCAATATTCCAAAGCAAGATGGCTACAATAATTGACTAATCATTCCAAAGGTAAACTTCCTAAATTAAATTAGGAAAATTCCTATTCCTTTCTAGCTTTGTATCAACTATAAAATCCCACATTCCTCAACCCTAATGAATTATGGTTGTTTAGAGTAAATAATTAGGATAGATAATTTACAATTGACAGTTTCGAATTCAGAGATTCTTGGAGACAAGAAGGAGAGAAATCAGGAGCCACAAGTTGTCTTGGAAAGCAAGAAGAAGACTAGGGAGATTTGGGAAATTCTCTGGTTAATTCTTGTATTCTTTTGATGATTTGTAATTCTTTATTTATATTTGCTATGTATAATTTAGCCATGCTTGGCTAAATTCTTTAGAGATTCTTGGGTAAAAGTGTTTATGAACCTATGTGCCTGAGCTCTCAGTTTCTTTAATATATTATTATTTGAGTTTAATACTTGTGTTGCAATCGTGATAATATTGTTTGATGCTTGTAATTAATGGCCATAGTTACTAGCTTCATAGCCATGTTTGTGTCACCAATGGGAGTTGGGGCATAAATTAGGGCACACACGATTGCACCTAATGGTTGGACCTTGGGAAAGGAGAATTTATTGGGAGAATCTTATTCTAGATTGTTGTGCATCGAGAGATGGTAGTAATTGAGAATAATTGAATGCTGATCTTCGATCTTATCGGGTGTTTAAGCCACGGGAGTGGAAATTCACTAGTGGTAGAAATTACGAGAGTAATTCTGTTCTACTTTGCATTCTCATACAAGTCTTAATTCCAAACTAAATATTACAAACGTTAATTGGCACTAGGTGATTAAATACTTGAATCCCATGAATCTCATCTTCTCTCTTATTGTTTTCAAAATCCTGAACCTCTGTTTTATTTTATTTATTTTATGCCTATCAATCATCTAAGTAATTGTTAGGATTAGCTCTAATAAATAAGTTAGTAACTAGTGCTTGATACAACCACTTCCCTGTGGATCGATAACTCGTACTCCGAGAATTATTTGTTTGCAAATATACTACGCATCAAATTGTTGCCGTTGCCGGGGAGGTGACGTTTCTAGTATTAACATTAGTGAAATCTTTATTCTAGGAGACTAGTTCATTTTTATTTTTTATTTTATTTTATTTTGCTAACCCATAACGAGTTCCTTGTTTTCAGTGTGATTTATTTTATGGATGGATATGAATTTCAATGAACCATGCCCCAATTCTACCCTCCTTCTCATGGTTATGAGATGAGTTGGAATACGAATCAGGAATATGGAGAGATGGAACAACAATTCCCTTTCTCAAATTTTGCCAACTCTAGTCAAGGATATTTTCAAGAAAGCTGATATCAAACTTTACAACCCCAATGGTGCTCATTTTGTGGTGGGAATCACTTTGAGGAAAATTGTTACATGCTCAACCCCACTAACCATGTTTCTCTACAACCCACTCAAGGATTTTGTGCCAACATGAGTCAAGCCACTTATCAAAGATGTACACCACCTACTCCACAACCTTTATGGTGCATGATATGTGGTGGACCTCGTGAGGCGGAAAATTGCTTTATCATGGATCCCAATTACAAGTATCAAGGGCGAGCTCAAGAATCTCTATACCAAGAGTTTCAACGAGATTGCCAACCACTTGACCAAACAATTGAGATGAGGTCCATATAGACCAAGTTAATGCAATTGTGCTCGAAATATATGGAGCGACAAGCTGGAATGGATCGCATGATAGCTCAAATGGATCACATGATTGCTCGAACGAAAGATTTGCTAATTCAAGAGCCACTTCAAGATTCATTTAATGGAGAGGTTCTAGAAGAGTTGTTCTTGCCGAATGAAGGTCATGAGGTTGAGAGAAATAAAAAGGATGATGAGAATCTTAGAAAGGAAGATGAAGAAATATTTGATGAATGCATTGAGATGGGACACCAAGTTGGGAGGAAAATGTAGAGTTGCAAGGTAATGGTAGCAAGGAACATATAGAGAGTTGCCCATTAGATGAGGAAGTTTTTAATGGAGCACATGATTTGAATGAGGATGTCTCACCTGTAACACCCCAGATTTTCAAGACTTTTAAAACTTATATAATAAAGATAGAATCTCATTAAATCCAAAATACGATACAAAGAGTACGGGGTGCTATGCCACACTCGAGCTAGAGAACTCGGGTGCACAGGCTAAATTCTAAAACCTCAATCAGTATCAATGCTAAATCATGGCACGCAGGCCGAAAGGGAAAACTATCTAAGCTATGCCCCAAGCTTCTAGCGCGCTTCAGTGATCTACTCGTCTGTGCCTGAAAGCCAAATATATCTGTTCAGAGAGAGATGCTGGTAACCCACTCCAACGCGTTGAAATACAATACATATAGATATATATAGATATACGAAAACCATTTTGAACATGAAGATATATCCTACGAACTCTAGCTTTTAAAACAGGGATAGACTCAACAGATAGAGCTAAGCACAGACAGCAGTTATACCAACATATATAGTTACAAACAGGCAAGACATGTAAAGATAAGCATAATTAATGATCATAACCCAACATATACGATTCCCAGTGTAAATCCCATAGTCACATCCCCAAGATACTCATAACAGCAACTCATCCGTATTTCATCACATAGCACACTTTGTTGGCGCCACAGGACCAATCGCATGCCCATAAATGAGGGTCAGCGCATATAGCTCTGACACGGCCCCGCAGCACCCTGCCCCGTATCGCAACACAGAGGGGTCGATCGCAACCGACCGATGAACCGCAGCTCATCATAGTTTGATCGCAACCAAACAGTGGACCGCAGCCCAAGAGTATGTCATCTGACCACAGCCAGGAAATATGAACCGCAGCTCATGTAGAAACGTTTGATCGCAACCAAACGGTGGACCGCAGCCCAAGAGTGTAAATCTGACCGCAGCCAGCTTCTGAACCGCAGCTCAGGAATAACCAATCCGAACGCAACCGAATTGGGGTATCATGCACACATAACACATAGCAAGCACATGCAACCCACATTAACACATTGGGAAGGGGAGAAAATGTATAACAAAACCTATGCGTGATCCTTCACATACTAAGAATAATCCTAAGGGGTTCATACTTCTTTCACCTAGGTCAACGGGATACCAATTCAACTAGCATGCAATATATAAGACTCATACAACCTACGAACGGTACCCGAAATATCAAACTAGACATAGGCACGATAGACGGAGTCCGTTGGGACGCCACGGGGGTCGGGGGAACATCAAACGGGAAGGCCAAAATCCCAAATTGGGGTGCAAACCAGCGGGTAGCCGGTGGGTGAGGGTTCACCCGCCGGCTGCCCGCCGGCGGCAGCTATTCCGGGCAGCGGGTACCCGGCGGGCAGCTGCCCGCTGCCGGCGTTGCCCAAGAAGGCCGCGGGTAGGTGCCGGGTCCCCTACCCCCACCTACCCCCCACTGACTCTTTTTCACCAAAAACGCCCCGGGAACCTTTGTGGAACCCGAAACCATGCTTAGACACTTTCAAACGCAATTGATAACACACGTAGACAATTAACGGATCAAAGATCGAGAAACATATAGCACATAACCTATCATGCTTTCCTAAACATAATCAACACCCAATCATGCGAATTCCCACCCAATATACCAAGAATAATTCCATGCGATACAACCTAGGGTTCTAATCATTTTTAAATCAACAAGGACACAATTCATCTTCTAATATCAAGATTCGGTAAGAATATCACATAAACATCAAGAACATCCTACAATCATCAAGAACATCATATAATCATCAAGAACACCATAATCATCAAGAATCTTTCATCACCAAGATCACCCATGGAATCATCCCATCAATCATCAATAATAATATCACAAATCATCAATACACAATAATATGGGGAAATCCTAAGAGGGGAATCATAGCTATGAAAATAGGTTTTGTTGAGACATGGGTTACCTCTTAGTCTTAATTAATTCCTTGGCTATGAAGGGTTTTTCTTGAAGCTTTCTTCTTTCTTGATTTCTCCTAGGGGAATTCTTGGAACTTCTTGTGTGGTGAGGGATTATTGTGGTGGGGGGTTCTAAGTGCCACTTAAGTCCCCTATTTATATATTTAGGAGTCCTAATTGAGAACTAATATTATAGGCTTGCTAATTCTATTCCTTTTGGGACTAAGGATTGGGTTTAGGGATAAGGGCCCATGGACTATGGTGGGCCTTTCCTAATTAATTATTGTGATTTAATTCTTTCTCTTAGGTGATTAATTAAATGATTTAATTGGTTTTAGGGATCGTAACACGGGGTGTTACACTCTCCCCACCTTAACAGGAAGCTTCGTCCCCGAAGCTTGGTCCTTGTCGAGTGACTTCTTCTTAGCTACCTGCTGTGAAAAGTTCGGGGTAGCGTTCCTTCATTGTGTCCTTGAGTTCCCATGTTGCTTCCTCGGTCTCATGGTTGGTCCAAAGGACTTTCACCATTTCTATGGCTCGACGTCGGGTGGTTCTTGTCTTGGTGTCCAGGATTCTCACGGGTTTTTCTTCGTATACTAGTGACTCGTCGAGGTCCACGATCTCGGGTTGAAGCACGTGGCTTGGGTCGTGCACGTATTTCTTTAGCTGGGGTATGTGGAATACGTTGTGTACTCGTTCTAGTTCAACGGGTAGAGCGAGGTGATAGGCTAGGTTCCCAACTCTTTCTATGATTTCATAGGGGCCGATAAATCGTGGGCTGAGTTTCCCTTTTCTTCCGAATCTCATTACCCCCAGTTGGTGCACATGATTTGAATGAGGATGTCTCACCAATGGAGAACACTTCCCTTGTAGAGAACTTTAGAGAAATTTTGAATTTGGGAGGCATTGGAGTTCTTAAGGATGATGGCACACATTTGCCTATCTATATATCCAATGATTCCCAATACTTGCTGGTTCATGTGGATGATCCGAGACTCTCATTACTTGTTGAACAAGAGAGTGTTGAAAATAAAGGAAAAGAGAATGGAGGCATAATTCTAGATTCGGGCGAATGTGGTTCCTTACATGATGACATGAAGGGTTCGAGCTTAAGAGAGTTTATAAATGGACATCACTTGAAGAAATACTTGGAAGATAAAATTGATGGAAAGAAGGGGATCTTTCTTCTCCAATCACTTGATGGCTAGAGAGGTAACATTGAGCTAACGACGTTAAATTTAGCGCTTCATGGGAGGCACCCCATGTTATCTTTTATTACTTTCCCTATTTATTTATTGCTTTCTAGTTTTGTCTTATTTAGTTTTATTGCTTTCTAGTTCGTGATTATTTTATTGATTCTTAGTTTTCTCTTTTCTCTTGTTCTCCTTTTCTTTTATTTTGCATCAGGGACGATGCAAATTTTTAAGTGTGAGGGAGGAGTCATTAATTTGGGGATTTTTTTAAAATTTTAAAATTTTTTGCTTTTGCTTGAATGACTCATATGATATTTTTAGGGAATAAGTTACTTATCTTAGCATGCAATTGCAATTACTCTCTCTTGTTTGTTAGTGGTTTGTTTTAGTGGTGCTTGCTGCATCTCAATTTGTGATGGATGATTTGAGGTGTAACACATAATTGATCTATTCCCTTGCCAATAGCTTTGTTAACCACTTAATAATCTTGATCTTGTGTGTTATGCATTGCTAGTGAAGGCTTATGTGAGATTCCGGTCATGGGTGTTTTGCTAGAACTTGCCTCATTACTCCCTAAGTGATGTGTAAGTTTTGCATGTTTTGAAGTGATTTAGGCCATTTTTGTTTAACCATAGCCTTTAAACCTGTCCCTATATATATTTTTATCCTTTGTGTCCCCATTGTGCCTTTTGTTTGTTTAAATAAGTGCTAAGCACTTATCCCCTCATTGTAATTGTTTTTCTTTGATTTACCCCCATTATTATAACCCTTAGCCCTTGGCCAAATATTTCCCTTCCACCCTTTGAGAGAATGAAACTTTTATCTTTATTATTTCTGTAAGAAGAGTTTTATGGAGTTGTGCCAAAAAGCAGCTGATATTAAAAATGTTCAAGTGTGAAGGAATTGAAAGATTGGATTGAAATTGTCTTGCAGTATTCAAAAGAAATCCAAAGAAAAGAATGAAAAAAAAAAAAGATTGAAAGTTTTTGAGTGCGGATCCCCACTTTACCAAAAGAGTTGCTAAGTTCTTAAAAAGAATTTGCTCCTTGGAAGTTTTTGAGTTTGGATCCTCACTTTACCAAAAGAGTTGCTAAGTTCTTAAAAGAAATTTGCTCCTTGAAATTATAATTATCTCATCTCTTCCAAATTTTGAAAAGTTTAGATAAATTGTGACATTCTCTCTTTTTGATTAATTTTTCCATACCACTTCTTTGTTAGCCATCACCCGTAGCCCCATTACAAGCTTAATAAAGTCCTGTTTGATCTTAACTTGCATTCTTAGATTTGATCTAGGGAGTAAGAAGGGCAAGCCTATGGGATCTCATTCATGAGTCGTGTCTTGCATAATCTCAACTGAGTACTTGTGACAACTTGATCCTCACATACTTTAAATTCTTGGTGCTTGGTTATTGGCTTGGAAATGGGTCTCTTATGTGCCAAACTAATTTGATTCTTGAAGCTTGTTGTTTTGTAGCAAGTTGGTTGGTGGTTTGAAAGGTTGTGCAAGAGAGAGCATGAGTAATTTGTATGTTTTGACTTATGATTTTATTCCTTGGTTTTGATTGAGGACAAGCAAATGCTTAAGTGTGAGGGTGGTGATGTTATCACATCTGTGCTTGTTTTTATAGTTATTTTAAATCATCTCGGTAATTAAGTTCTTTAATTTTGCTTATTTAATACATGTTTTCCTTGCTATTCTCATTAGAATATGGTTCTACACTTGTTTTGAATGTTTTACGGTGTTTGTTAGTGTTTTTGAACCATTGTAGGTCAAAATTATGAGCAAGGGAAGTCCTAGGACAAAATTGGAGTCAAAAGTGGATCAAAAGACCGAAGAGTTGTAATTTTCGTTGAATTCGGCGACAGCTTAGTACTTTGATCATATCTCATGCTAGGAATGTCCGATTCAGGTGGTTCTTGTGCCATTGGAAAGAAGACTCGAAGGGCTACAACCTATGACTCAGCAAAAACTCGACGCGTCGAAAATTTCCAGTAACATTTCATCTCGCACAGATTGGCGGCAGTTTAGTTTTTGATCATATCTCATGCAACGAATGTCCGATTGAGGTGATTCTTGCGCCATTGGAAAGAAGACTCGAAGGGATACAACTCTTATGAAGACATCAAACTCTAAATAATAAGAGAAAAGGGTCAAAATAAGCTTGCAAAACGTAGCTATTGCACTGGGTGCGATTTTTAGAAACTTCCTAATTTAAAATGACAATATTCCAAAGCAAGATGGCTACAATAATTGCCTAATCATTCCAAAGCTAAACTTCCTAAATTAAATTAGGAAAATTCCTATTCCTTTCTAGCTTTGTATCAACTATAAAATCCCACATTCCTCAACCCTAATGAAGTATGGTAGTTTAGAGTAAATAATTAGAATAGATAATTTACAATTGATAGTTTAGAATTCAGAGATTCTTGGAGACAAGGAGAGAAATCAAGAGCCACAAGTTGTCTTGGAAAGCAAGAAGAAGACTAGGGAGATTTGAGAAAATCGTCTGGTTAATTCTTGTATTCTTTTGATGATTTGTAATTCTTTATTTATATTTGCTAGAGTAAAAGACATTTTTGGTCCTAGACTTATAGTGGCTTGGACAATTTTAGTCCTTTATAAAAAAAATTTGCCATTTTATGGACAGAGTTATTGTGGCGAGGACATTTTTGGTCCTCCGTCTATATTTCTGTTAGATAACCGTATGAGAGAGGGGCAATTACGTCAATTTAGGCTATCTCCTTCTACCTATTATATCTATGTGTGTTTGGCGGCTTCGATTGTCCTTCTATCTATTTGATTAGTAACCTGTTTGGCGGCTTCAATTCTCCGGCAATTTCTTCGTACAACTGCAACTTGGACTCTCCGACTCCTTCGAAATATGACCGAGAAGAAAACAAAACACACATAGATATAATAGATAGAAGGAGATAGCCTAAATTGATGTAATTACCCCTCTCTCAAACGGTTATCTAACAGAAATATAGACGGAGGACCAAAAATGTCCTCGCCACAATAACTCTGTCCATAAAATGGCAAATTTTTTTATAAAGGACTAAAATTGTCCAAGCCACTATAAATTTAGGACTAAAAATGTCTTTTACTCTATTTGCTATGTATAATTTAGTCATGCTTGGCTAAATTCTTTAGAGATTCTTGGGTAAAAGTGTTTATGAACCTAAGCGCCTGAGCTCTTAGTTTCTTTAATATATTATTATTTGGGTTTAATACTTGTGTTGCAATCGTAATAATATTGTTTGATGCTTGTAATTAATGGCCATAGTTACTAGCTTCATAGCCATGTTTGTGTCACCAATGGGAGTTGAGGCATAAATTACGGCACACACGATTGCACCTAATGGTTGGACTTTGGGAAAGGAGAATTTATTGGGGGAATCTTATACTAGATTGTTGCGCATCGGGAGATGGTAGTAATTGGGAATAATTGAATGCTGATCTTCGATCTTATAGGGTGTTTAAGCCACGGGAGTGGAAATTCACTAGGGGTAGAAAATACGGGAGTAATTCTGTTCCACTTTGCATTCCATACAAGTCTTAATTCCAAACTAAATATTACAAACGTTAATTGGCACTAGGTGATTAAATACTTGAATCCCATGAATCTCATTTTCTCTCTTATTGTTTTCAAAATCCTGAACCTCTGTTTTATTTTATTTATTTTATGCCAATCAATCATCTAAGTAATTGTTAGGATTAGCTCTAATGAATAAGTTAGTAACTAGTGCTTGATACAACCACTTCCCTGTGGATCGATAACTCGTACTCCGAAAATTATTTGTTTGCAAATATACTACGCATCAGAACCCCTAAGGTCCCGATTGTCCGGATAGGTCTCAGAGGGATCCCGTTCGGCTCTTTCTCCTGTTGACTGACTACATTCACTTATACGCCGACTGCGATCAAGCTAAGCGACCTCGATGCTCGGTTCCAACCGACTGTCCATATCACCTTCGTCCGATGCAGCTACACGATCAAGCTAACCTATTCTCGTGCTTACCTCCGGTCTCATTTAATGTGTGACCGACCCGAAATGTATTAGGCTGGTTTTACCCCATCATTAATAAAAACAAACATAATTCTTCACAAATAATCACCATTTGCTTTCCTGTTACATAAACACAACAACAATCAATTAAATGACCGAATTGGCTACAAATTATCATGAACAATTAGCAAAACACCAAAGAAATACAAGAAAATTAAAAAGTAATACCCTGATGATCTGATCATCAATTACTGCATATATATATATATATATATATATATATATATATATATATATATATATATATATATATATATATATATAGATCAAATTAAATACTTACCACTATATATATATCAAAAGCTAGTAGTGAAGAGACAACTTTATTTCCAGTAGTTAGCAGCCAACCCATTTTTCAATGACATAATACTAAATGCGACTCTCCTAGCCGCCGCCCAACACCCTTGATCTAAACACAGAATTAGTAGAGAGCAGGAATGGCAGGGCAATTCTCCTTTGGCAAAAGCTATACATATGCAATTCAATTAATATGATTTCCATATTACTGAATGCAAAGTATATCTGCCAAAGGAGAAATGCACTGTTATTCTTCTCTACAAGGAGACTAAACTTAAAACACCTTACCTAAAATCATAAACTCATATCACTAAACTATAAGACGTTTGACATTATAGGAAGCTCGACCAGAAAAGATTGTGTACGTTGAGCTGTTTGAGCCGAGTATGATGGTTAGGCAGGGCAGCTTATAAGCAGAAGAGTATTCGCACATTTGGGTTGGATATCCAACCTTTTATTGCAAATGAATAAACCACCGATCGGTATATGCCAAGCACAATGCCCTATTCTAGACCACTGAACAAGTCTTTATGTGCAGGTAATGGAGCTTTCCTTGTACCTTTCTTGTTGCTGCTAGCTAGCCATGGTCCCCCATCTTTCCCATATGTGGTTTAAGGTTTAATGTGCGTGCGTGCATGCATAATTTCACTCAAACATGCTTCTTAATAGTCTTCATAGATGTTGGGTGGAGACTCGGAGAGCAGAGTCTCTGTCATTAAAACATGGCATTAACTACTAGCTAGCCAAGTATAAAGAAATACAATTAGTTGCCTTATTTTTGGTCACGGGTTCGAATCCCATTGAAAGTATTCTCTGCAATGTAAACACTACTAGCTATAGCGTTTGAATAATGGTAAGTGTTTGATCTAATTATTAGGAATGTTTGGTAATTAATTGTTAGCTGATTGGGTTAGTGAGTTTGACTAGTTGATAACATTAGCTGATTGTAGAAAAATGTTTGGTAAATTATCTAGTAGTCGATAGCTGATTACATGCAAAATGACTTTCTTAAAAAGCTTAGCAGTTTTTTGAATTTTAACATTTTGGAGCAATAAGTTGTTACAAAAAAAGTTAATTAATAAAACACTCATATTAATTTTTTAATCAAGTCAAACAGTCACTACTGGAAATTCTGAAATTTCCGACCACCCGAAAGTGATCTTAAATCAAGTTGAAAGCCTTGTTACCGACCACTTTTGGTATCCGGAAAAACCTTTGCTGCTATTTCCGACCACTTTTTGCTTTCAACTTGATTTAAGATCACTTTCAGGTGGTCAAAAATTCCATAATTTCCAGTAGTGAGTTAATCGTGGTTAAATAAGTCAAAATTGACTGATAAGTTAACTATGTTTCCAATCAGGGTCATTTTATTATTAGCCATATAATTGACCAATTAGGTTGTACATACGAGGTTGCAAAAGCTACAAAGCTTGCTTGTTGTGATGTTATCGCTACTTGCGAAAGCAACTACTCTGTAGCATATGCCATGGACTATTCCAACTGTGCATGTTAGATATTTGGATTCACTTTTTCCCCCTATTTTATTTTTTGACATACATATTTCAGACAGAAAAAAAAACGTAATAATACATGTACTTAAGAAATTTATCCCTTTTTATGTAATTAAAAAGTCAATATATGAGATTTAATTAATTGGTTCAGTTGCATCAATTCAAAAAACTAATCTAACTTAATTGCATCAATTAACAAGTCATTATTAGCTTCACTTCAAATCTTCAATCATACAATATTTTTTTCCACATATTACATCAAAATCTGCATCCTACGAGATAAAATTAATTCAACCAAGTTTTTTACTGGACCTGTTTGAAGGACAACTCTTCCAAAGATGTTGCATTGCTGCATACACACATAAATTCAAACTTACATCATCACGCTCCTAAGCGAGTAATAAAGATGACACTTTTTTTTTTTCCTAAAGAGTTTTAAAAACTTTGTTCAAGAAATCAACCTCATCAGCTCCCAATTCCCTCGATTAATTAAAGCAAATGCATGGGAGACAAATTTAATACTCTGTATTCATTTTTCAAAAGATATGTTGCACTTGACTTTATCTTCATTAAATATTCTTCACTTTGGGTTAACTGGTTAAGGACTATTTATTGAAGTTTAGCGAATGTGGGAGACTAGGGCATGAACTTAGGGTTATATATATATATATATATATATATATATATATATATATATATATATATATGGCCCACAGCCCGTGCGACCGGGTTTTTGTGGGCAAGGCTCGTTAGGCCCGCTCTTTCTTCGCGGGTCATCTTTTTTGTGACCCTAACACACCCTATCGCGGGGCACAATCGTTATATCGTGGACCGCGGTAAAAAACGGCGCCATTTCTTTAAGTAAAGAAACGGTGTGTCGTTAACTGTAACGGCATGTGTATTTTTTGTGTATTAATTACCAATTGAAACTACAGTGTATCTAAACTGACACTGTCTCACGTATTATTTTTATATTATCAAGTGAAACTGCAATTGAAATGAAATGAAACTGTAGTTGTATTGAAATGAAACTGCAGTGTATACAAAATGAAACTGAATAACAATTTCACATATTTGAGTGTATATTACCCAGCGAAAGTGTAGTTATATCAAAATGATATTGTAGTTGTGTTGAAATAAAACTACAATGTATTTAAAATTAAATTGAATGACATTTCACATATTTGAGTATATATTGTGCAATAAAGCTGTAGTTATATCGAAATAATCATGTAGTTGTGTTTTAATGAAACTATAGTGTATATAAAAAAAAAATTAAATAACATTTTCACATATTTGAGTGTATAAATATTGAATGAAACTGTAATTATATCGAAATGAAACTGTAGTTGTGTTGAACTGAAACTGCAGTGTATACAAAATGAAACTGAATAACAGAGTTACTTTTTGCGGAACGGCAAAAAATAGTTGCCGTTTCTTTCATTAAATAAAACGACGTCGTTTTGAAGCGCAGTGCATAATCAATTATGCACCGTGGTTCACGGTATAATTGAGTGAGGGCCCGCCCGCAAACTTTGGTCCACTTTGACAGCCTCATGTGTGAGTGGTTAAGCTTTTGCAGCTTGTTCATGGAACAAACAAGCTAGCTAGGGTACAGACATTATTCCTTAGGCCAGCCAGTAAAATGAGTATATGCGTCCAAATATGCTCTTTCACATTTAAACTGCAGAGTTTTCTGTTCCATCACTATAAATAGTTTTAGAATACCTGACACTGTTCATAAATGGAGTGAATAGAAGAGCATTATATTATATTAAGGTATGGATGTATTACTGGGCTGATCTTCTTTGGCAGTTGGTCAACTAACTTGGTCTCACTGCCAAAGAAGATTTGCCCCGCAATTCACCTCATACTATCTCTCACTTCCTTAATTTACTAGAATTACTCCTAACATTTTTCTATGTTTATGTGTTATGTGTTTTTGTGTGTATCATGAGGTACCACCTACTTCTTGTTGTTTGGATTTTCTATTCGTTTTTTTTAAGACAACATATGTCATGTGTTTACTGAATAGTTATGCTGTGCATCTGTATGCACCATGCATGGTGCATACAGATGCAAAAACGACGTCGTTTTATTAAAAACGCGCGTCTCCCCTTTAAAAAAAAATTCAGGTTCGATTCCTAGTAACAACATTATTTTGTTCATTCATTATGGAATTTTAGTTCATGGATTATGGAATTATAGTTCATCGATTATGGAACTATAGTTCATCGATTCTGGAATTATAGTTCATCGATTCTGAAATTTTAGTTCATAGATTCTGGAATTTTAGTTCATTCATTCTGAAAATTTTAGTTCATAGATTAGATTATGGAATTATCGTTCATCAATTATGGAATTATAGTTCATCGATTATGGAATTATAGTTCATCGATTATGGAATTATAGTTTCGAACCTAATTTTTTTTTTTTTAAGGGGAGACGCGCGTTTTATAAAAACGACGTCGTTTTTGCATCCGTATGCACCATGCTTGGTGCATACGGATGCACAGCATAATTTGCCGTGTTTACTGGTTTTGCTAGACTATCAGCTAAGAAGTCTACATTTTTTTGTGTCATAAATATTGTTGGAAACTTATAAATATAAAATTGATCCAATTTTTTTATTTTTTTTATTTTTTTTATTTTTTATTTTTTTACCATCGATGAAACCTGGTAGGTGGCTGAGATTCACTTTTTACCATAGGAGGTTGTTCTCATTTTAACCTACCAACATACACACAAACACAAAGAGAAGATAAGATGAGAACTAAGTAGTCCCATGAGAATGTACAGAATGAAATTTAAGGAAAAATGTTGTGACATTTCTATAATTACGTACGAAGATGTCTCTCGTAACATGACACTTGATAATGCGTTCGTGGATAATTATTAACAATACCCTCAAGATTTATAATAGTGCACTCGATCACGTGTGTTCACTATTAGTTATCCACATATGCATTACAAAGCGTTTTCAAATGCACCGTTATAATTATGGAATTAGCGTACCACTACATTTTTTTCATTTTTCTTTAATTTTCAACTGTTGATTGATCATTTTAGATGGACAAATGCTTATTAGGACTCTATATATTTCAGTATTAGGACGCATTTGAGTCACATTATGACTCCCTAGCTATCCTAGTGTCCCTATCATTCTTCTTGTATATATTCTTCAGTCTGTACAGTTGTAATTACTGATTATTGAATACAATTTCATACAGTCCTCATCATGCTCACAGAGCTACTAATTTTTATTGAAATACGGCCTTGAATATTATTATTTCAATTCCATATGAATGATAATTAGCTAGCTTTATCAATTTTTAACTTAGTTTTCAGCTAATTAAATTTGTCAAACCAATGTCCAAAAATTACCAAAAATCTTGTAGTCTAGCAGGATTTATGGATTTAGTACTCTATATATTAGACATATCAAGATTACTATATATTTGTTTTCTATTACACAAGTGACACAACCTCGATTTTCCACGTAAATTGGATATTAGAGAGGATATAGTTATTTATAACAATTGGTCAGTGTATCTGTCTTTTTTTTTTTTGTTTTTTTTTTTTTTAAATGTATGCCAAAGAAATTTAAAGGATACACAGTTAATTAAGGAGAGGATGTGCCAAGACTATTCTATTTTGTGCTTTCAATTCAAAATTCTCTTTTCATCACATGTCAACTTCATATCTGATTTTTGCCATTTCAACCATCAAGAAAAGAGGATGCAACATAAAATGATGTCAACATAGCATATATGCTATGCATGTTGTCATCTCCCACAAACACATAAATATTATATTATAGTTAATATATGTGATTATATATTATATATTATTCATGTGATAAGGTAATAGACAAATAGCAAACTCAATTTGTATATTCAAAGGTATAGTATCACCGCATTTAATTCTAAAGTTTAGTGCTAAGGCACTTTCAATCTCTCCATTAATGACCGATTCTATAAAAAAAATTGTTACGTACTCTTGATCTTTAAATATCCTAGTCGATCATGACTAATATTGAAATTTCATATCTTTAATCTCCTCTTCTTTCCTCCTAAATTTTGATAAACTCATTAAAAGATTGATCAAAAATGTTATATTATCGGAAAGTCGAAGGCTAAAAGTAGTGATATTTATAATCTAAGAACTGAATTTGCTATTACCTTATTATTTGAGAATTACAAGTGCAATTTTTTAAAAAATAGGATGATTATTAGTTTTTTTTTTTTAAATCATGATTATAAGTTGGTTAGTTAAGTGATTACTTTGATTTACAGGAAAGCCTACAGCTGTTACTTGTAAGTGCACGTACTGTGGGTGAATCCCGCCCAATTGCGACCTTAGCTAATAAAGGATTATAAGGAGGTAAACCAATTTAGGTTACTATAAATAATTCGTTCAAACCGATAGAGTCAATAAACAATTCACAGAAAAAGTTAAGTTATTAATATTAAATATTAAAATGGTAAAAATATGTCGATCGTACCAACACAAAAATAGACAAGACAGGAACATTTGAAAATTTATCATGCAACTTTTAATAAAGCAAGAAAAAGCGGCAATATTCCCATAGCAATAGCTTTCAGCCTTTAACCATGGAGGTTAGCTTCCTCTATATTTTTTTTATTTTTATTTTTGAAAATAAAAAGGCTTCCTCTATATTAATTTTTATATAGTTTCTTTTAAATTCTTGCACAAACCTAGCTAATTTTGCACACAATATGGCTTAAGCCTTAAAGAGTTTAAAGCATATATATGATGAGTATATGCACATGTACTGATGTATATTATGTCTCGGACAGGAAGAAACTAATATATATATATATATATATATATATATATATATATATATATATATATATATATATATATATATATATATATATATATTAGGCAAAAGTGCTAAATAGGCCTATGTACTAACATTGATTGTTCATCTAGCACCATGAATTCAAATATGGTCCATCTAGACTATTATATTCCCAATTATTTTTCATCTAGCATTTTTAGCAAGTTTCTAACAAGTAACCCATCTAATTTGCTTACATGGAAAAATAAAATAAAAACAAAATGCTAACATGTAATTTTTTTCATATAACTTGCTGTTTTGTAACTTTTTTCGGTAGAAAAATTCAAAATTTTGTTTTTTTTTTTTTTTTTTTTTTTACGTATTTCCAGATTATGTTGATTTTTTATATGGCTTGAAAGATTTCAACTCCTCATCTGTTGCGAGTGTTGAGTGTGAAAACTGTTAGGAACATTTTATTAGGATTTTGATGATACCAATGTAATGTAGAAAAGTAGACCCCTAACCATTAGCTTTTTCAATCGCTGCTTTCGTCCTAGACAAGAGTTGCCATAACTCCTCAGTAATTCGTGTTAAGCTAGACAAACACAAGAAAATGAGTTATTACTAGATGTTAGGGTCTCCAAGGCGAAAGAAGACACGAGACATGAAGAACAACAACGAGAGTCAAGCAGGAGTTGTCAACAAGCACGAAAGGACAGTTTTATTAAAGACGATCTTTATCAAGCATTACTTCTCTTCAACAACGAGAAGAATGTTCTACCTGTCTGATTTGACAACATCCTAGGACAATAAGGACCTCATCTTATGGGACACACTTTTCAAGGAGCATTAAATGAAGATGTACCAACTCCTGGAGCTAAAGGACATATCCTAATGCTTTCCATACCTTCAACGACTACATGGTACAACCTCATTAATGGAGCATTTAATGCATGAAGCTCCCCGGTCCTTGTCCAATGGTTAAAAGGTTCGAAAATTTCATCTCCCTCCAACGGATTAATTTTCATCACCTATATAAACCCACCTTCATCAACTAAGAAGGTGCTGGTTCATTCTCACTCGACTTATTTACTTGCAAAAGCTCTTGAACGCTCTCAATTTCCAAAAAAGTTTTTGTGAACCAGTATTGAGGTGTTAAGTTACTTGAAGAAGGTTATTGATCATTTTCTTACACCTCAAAGGAAGTCTTGCCATTTGTTCGAAGCAATCATCTCTCACAGTCAAGACTTCATCGTTGGAGAAATCAAGAAATCATTTTCTACCAACCTCAACTCAGGAGAAGAAGTTGATAGAGGCGAAGTAAACTCGAGGAGTTGAAAAACCTACGAAGGTTGTCCGGCTTAGTGATCAAGGAAGTCTTTGTGTAATTGTACTAAGAGTGATAGTGCAATCCTTCCATCATTTGTGGAAGAAGAGTGGAGTAGGCAACGTTAGCCGAACCACTATAAAATCTCTTGTCTCTTCTATCTCTTTACTTACGCTTTTCCTTACTGCATTCGTATCATCATTTTATCACTGTTACCAAAAGTTTTCCTAATCTCGTAACCTCGTGCAAAGCTATTAAAATGAATCTGACTTATCCGCTGCGCCAAAACATCGAAAGGTGACGATTAGGGCATTTCACGAAAAGAGTCTATTCACCCCCCCCCCCCCCTCTAGACTCTCATTACATTCTATCGGGACCAACAAGTGGTATCAGAGCAAATACCTTGATCGGTAAAGGCTTTGCATTTACTGCCTGGTAGATCCCTTTTCAAAAATCTCTTGAAAATCTTGCATATTTTCTTTGCACGCTTTTTATCTAAAAATGGAAAAGGAACATGCACATCGCTCTAAGCAACTTGCCTTTAGTCTTGCTAAATTTGATGACTGGAAGTTAAGAATGCAGGCTCTCCTATGCTCTATTCATGATGAAATGTGGGACGTCATAACAACCGGACCAATCACGGTCATGATGGCGAATGCACAAGCAGCCGCACAGGGAGCAGGAGCTGCACAGATGATACCAAAGCCGAAAAACCAGTATTTCACGGACGAAAGAACAAGAGCAAATCTGGACAATGTGGCAAGAAATGTTCTCTACAACTCTCTGGATGATTCTTTGTTTCCCAGAGTCCGAAAGTGCCAAAATGCCATGGAAGTATGGAATGTCCTAATGAGTTTGGGAGAAGGAGACGAGCAAGAAAAGGACAACAAACTGACAATGGCCATGAAAAAATTTGAAGATTTCAAAATGCTGCCAAATGAGTCAATCATGGATATGGAACTCAGATTTACCAGACTGATGGGCGATCTGACAGACCTCGGAAAAGAGCTAACTGAGAAGGAGATGAATTTGAAGATCCTTCGTGGATTACCAAAATCATGGGAAATGAAGGTTATTGCAATGAGGGATAACCGAGATATGAAAACAACAAGCACGACCAAAATTTTCAGTGATCTCAAATCCTATGAGTTCGAACATGAACCGAAAGACGCCGAAGAAACAGAAACAAGAAACATTGCTCTCGTGGCAAATCAATCAGCATCAACATCCAACAGGTCGAAATCTAACTCTTGTGATTTTTTATCTGATGAACAATATGCACTATTTGTCAGGAAAATGAAAAGGTTCATGAGAAAGAACAACTTTCAAGACCCACAACGATCGGGCCACCGAAAGAAACACGAGAGCTTCCCTCAAACCTCAAAAACCGAAACCATGGACTCGCAGCTTTTGTGCTATAATTGTCGAAAGCCAGGACACTTCAAAGCGAATTGTCCTCATCCTATAGTGAGCAAGCATCAAGATAACAACACTACCACAAGTCCCTCAAAAGAGACTGGAGAAAGATATAAAAGGAGCGACAAGCCTGAATCATCAAACTCCAGAAAGGAAGGAAGAAGGAAGGCAATGGTAGTAAACGAAACTTCTGACACAGTTGCAACCGAAAGTAGTTCCTCAAGCTCTAGCTCAGAAGACGAAACACTGATGAGGAGAAAGGACTGCTGTGCCTATTTAGTCAAGAGTTAGACGAACTGTGCCTCATGGCAGATGAAGATGAGGTAAACTCTCATTCATCTTCTTGTTACTCAGCTGAGTCAAGTTCTGTGGGAAGTCATACCTCCAATGAATCTGTCACCGAAATGATGAGGAGGTTCAAGGTGATAAATAGCACTTACTCCAAACTTAAAGAGGAGAACTCTCGGCTCATGACTAGCTATAATGAACTAAAGCAAGTTCGTGTTGAGAACAATATGCTGGTCATTGCTAAGGAGCAGCTTGAGAAAGATGTTCTCACTCTAAAGGAGCAATGCACAGCAAAAGAAAAGAGAGAGCAAGAACTGCTTGAAGTCTTGAATAAATTCAATAATTCATCCAATCTAATGGATAGAATGATGAATGAATCTAGACTGCCCGGGGAAAGAACTGGAATTGGTTTTAACCCCAGCTCCTCTTCACAAGTCGAATTGAACAAATCCACGAATGCATATTCACACGAAAGCTTCGAGGCTGCATTTGTTCAAGGACCCACCCAGGTGTCTGAGCCTATGATGGTAGTTAACAATGTCAAAATACCACAAACAACAAGCCAACCGAAAGGGACGGCTGTACAACGTGTTGTGGAATCTGGAAAAGAGAAATCCGTTAAAGGCAACCCTAGACAAATTTATGTCAAAAGGAATGGACCAAATGGCAATAGACAAGATCTAAACCATAAAAGAGGTCAGCCTAACAGGAATACTCAATCCAAGAAAAAGACGAATGTTAACCAGAGGCAATATCGTCCGAAATTCACACGAAAGAATCCTACTCAAGGAATCTCAAAGAACGGACAAATCAGACAACCCGAAAGATCCTTCAAAAGATCTGGGTATGGCAATGGATGGACTGGGCCATCAGAAGAAGATTGGTTTGATTACCCAGAACCTCTCCCTAAAGCAGTATTTGAAAAGGTTCATCTGCGTAAACAAACTAATCATCTCAAGCATTATGAGAATCTTCCTCAGGAAGATCAACGTAAGAAATATAATGCTAAAGTCTTTGCCAGCATCCATTATGATTATCGTACATCTAATGGATATAGAGGACCAAGGATGAGTCGTGAATACTCTAGGTTGATGTGGGTTCCAAAGTTGACTGCTAACCCCCAAGGACCCGAAACTCAATGGGTACCTAAAAACACATAATCTTTGATGCAGGAAAAACAGGTCATATGGTATGTTGATAGTGGATGCTTAAGACATATGACTGGTGATAAAACAATTTTGAGCAACTTTATAGAAGTAGATGGACCCAAAGTTATCTTTGGAGGAGAAAACAGCGGCAAAACTCGTGGAAAAGGGGACATCATCAAAAAGGGAATAACAATACAAGATGTCTCTTATGTTGAAGGACTGAAGTTCAATCTCCTAAGCACAAGTCAATTTTGTGACAAAGGATACAAAGTAGAATTCTTCAAAAACGAATGCAAAATCGTGAACACGAAGGATGGCAAGACAGCCTTAACGGGTCAACGAAAGAAGAATATGTACGTAATATCCTTAAATTCTTCTAACGCTAATGTTTGTCTTGTGGCTAAAAGTAATGCAGATCTCAATCAAGAATGGCACAACAAACTAAGTCATCTGAATTTGAAGACGATAAACAAGTTTGCCAAAAGAAATCTCGTGAGAGGGCTACCCGAAGTGTCTTACACGAAAGATAAAATATGTGAGGCATGTCAAAAAGGGAAGCAATTCAAGTCATCTTTTAAGTCAAAAGATGTGGATGCAAACTCTCGATCTTTAAGTCTTCTACATATGGATCTCTTTGGACCAGTAGAACCAGCAAGTTTGAGTGGAAGAAAGTATACTCTTGTTATAGTAGATGACTACACAAGATATACATGGGTGCTTTTCTTGAAGAAGAAGAAGAACGAAACAGAAAAAGCTCTTCCAAATCTTCTGAGACAACTCCAAACAGAAAAGGAGGTCAAAATAATTCGTATAAGATCAGATCAGGGAACGGAATTTGTCAACAAAGTCATAAAGGAATTCTGTGCACAAAATGGAATTTTCCATCAACTATCGGCAACACGAACTCCTCAGCAAAACGGAGTAGCCGAAAGGAGAAACAGAACCTTGAAAGAAGCTGCACGAACGATGATCTCGCACTCAGGATTACCTAAAAGATTTTGGGCCAAAGCTATAAACACGGCATGCTATACACAAAATAGATCCTTGATCAACAAATCTCACAACAAGACACCATATGAGCTATGGAAAGGTAAAACTCCTAGTATCGGTTATTTTCATGTCTTTGGTTGCAGGTGCTTCATACACAACAACGGAAAGAATCATCTAAGGGCTTTTGACGAAAGAGCTGATGAAGGAATATTCATGGGATACTCTTCAGTAAGCAAGGAATTCAGAGTTCTAAACAAACGAACAATGGTAATTGAGTAATCCATTCATGTCAAATTTGATGAACAATCTTAGAAGAATCCATCTGGATGTAAAACATCAATCAAGTCAAGTCAAAGTCCTCAGCAACCTGTTGACGAAGACATCTCAGACGAAGAAGATATACTTTCATCCTACACAAAATATCAGCTAAAGGTTTCAGAACCCGAACCTGTGTCTCAAGAAAAGGTTGGAACTCAACAGAATGATCCTACAAGTACCACAACATCTGAACCAATGATATACATCGATCTACCATATATTCCTGAAATGGATGCTCAAAATCAACAAGATGCTTATGAACCAGACCTTCGGTGGTTAAGAGATCATCCATCAAATCAGGTTATTGGTAATGTCCAAGAAGGTGTGAGAACAAGAGCCTCTTTGCACGAAAGTATGATGGCATGCTTCTTGTCTCAAATGGAACCAAAAACCATAGAAGAAGCCCTAAAAGACCCTGACTGGGTAATAGCTATGCAAGAAGAGCTTCATCAATTTGAACGAAATGAGGTATGAGAACTTGTTCCGAGACCATCTCATCAGAACGTCATTGGAACTAAATGGGTGTTTAGAAACAAAATGAGTGAAGATGGGCTCATTGTTAGGAACAAAGCTCGTCTTGTTGCTAAGGGGTATTGCCAAGAAGAAGGAATTGATTTTGATGAAACCTTCGCCCCTGTAGCTAGATTGGGGGCTATACGCATATTCCTAGCTTTTGCAGCCTATAAGAATTTCAAAGTCTATCAAATGGATGTCAAGAGTGCTTTCTTAAATGGACTTCTTGAAGAAGAAGTGTATGTTGAACAACCACCTAGCTTTGCAGTCAATAATGAGCTTGAAAAGGTCTACCATCTCAAAATGGCTCTTTATGGCTAAAAGCAAGCTCCTCGAGCCTGGTATGATACTCTCTCATACTTTCTTATCAACTGTGGCTTCACGAAAGGAGTGGTTGATAAAACACTCTTTCGTATAAAAGATAATGATCATATTCTATTAGTTCAAATCTACGTTGATGACATTATCTTCGGAAGCACGAACCCAACTTTGTGTGAAAAGTTCTCCAATCTTATGAAAGGCAAATTTGAGATGAGTATGATGGGTGAACTAAACTATTTTCTGGGTTTACAAGTCAAACAATGCCCAGATGGAATATTCATAAATCAAGCCAAATATACCAAGGATTTAATCCGGAAATTTGGCATTGATGGAAAAAGTTCCGTTAAAATTCCAATGAGTACATCCCTTAGAATGGATGTTGATAATGAAGGAAAAGATGTTGATCAGACAAAATTTCGAGGCATTATTGGTTCTCTTTTATACCTAATAGCAAGCAGACCTGACATTTCGTTTGCTGTTGGTGTATGTGCACGATTTCAAGCCAAGCCGAAAGAAAGTCACCTAAGTGCAACTAAAAAGATATTAAGATATCTTAAGGGAACACAAAGTGTTGGTCTCTGGTATCCGAAAGAAGGATCATTTGATCTAATTGGATACTCAAATGCAGACTTCGCAGGGTGTCGAATTGATCGAAAAAGTACCTCAGGAACCTGCCAGTTCCTAGGAGGAAGAATTGTTTCTTGGTTTAGCAAGAAGCAACACTCTATTGCTACAAGTACGGCTGAAGCCGAATACATAGCAGCCGGAAGCTGTTGTGCTCAAATTTTATGGATGAGACATCAATTGAGGGATTATGGTATAAATGCACGAGAAGTGAGCATTAAATGTGACAACACGAGTGCAATTGCCATTACACATAACCCTGTCTTACACTCTCGGACTAAGCACATTGACATCAAATATCACTTCATTAGTGATCATGTCGAGAAGAAAGACATATCTCTTGAGTATGTTAATACTGATGATCAACTTGCAGATATACTCACAAAACCCTTGAGTGTAGCAAGATTCTCCTCTCTAAGGCATGAACTCGGAATGATTGAAATGACATAAAGCCAAGAGAATCAAATCTGCAAAGATTCTTGCTCTCGATAATCAAAAGATTTGATCCATCCTCACACGCAAGGATCTTTATAAATGAGGTACACTACGAGGTTAGGATTTCATATCTAACAAAAACTCTAGTGTTTGTTTTTGCATGTGCAGGTATGAGTACGGAAAGCGAAAGAACCATTACGGAGGCACAAGAGGAAAAGAGCGAAATTCTCAATGAGCCACTAGTAACCGAGCAAGAGTTTAATCAATTTCTTGAATATTCTCAGCACATACAAAGTCTTCTCCGTGACACAACCGAAAATGAGTCAAGAGAATCATTTCACTCAACTGGCAACCCTATAGGGTATGTCAAGGAAGACAGTGTGCTGGAACAAAGTGGAAGTCTTAACTCCTCACCCTCAAGCACTCCTACTAAGATGGCATCCCCTCTCAAATCCACCGCAAGCAGCAAGAAAAAAAAAGCCTAAATAACTTTGTTATGCCACGGTGACAAGTTGTGATGTTATCATGATTGTGATCTTTTAATATATGACTCTATCTTTCGTTATCTTTTCAATATGATGTCAGTATCTAAAAGATTTTGTTAAGATTCTCACGATAACTTTTGCCTATAAATTGTTTTCCTATTTCATGAGCTTTACTCATTCTCAAACCCTTAGAAAAGGAAAAAGATTGCAGGGAATGGACAAAGGGAAAGGAAAGATCGATGAAGCTGAGAAAAGAGCTACTCGCCTAAAACATCATCTGCGAGAAGCCAGCAAACTACCAAATGCCACGATCATTAAGTTGGAAGAAGACGGGGAAAGGGTTAACGTGACTTATTCCATGCCTAACACAGCAACACAAAAGGAGAAGGAAATTCTTGTCAATCTGGTCAATGAATCCAGGGCTAGGAAAGCATACTGCCTAGAACAAGCCAAACGGCTTGCTAACGAGAGGATAATGGTGATGAAAAGCTCTAACAAGCATTCAACATCCACACCTACCTTTCACTGGTATCCTATTCCTGAAGTTCCTCAACCTAGTGTTCAATCTTATGAAGATTTCACTTTGGTTCACTCTCGGTCATCTAACCTTTCACCCGAACCCACTCTCTCACTTGAGGAGCTGGATGAATATGCAAAGAAGGCAAATCTGTCTGATGTGACCGAAGAGATGACTCGTCTGGAACTTCACGTGCCCTATCACTTTCTCTAATTTGTTATGTATTGTACTCTCATGACTTGGAACTCCCTTTCTCTCTGCCTTTTGATCAAATAAAAATGTTATCTTTTCGTACTTAGAATGAATGCAATTCTTGACTATGTTTGACCTTATCTGTCTCTTGTCTGAAGTCACAGGAAACCTCAACACTCAAAGTTAATCTGGTCAAAAAGGGGCCATAAATTATTATGAGTTACATGACTATTAAGTTCATTGAAGTTGGAGCAATGCTTAATAAAGAGTAGTTTTTAACAGTCAAAGTCTTGCTTGGAATTGATAACTCCTTGAATATATTTATGAGCATTAATTGCTACGTTGAAATTTATGTGTAACAGACACATGAACTCTATGGATCTCTTGCTATAAATGGAGGTGAATTCTTCACATTATCTTCATCCCTCCATTCCTCACCATGGCTCCAAAGAAACCTTTCACTAGAGGTGACTCTCACAAATTAAGAGAAGTTGCTAGGCGTATCAGGGAGGAACAAGGTGATCTTTATCCTGGTAACAGTCCACAAGCTCCAGTAGACCTCCTCTCTGACTCAGACTCATCTCTTCAATATGATGAGATGGCTGGCTTTATTGTTGAACAATCCGAAAGTGAGGAAAAGCTTTCAAAAGTCACTACTCAGATCACTCCTGAGGATCCCAGCAAGTTCTATGATCGAGATTACATGGCCTTTCTGAAACAAGAAGATGAAAAAGAGGCATATGCTAAGGGGGAAGAACCTGAATCCTCATCCGGTTCCAACTACCCACGAACCGGGAAGTGGTACAAGCAGATGTTGGGAAATCTGAAAAAGGCGAAAACTGAGTCGTCTGGAGTCAAGAAAAACGAGAGAAAGAAAAACTGATCCTTTGGCTTTTGTATCTTATCTTATGTATTTTTTTCTCTCGGTACTATGAATAATAAAACTTTGTTGGCTCTGGTTTTCTTTTGAACGAGATTTTACTTATCTTATTTCTCATCTATCTAAAATCTCGGATCAAGGACAAATTTCTTAGAAAAGAATATATTCCCTAAGGCGTGCCCTGGTCAAGTCATTCGGACACATCTTTTGAGAGGTCCAACTCTCTATTTAATGGACCTTCTCACTTATCTATGGACTCACTCATCACTTTCTTCAAGCTCATGGATAAAGGAAAGGAAATGGCCCTCACATCCGAGAGCTTATCTGAGTCTGAAAAAATGACTCACCGTGATCTCGGAAACTCAGTTGAGAAAGGTTCACCATCTGGGAAGGAACCAGACATCTCAGAGTTCTACTCTCTTGTTCAACTCACACCACTTCTGAAACATGAAGAGAAGTATCGTGCACTGTACGCTCATGCTAAAGCCAAAGTTTTGGCTGAACTAGATGACATGGAGAGACGAGGTCTCTCTAGAGAAACACTGGGAGCTGATCACGAAACACTCATCGCTGAAGTATTTGCTCATGAGATCCGAAAGAAGGAGTACCTTGAGTATGCACGAAAGAAGAAGGCTATCATTGAGTAAAGGCTAGCCTACCTACTAATGCACGAGAGATTGTAATCGTTTCTGTTATGTACGTTTTGTGTAATAAATCTCTCGGGTAAAGCATCCTTGTTATTGTAAAAAGGATCTGTTTGACTTTATTTGTCTTACAGATCTTATGTTATGATAAGCTTATCTATCTTCGGGTCTAGAAAAATCGTGCCTAAGACACTTCTTTCTTATCTTCTAATCCAAACCGTTTAGATGAATCATAATGGGGATCATGTGGCCGAGAAAAATGGTCCACTATCCCACTCTGTCTGACACAGATTGTGACGTGCATTTAATGCACCCATAAGCACTCAAGTGCTTTTCTCTCACTTCATTAAATGGTGGAATGATCGTTTTTGATCTGCACACGATCTTATCACTCTCCCACGTTGATCAGTTACCATATTGGAGAAGAGGAACCGGTAGTTCTTTTGAAATTCAAATAACCCATTTCTAGATGGGCCACCCATAACCGGTTACCCGGAGTTTGATAAAACCCTACTTAAACCTCTCTCTCTTCAAACCATACTTTTTACGCAATCTCTTCTCACATCCCTCTTAATCCTCTGTCTCTCTCAAATCCTCAACAATGGCGGAACATTCACAAGCTTCACCTACTGATAAAGAACCAGAAACACCATCCAACCTGGAAATCCCAAGCTTTCCAACTGAAGACTTGAGGTTCATTGAATCCAGAGTACCCTTCATTGTCGGCGGTAATATGTGGGACGCGCATGGATTCCTTGAATATATTTTGGACAGAAGATTTGGCGAAAACATCATTCATCTCCTCACTGAAACAGGGTTATATGGTTTCATCACACACCTTTACACCATATGGCATCCTATTGACGTAACTCAGTTCTATATGAATGCTTCAATATCCTCTGATTATCTGACCATTACTTCCAGAGTCAATAATCATCATGTGGTCCTTACCTCGGAGGACGTTCGATCAACATACGGGTTCCCACAGAGAGATGAGACCTACAAGTCTGATATTATCTATTACCATCTCGATCCAGAGGAGTTCTATGATTCTATCAAGAACAATCACGCCCCCTCCAAGGCAGAAATCACATGGCCGTTAAAGAAGAAGTGGTTCCGGCTAGATTATGAGTTCACCGTTGATATTTTCAACAAGATTGTTGATCACAAGACCTCGGGCACTGATGATGTGACGAAGGAGAAATTGAAAATGCAGCATGCCTTTCTGAATGAATTTAAAGTCGACTGGTCAAAGATCATCTTCAACAATATTGCTCACACCATCACCTTTCACAGGAAGAGTCCAGGAGACATTGCAAAGAAGTTAGGGTATGGCTTTGTGATAAGCCATCTTCTTGCAACGAAAGGAGTCATTTTGCGCCCAGGAATTCGGCCTGGACAGAAAGCATGTCACATGAAACAGAAACCATCAGGGTATTACAAGCAGAAGGCATTGGAGTTAGGAATTCCAATTGAGCAGGTCAAAACCAAGAGGAGGTCAAGAACTCCTAAGGTTTCGGAGGATGATCAACCCAAGCCTAAACGACAAAAGCGAGAAAAACACTCCTCTCGGAGTAAGACAAAGAAAGCAGAAGCTACTCCACCTGTTCCAATTCCTCCAAAATCTTCTCAAGAGACGAAAGATCCTACTCCACCACCAGAAACAATCGTTGTAAAGGATTCATCTGAAGAAGACAATCTGGCTCTCACAAGACTCGGGAAAAAGGGTCACTTTCGGTTTCCTGCCAAGCCTAAACCTTCCCCGAAGGAACTTTCTACACCGACAGTAGCAGACACGAGAGAAGCATCTCCACAGAGAGAAGATGTTCTGAACGAAGCTCATTCTGAGGGGGAAGCTCAACCGAAAGTTGCCCTTCCTGAAAGAATTTTTGATGCTCAAGAACCCGAAACTGGTCTCGGTTCTCATCAAGCCCACCATCCACAAGAACCTACTTTGGCAGAGCAACTTCTTCGTGAGTTGACACAAGAACCTACTGATGTAGAAATGGAGGCCGGTCGCTTAAGTCTTCCACAAGAACCTGGTTCACCAGAAAAGACGAAAGGAGCGACTGTTGAATTTGTTGATGTTTCTTCTCTGCCACAAGAACCTACCAATGCAGAGCAGGGTAATCTAACACAAGAACCTGCACTGGTAGATGAGACATCTGTTGTGCCGGTCACAACCCCCGTTATCCCGAACCCTTCTGTTCCAGCTCCCAAAGCACTAACACCAGATCAAATTCTTCGAGCATCCATTGAAAGCGATTGCCAACGAGTTCTGCAGTGGCAAAAGTGGCGTACTTCTCCCCTAAGAACTTTTCTTGAAACTTCTGAAGTCATGCAAGACGAAGAAGAATTTGCACTGAAATGGATTGGCACAGAAGATGTTTCCAAAGCCCTTCGAATTGAAGAAATCAATCGAGTGTTCTCATACAAGATGACGAATCGCACTCTCGGGAGAGATAAAGCTCCAATCTGCATCGAACTTAATAAGCCACCCTTGGATCCAATCTTTGAAGAAGAAATGAAGCAACTTCGATATGCCATGTTGCTGTCAAAGATCAAGACCACATTAGAGAAGGAACACCAAAATGATCCAAACTGCAATGTTAGTGGCACGAAGGATGAGCTTGGACGAGAGATTGAAGAAGACGAAAGTGATGTGAACGAAGATGAAGATGAAGATGATAACGATGATGATGTTGACGATGCAGATGACGAGAATGATGATAACGATGATGATGACGATGATGATGACAATGATGATCAGTTGGGTAATGAAGGTGCTCAAGAAGCCGAACCCGAAGACAGTGCTACAATTTTAATCGGCCCTGACTGTGACACCTTTCCTCAAAGATCTCCCTTAAAGAAAATTACCCTCTGACAGTGATGACCAGGATGAAGTTTCAACCAAACATCCCGAAGATTTGTCTCGTGCCATAGTTCCACATATCCAACCCATGGACGAGACTCCGTTTAAGCAAGAGAAAGAAAATGTGTGTGAGGGCAAACTGGAAGCCTCACCAATTCTTCTTAGCTCAGCAAGTGGTGGAAAAAGGGAAGCACCACCTCAAGATGAACACATGGACACGACGCCAACAAACATTGAAGAAGAATCTACTGCAGAGTCCCCACGGACTATCATGAACCTCATGAGAGAAACTGTCCATTCAGCCGAAACCATCCACATGCAATATCTTGCTCTACGGGAAAAGGACACGAACGTTTTGGATGATTTGTGCAAGAAGGTCGACTTTCTGATAACTGCACAATCTCAACCTCAGCCTCCACCTCCAGCACAACCTCAACCGCAGCAACAAAGCCAATCAGATCACAAGATCCTTGAGCGAATGGCAAAAAAGCTCCATGACCTTGAAACTGCCCTGAACAAAGTTGCACGGCAACAACACGATATCAAACATTCTCATTTCAGTCTCAAAGAGCGTGTTGATCTAGCCTGTACAAAGATTGACACATATCAAGATAATTCGTACCAACTGGGAGAATATGCCCTTCAAATTCTCGGGTATGCCCAGGATATCTTGAGAGCAATAAATAAGGTTTCCTCTATCCCTCCTACCACTTGTGCTGATGATGCCAAAAAGGGGGAAAAGAGAAATGACGACAAGGATAAGGATGATGATCAGCCGAGAGATAACACGAAAGATCAAACTCCAGAAACAAGACACTCTCCCTCTCGGACACCAAGAGATTCTGGCCGAAGGAACACGAATCCATCTCATCCACCATCCAGGTCTCGTGGTCACCATTCCTCGAAGCTAAGATACCATGGTCGATACCAATCCAGATCTCTTAAGCCTCGCCAATCCTTCGGTTCTGAAGCCAAGTACATCTTCACGGGTCTATCCAAGAGAGAACAGATTAAACAAAGGCAAAGACTTATGAAGAACGAAAAAGTTACTATGGATGGCATAGGAAACTTTGTGGACTTTGTTCCTTACGAAGAAGGGAGTGGCAAACGTTTTGAGGGTTGCAATGTCCCTACCTGGCTTAAAACTAGGGACAATCATACAAGACAAGATCACATCAGCACCCAAAACGAGAGAATCAAAAGAGAAAACAGAGAGCTGTGGAAGAAACATGATGAAGAAATCAAAAGAAGAGAGGATGAAGCAAGGGAAAGAGAAAGGATCAGGAATCTCATTGAAGATCTGTCTAATGTAACCAAAGACTCCCCACAAAATGTTATTCACAATGCAGCTTTCAAAGTGCACAAAGAGTCAGGAAAAAGCTATCAAGAAGGCATGAATTCGTTTGAGCTAATTTCGTGGTGGAAGTCTGGAATTGTTGAAGGAAGCAACATTCGTGAAGCCTATAACAATTACACAAGCCTGAATATCAAAGGAGAACTTGAAGAGCTTGTCAGGACTAATCCAATTAAAGTCTTCAGAGCAAAAATTAATGAGAAAATAGACTTCAACAGGATGCTAAAACAACAAAAGGAAAGGGATGACCGAGAACACAAGGAAGCTGAACAACAGAAATCAAAGCTCTTAGAAATGTAAGTTATCTTTCGTTCTGTTTTCATCATAAAGTTTTTGTAATGATCACATCTTTATATATGAAACTCTCATTGTCACACATCTCGTGTCACTTGTCTGAGTTATTTGTCCTTGTCTTTCTTATTAACGCTTTAATCTAGAAAAAGACTTGTAAACTCTCAAGTATGGCTGTTTTTATAAATAGAAAAATCCTTATGGAACTTTTATCAGCCTTATAAGAAGAGTATAGGTTTTGGCATCATCAAAAAGGGGGAAATTGTTAGGAACATTGTATTAGGATTTTGATCATACCAATGTAATGTAGAAAAGTAGACCCCTAACCATTAGCTTTTTCAATCGCTGCTTTCGTCCTAGACGAGAGTTGCCATAACTCCTCTGTAATTCGTGTTAAGCTAGACAAACACACGAAAATGAGTTATGACTAGATGTTAGGGTCTCCAAGGCGAAAGAAGACACGAGACATGAAGAACAACAACGAGAGTCAAGCAGGAGTTGTCAACAAGCACGAAAGGACAGTTTTATTAAAGACGATCTTTATCAAGCATTACTTCTCTTCAACAACGAGAAGAATGTTCTACCTGTCTGATTTGACAACATCCTAGGACAATAAGGACCTCATCTTATGGGACACACTTTTCAAGGAGCATTAAATGAAGATGTACCAACTCCTGGAGCTAAAGGACATATCCTAATGCTTTCCATACCTTCAACGACTACATGGTACAACCTCATTAATGGAGCATTTAATGCATGAAGCTCCCCGGTCCTTGTCCAATGGTTAAAAGGTTCGAAAATTTCATCTCCCTCCAACGGATGAATTTTCATCACCTATATAAATCCACCTTCATCAACTAAGAAGGTGCTGGTTCATTCTCACTCGACTTATTTACTTGCAAAAGCTCTTGAACGCTCTCAATTTCCAAAAAAACTTTTGTGAACCAGTATTGAGGTGTTAAGTTACTTGAAGAAGGTTATTGATCATTTTCTTACACCTCAAAGGAAGTATTGTCATTTGTTCGAAGCAATCATCTCTCACAGTCAAGACTTCATCGTTGGAGAAATCAAGAAATCATTTTCTACCAACCTCAACTCAGGAGAAGAAGTTGATAGAGGCGGAGTAAACTCGAGGAGTTGAAAAACCTTCGAAGGCTGTTCGGCTTAGTGATCAAGGAAGTCTTTGTGTAATTGTACTAAGAGTGATAGTGCAATCTTTCCATCAGTTGTGGAAGAAGAGTGGAGTAGGCAACGTTAGCCGAACCACTATAAAATCTCTTGTCTCTTCTATCTCTTTACTTACGCTTTTCCTTACTGCATTCGTATCATCATTTTATCACTGTTATCGAAAGTTTTCCTAATCTCGTAAACTCGTGCAAAGCTATTAAAACGAATCTGACTTATCCGCTGCGCCAAAACACCGAAAGGTGACGATTAGGGCATTTCACGAAAAGAGTCTATTCACCCCCCCCCCCCCCCTCTAGACTCTCATTACATTCTATCGGGACCAACAAAAACACTTTGGGGTATTCTAAGCGGATTGCATTCATGCTATTGTTACCATAAATTTGCCTTGCAAAATGTATATTTTTGTCATGGAGGGGTACCCCATCGCCTTAAAAAACATGGCCACTTCCCTAGGGGGCATATTGCAGTCTCCTTTCTTCGATGTCTATCTCTTTCTCTTTCCAGTGATGCACATTATATCTCATAATGCAAAGTTCCTTAGCTTTTACTCCAGTCAAATTATGGCTGCAGCCAGTAAACGCAAGCATGTCCTCTTCGTATCTACACTCAAAGGAAGTCGGTTAATTAAGTTACACCTCAAACATTAAATCAAAAATTGTGTTAGTTATTATACCTCAAATCACTACAATAAAAATCATGAATTGCAACGGAAACATCACGACGGAACATAATCTGTTGTGAATTTGTGACGGTTTTTGCGACGAAACGTGTTCTGTCGCGATTTTACGTCGAAAATGGTGACAGAATGCAATTCCGTAGTGATTTTTGGCGCAAAGTGAGAATAAAACCTGGGAAATTTTGGCGCCTACACTTTGGTGACGGATTTTGCGACAGAATTAAGTTCTGTCACCACAATAGTGACGGAAAAGGCAACGGTCGATAGTTCCGTTGCAGATTTGCAACAGAATCGACAACGAGAATAAATTCCGTTGCAATATTTGGCGCAAAGTGGAAAATAATCCCACACCAAGGGATTGACGACGGAATTTGCGACGAGAATTTTTTTGTCGCGAAAATATATAAATTTTGAAGTAAAGTTTATTTTTGCTACAGAATGAACGACGGAATCAATTCTGTCGCAAATATGTTGACACATTGGCGACAGAAAAAACAAAGCCCTATATGTCTGTCACATTATGGAG
Source organism: Ipomoea nil (assembly GCF_001879475.1). Classification (NCBI taxonomy): domain Eukaryota; kingdom Viridiplantae; phylum Streptophyta; class Magnoliopsida; order Solanales; family Convolvulaceae; genus Ipomoea; species Ipomoea nil. The sequence continues at coordinate 656,860 of NW_017616639.1, forward strand.
ATCAAATCAACAACAAGAATTAATTCTCTTGCAATGTTTGGAGCAACGGTAGATTTGACGTTTGAAGTTGGCGAAGGAACTTACAACGATCATTCTTTCCTTCACTAAACTATTTAATTTTTTATGTAAAATTTATTTTTACTACGGAATGCGACGACAGAATCAATATGTCACCAACATGTTGGCACATTGGCGACATAAAATGCGACGCCCTATACGTCTGTCGCGCAATGGCGATGAAATCGGCAACAAAAATTAATTATGTTGAGATCTTTGGCACAAAGATAAATTTGACGTTTGAGGTTGACGACGAAACTTACGACGATCGTTCTTTTGGTCACTACAATAATTAATTATTTTAAGTAAAATTTGTTTTAGGCACCCAAAATATCTTTTGAGAAATATATAAATACAAATTTTAGGCCCATATGGTAATTTAAGAATGATTCAAAGCATGAAACCCTACATGCGTAGCCTTACATTTTTTCAATTTCCTCCCATTTCCTCTTCCACTGACCCACCATCTCACTTCGCTTATTTTCACTTTCCCTTCCCCCTACACATTTTCCCTTCCCCCCATGCATTTTCCCTTTTCTCTCCCATTTCCCTTCCCCTTAATATTATTATGATACTTATTATTACTATTATTATATTATTATTATATTATTATTATTACTATTATTATTATTTATTATTATTATTATTATTATTATTATTATTATTATTATTATTATTATTATTATTATTATTATTATTATGGACGGAGCCAAGGGGGGCAGGGAGCAAGGAGTGGCTGCCCCCCTCAACCCCACCCCATATAAATCTTTTTATGTATATATGTATATATAGTACATGTTTTAGTATTAGCTAGTATAAAAAAATTATTAAATATTAACATGAATGAGTTAGATTAGTTGGTAGAGCACATTTGACAATTATAAAGATCAAGGATTCAAATCCTTTGGCATTAACATATATTTACTGTGTTTTAAATTCAAATTAATTATGCCCATATCCAAAGGTAATTTCTTTTTTTTTTAATTATCTCTTTTGTTTTAATATTTCGTCTTTACTGGAAAAAATTTCTGAAAATCCGTCCCTACTTCTTCGTCCCCCCCCCCCCCCCCCTCAACCGAATTTATGGCTTCATCCCTGATTATTATTGTTGTTGATGTTGTTGTTGTAAAAATGTACAAAATCTATATTATTATTATTATTATTATTATTATTATTATTATTATTATTATTATTATTATTATTTTCCTTTTTCCTCCTCCTTATGCACACAAATTTAATTTGTTATTATTATTATTATTATTATTATTATTATTATTATTATTATTATTATTATTATTATTGTTGTTGTTGTTGTTGTTGTTGTTGTTATATTTGTTGTAGAAATGTACAAACAATTATCATTGGACCCCTACTTTGATTGGAACGACCTTGCTTCTAGGTAATTAAGGAGGCAAGTAAAATTGTACTTTGTATAAAGAACACCTACTTCTGAGGGGCATAATAAATTTCACCTTTCACAAAAACTAAGTTAAGTTTTACAGTTTAATCAATATTGAATTATAAATTTAATTTATTTTAATATAAAAATTGTTAGGACATCATTTGTATAATCTATTATAACTATCTACAATAATATTAATCATTACGATTACTTTTACTAGAAGTTTAAAATACTCATTTCGATTATATCAAAAATAATTATTTTTATTTTATATTTAAAACTGTACTAGACTATCGATAGCAAAAAAATTTTAAAATCTTTATTCATTGACTGAATTGAAATATTTATTTTATAAATTTATTAAGTGAATTTTTGGGTTCGACAATTTAACATATTTTAAGTGAATTGTATACACTCCTAAAAATATAATTAAAATTTATGTAAATATTTAAATATAAGAAGATGTTTGGTCATACACACATGTAAAATAAATAATTTTCTTTTTTTTTTATTACAAAGGAAGGGAATACTCACAAATACAATCTACGCCTACACTGAGGCTTAAACCCTACACATCCCACATAGGGGAGTAACCGGATACCAATGAACCACAAAGTCATTGGTAAGAAAAAATTAATTTTCTTAATTATATAGGAAATATAATTATTATATTAATTAATCCAAAATTACATAAGTTTTATTTTATATATATATATATATATATATATATATATATATATATATATATATATATATATATATATAGTATTTTAAAAGCTAAATCCTAATTTAATATACTAAAATCCTAAATTTTATTTTAATTTACACCTAAAATCCTAAAATAACTAAATTCCTAAAATTTCTAATAACTAAATTCCTAAAATCTCTAATTCCTAAATTCCTAACAATCTCTAATTCCTAAATTCCTAAAAATCTCTAACTCTCCTCACGTCTGCGACTCACGTCGGCTTCAGACTCGATTTTGCGAATTCGTGATTGGGACGTGCTGCAGCGAGGCGGAGACGGGCTGCGACGAGGTGACGAGGTGGCAACTGGTTGTGGCGAGACGGCAATCAAGATCGAGGTTAGATTCTTTTCAGATTTTTTGTGTGTACTATTATAGATTTATATTTGCTATTTGTGTACAATGTATATATAATGGTCAGATTGATTAACAGCTTCTTGAATCTGAAAGTTGAACACAATTGAGAGCTGTGAGCCACCATGCCCTGTAATATGCTATTTCTTCCAATCCTCGCTCCCATTGCGCATTTGTGCTTGTAGTTAAATCTTTCCTCGGTTGAAATTTCATTCCGCAAATTAAATTCTAACCACAATTAGGCATACATACATATTACACGCGCACACACAGGTTCTAATCAATATGAAAAATGTTATATGCACTAAATATCCCTGCTCCAACATTAGTCATGATGTATGTAGTGCTTCTTTTTTTTCTCCAAATCTTAAAAAAAAAAAAAATAGAGTAAAAAACATATGACGCTAAATGCAAATTATTGGGTGGACCATGAATATCAGGTACATTTTTAATATATTAAAAGTATATTATTTTTGTACTGAAGATACATTATATAAAATAATGTACCCTTAGTATATTAAAAATGTACTTTTTATTTATGGTCCACACAATTGTGTGGACCATAGTCCATGCAATAATGATTGAACACTAGATTTCAAGGTCTTTGGATACCCCCTTTCTGTTAGGTGCTATGTGCTTTATTTTTAGAACTTATAAGCATACCAATCTTCTGCATGTTTAGCTATTCTAGTTGTGAGTTCATTACTTTTCATTACCATAATGAAAGGGATATTGGATAATAATCATATTATTTTTTGCATATTTAGCACTTATAGGCATACCAAATTACCAATCTTCTACATGTTTAGCATACCAATCTGTATCTTTAAGCAGACTATTTTTTCCCAGGCATGACCATTAAGACTAAATCAGCCACTCCGTACTTAATAATAAATATGTAGTGTCTCCCCTATTTTTCTTCTAATTTAGTTACCTATTAAAAAAAAAAAGAAAAGAAAATCACCTTGCATATTATAATGCTATCATGTTACCATGTATCCAATTAGCATGACATCCAAATATAATTTACCAATCACCACAGAAATTCACAAACCATCTTACACAATTACAGAATTCCCTATAGAACAATAAGGCACAATCTATCTTAAAAAATTCAGTTCTCATGCTGTCAAGGTCATAAATTAATAAATCAAGAAGGGCCTTTTGCTTCTGTTGATTTGCCTAACAATTTAAGTGCAAAAGTGACATGTCTACAGAGATCTCATACCAACATGGTAAGGCAATAAATGCATCTGAATGGTTTGCTATCTCTGCTTTTCTTTGATGCACATCTACAACAGCCTACACTTCCCTTATTGTTTCTGTTTCACTAGTCAACTGTAGAAGAAAGCATCCCAGATTGATAATAGTAATATTTTTTTAAACACTAATGATTGTTAAATATATGAATGTATATGTGTAGGTCTTTACATATAAGTATTATGGATAGAAGTTGGATGTATCAAAGGCGAACTCAACGTGGTGATCTTAATCCAGATTTTATAAAAAGATTAGAAACATTTATTGAGTTTGCATGTAGTAAACCAGATTTCATGGATGGAAGTAAAATTCGATGTCCATGTATAAAATGTCATCACATCTCATTTGAAGAAGTTGAGATTGTATAGTGCTTGGGAAGTGAAGGCAAAAAGAAGATATGTTGATTATATAAGTAGAATGAAGAAAAGTCAAGACCTCCCTATATCAACGAAGAAATATAGACAAAGTGGAATGATGTTTTGAATTCTGAAGACAGTAAGAAAAAGTCAGAATTAGGTAAGAGAAATAGACGTGGCGGTGTTTTAGATGGAGTTGCTCAATCTACGCATACCACAGGATCAACACCTCATTCCAAAGTTGACACTCAACTGGTAAGTTCATTCGAATTGTTTAAATTATAACTGATTATGTTTGGATTGTTTGAATTATGCGTTATTGTGTTGGTAGAAACTTTTATTGATATTATTACGATGAACTTCTTGTGATTTTATTTTAATGTACCTATTGAGCTGATGTTTGAGATATTTATATTATATATTAAGCATGGAAATAGTTCTATCTATACAGGAAACTATGCTAATTTTTTATCAGAATTTTGTTTATTTTATATAATAATTATGCGTTATTGTGTTGGTAGAAATTTGTATTGACACTATTATGATAAAATTATTGTGATTTAATTTTATTGTGTATATTGAGTTAATATTTGTGTTATTGGAGATAGTTCTATTTATAAAGGAAACTCTGTTGAATAGTTTTTCTAAATTTTTTTCATTTTAAAATAGTAATTATGTATTTTTATGTTGGTAGAAACTTCACTATTGTGATAAAAACAGTGTGATTATATTATATTATGCTTATTGAGTTGATATTTGAAATATTTTTATTATATATTATAATCTTATTTGTTTTAATTTTTATTTTATTTTGTTTCTATTTTAACTAATTTTTAGGAAAAACAATTTGGTCGCCGTCCATCATATTTTGAATTATTCAAGCATACACATACCAAAAAACATGATGGCCAAACATTTATAGTTGAAAAAGACAAACAAATCCATGTAAGTTTATTTATCTTGATTTTCTTTGAATATATATGAATTTTTATAAAAATTGTACTAATTTTTTTAATTTTTGCAGGAACAAATTGCATTGCAACGGGAGGTATTAATACAAATGGAGAAGAAGTAGATGAGAGTCAATTGTACTATGATGTAGTTGGCGGACATGATAAAAAAAAAGAGTTTATGGACTTGGCTCATATGGTACATTCATTCTTAGTCTAATAAATGCTAAGACATCGGACAATATAGAATCAACCTCGCAGCCATCAGAGAATGCTAATTCTGCAAAGGTCCTAGATGAGATTGAGAATTTAAAGGCTTCTATGGTTCTTATGCAGCAAAGATTAAATGCTCTTGAGAGTGAGAAAGCTAGTACTTCATCATCACCCTAATCACGACTGAATTCACGTTGATTTGATTTTTCTTTTATGAATTACTATATTGTTGTTTATACATCACTTTGGTATTAAGTACAACAAATTATATTGTATTTTTGTTTGCACATTAACAATTTAAATACAAATATTAGAATTTTAACAAAATAATAATAATTAAAAAAAATATTAAAATAATAGATTAGCATAATCGCGATGAAATATAATTTTAGTGATGGAATATTCATTGTAATAATGGCGACGAAAAGATTTTTTTCATCCAAAATGCGACGGAATCACAATAGTGATTAGTTACGTTATTATTTTACGACGAAATTTTGTGATGGAAAACAAATTTTGCAACGGAATATCTAGCGATGGAATTACAACGGAAATTTTTTTCGTCGTTTTCTTACGACGAATTTGTGCGACGAGAGACAAAATTTGCAACGGAAAATTTTGCGACGGAATAGCGACGACAATTTGTTTCGTCGTTTTTTTACGACGGAATAAAAAATTTGCAATGGAAATGTTAGCGACGGATTCGCGACAATAATTATTTCCGTTGTTATATTTCACAACAGAAATTTGCAACGGAATATGAGTTTTGCGACGGAATATTTTTTCATGCAATGGCGACAGAAAGAAACATTTCTGTTGCCAAAATCACGACGGACTCGCGACGGAATGACTTTCGTTGCCTACTTCACGACGAACAATTCCGTCACCATTTTCCGTTGCCATCATTCGCGACGGATTATTTCCGTCATGAAATGAAATACGACAAGCCTTGAGACTACGGAATGGATTCCGTCGCAAAAATGACAAATTCCGTCGCAAAACGTGATTTGCGACTGAATTTCGCGTTTTCGCAACGGAATTTTTCCATCGCGAATTGCGATTTTTCTTGTAGTGAATGAAGAGCAATATACTTATTATTGTTGTCCCTTAGTTTATTAACCAACTTTTTTCAAACTCCTCAATCTTAGGTGTGTACCGAAGAGCCTCAAAAACGCACCATCCAAAACCAAAATAAAAACCAATGCCCAATGCCAATGCCATGAGTTCAAAAACCACAAAAATGGTAACATACTTATTTCACAGTCGACGGAAAAAATAGATTCACTGTTTTTCTGGAAAATTCGTAGAAGAAATCAACATAATCTGGAAATACGTAAAAAAAAAAATTTGAATTTTTCTGCCAAAAAAAGTGACAACAGCAAGTTAGATGAAAAAAATAACATGATAGCATTTTGTTTTGTTTTATTTTTCCATGTAAGCAAATTAGATGGGTTATTTGTTAAAAACTTGCTAAAAATGCTAGATGAAAAATAATTGGGAGTGTAATTACCTAGATAAACCATATTTTAATTCATAGTGCTAAATGAACAATCAATGTTAGTACATCGGTCTATTTGACCCTTTTGCCTATATTATATTTTAAATAAGAAAATCGGAGTGCGGTCAAATTAGAAAGAATATTCCCCTCCCTGTTCCTCCCTCTGCTGGAGCGGAGTGGAGAATTGCCATCCTTAATAATAGGAAGTTATGAGCTTTCCAAATACAATAGATGGTTCATGTCAAAGCACTAATAGAATTCATGCAAAAACACAGTAAGTTCGTGTGTTTATTATTTTAGTCAATATAAATAAAAACAAATTATTTATTTGTTTCTTTTCTCTGACCGAAATTGTTTAGGAACTCTTGACCATTAAATGAGGTCTACGGTCTGTATTGTCCGGGAAAAGCTTAGCTTTGAGGTTGGCAGAACTGTATATATAACACCTCCCATTTCTCCCTTCTCAAACAATTCCAAAGCTCAATCTTCCTTCCATCTAAAAGCTCTGGCCTTATCAATCATGGCTGCCATTAACAATTGTGCCACGGCCTCCGCCGTTGCTTTGCTCATCTGTTTTCTCGCTGTCATTCCGGAGCCATCCTTTGGGGAACTAGTTAAGGAGCCGCAGGTTGTCCTCGAGTACCACAAAGGCACCCTTTTGAAGGGCTCGATCACCGTTAATCTTATATGGTACGGGAAGTTCACGCCCACCCAACGCTCTATAATCGTTGATTTTCTTGAGTCCCTTAAGACGGTAGATGCTCCGACGCCTTCTGTTGAGTCTTGGTGGAAGACCACTGAGAAGTATAAGGGTGGAGGACCCTCCACTATAGTCATTGGAAAACAAATACTCGAGGAAAACTGCTCGCTCGGAAAGACACTCAAGGATGACCAAATTGTGCAATTGGCGTCCAAGGGTGGGAATACTGAGGGGTGTGTTAATGTTGTCTTGACCGATAAAGATGTTTCTGTGGACGGGTTCTGCAAGAGGTGTGGCTCTCACGGGTCGACGGCAGGGGAGAAACAGGTTGCATACGCCTGGGTGGGTAACTCGGAGACTCAATGCCCGGGGCAATGTGCATGGCCGTTTCATAAGCCCATTCAGGGCCCTCAGACACCTCCTCTAGTCGCGCCCAACGGAGATGTTGGCATCGACGGGATGATCATCAACCTCGCCACCGTCTTGGCGGGAACCGTGACGAACCCGTTTAAAAACGGCTATTTCCAAGGTCCAGCCGAGGCTTCGATGGAGGCAGTCAGCGCCTGCACGGGGATGTTCGGGACGGGGTCTTACCCGGGAAACCCTGGTAAAGTCCTGGTAGATAAGACCACGGGGGCCAGTTACAATGCGCATGGTGCGAACAAGCGAAAGTTCTTGCTCCCAGCCATGTGGGATCCCGCGAAGTCTGCATGCGCACCACTCGTCTGAGGTGGACAACTATATCCAGTTTGCAAGGGAAATGTTAAATGATAAAACTAAAACTCAATTAAGATTTACAAATTCAAAATATAATTGAAATCTTTTAAATTTTAAAAAGTAGGAAATAAAAACAAATATGAAGAAATTATTAGATGAGTAATAAGTGTATGATGAATTTAATTTGTATGCATTGTATATGTATTTATAAATCAAATGAAAATTTTGTGTACTTATTTATTAATATGTTATTTTTTTATAATAATAATTTAATTAGATAATACAAATAAAATAAAATAAAATAAAATAAAAAGAAATACAATAATAAAAAGAAAAAAACCAAATAAAGAAAATATGAATTAAAAAATAAAAAGTTGTACAAAAAGACTGCCAATTCGACAACCTTTTTGTACGGAGAGTGTGGTTGCAACTTGCAAGCTTCCAAAAACTGAAATATAATAATATTATGCATTTATTAAGTTTTTAAAAAACTAACAGAACACTTCATTACACAAATACTAAAAATATGGAATATAATACACAATACTTAATTCTAAACTTGATCACAATTTGTTCCAAGTTACAAGTTCCAAGTTTTGAGTAAGTGAAGTAACAAAATAACAATCCACTAAATTCAGTCATTCATGATTGAACATTAAAATTTAATAACAATAATAATAATAATAATAATAATAATAATAATAATAATAAGGCTAAAGTGTCATTCTGCACCCTGAACCATATGCAATTCTTCATGCCGCACCTTGATCTTTCATAATTGCTGTTTCGATCCACAAACTAATTTTTTTTTGTCGCCCAGCCTTTTTAGCAGGTTTTCCTGTAAACCTGATGACATGGAACAGGTAGTATCTGATGTGGCTTATTGATTTTAATTACAAATGTGAGATGGAGTACAGGTAAGCTTTTTTAATTAAAAAACTAAAAAACAAAGTTTGACCTCCCTCCTTCTTCTCTGTTCTTTTTTTTTTCTTCTCCGGCGCTCCCTATGTCTGGTCTGTGCGTAGCAATCTCGATCTATAGCCTTCTTCATTTTTATCACCACCACCCACAAAGTCCTCCGATCCACCTCTGCCGCGGCCACCCTTGAATGCTAGTACGAACCTAGACGAAAAGAAGTCTCTGGAGCCGCACAAAATGACCGATGACGAGCTGCTACGGTTAGTCGCCGCCTTATCGTCGTCAGGATATTACTTCCCGGGATGACTGGCCTGGACAGCTATATTCGTAACCTTGTAGATTGTAGTTCTGTTGTGTGCCGATGTCCAGCTTGAGTATTGAGAATCAGCAGCTCTCCACGTTACCATTGGATCAAGAGGGGTGTTCTCCCATTTGTGACCATTGCGGGTATACCATATGGAGTTGAAGATGAAGGCCATTGGGATTTTACTGTTGCAACTTGCAACCATCCAAGCCATACTGGAATGTATTTACAGTGTTGGTGAAGGGGGAACAGGCCCACACATCTTTGGCAGCTTTACAGTGTAAGACAACTTCCGTCGAGCCGAAAATCCCAGTTTCACCGGCAAGTCTTGGCCGAGGGTGAGGACCAAAATCCCCATCACGACGTGAAGTCATTCCGGAATGAAGAAAGCGATCCTCCAAACGCTGAACGTAGTTGCCCCGCCTCGCCGGATTATGTCGTAAACGGGAACAGATCAACCGGAGAAGAAGGGAGAGAGAAAAAATGTTGAGAAAGTAAAAAAAAAAATGACATGTCATATTTATACATATTTAAATAAGTTAATAAAAAAAACACCTCCACTTATAATGGTAACTTGATGGTAACCTGCAAAAAAGGCTAGAGGACAAAATTTTTTTAGTTTGTGGATCGAAATAGCAGTTATAAAAGATCAGGATACGGCATGAAGAATCGGTTAGGGTTTATGGTGCGGGATGACACTTTAGCCTAATAATAATAATAATAATAATAATAATAATAATAAAAAGAAAAAAAAGAAATGAAAGGGTAAATTTAAAAAAAATTATTATCTTTTGGAAGTGGATAACCCATGGGCTATATGAGTTCAACCCCTATAACGTGTATTTTTTATGCCCGTTTATTTGGACTTGTATTATCATCTCTCTAGTGTTAGTCAATAAACTTAGCAAATTATGTTGTGCATCCGTGTGCACCATGTATGGTGTATACCGATTCAAAAACGACGTCGTTTTTACTAAAAACTCGCGCATCCAACTTTAAAAAAAAAAAATCAATTTCGATTCCCGTCAACAACATTATGTTGTGCATAATTTCTGAATGTATACTTATGAAATTATGGATGTATAGTTATGCAATTCTGGATTTATAGTTATGAAATTATGGATGTGTAGTTATGCAATTTTGAATGTATAGTTATGGAGTTATGCAATTTTGGATTTATAGTTATGAAGTTATAGATGTGTACTTATACAATTCTGGATGTATAGTAATGAAGTTATGAATGTGTAGTTATGCAATTCTGGATGTATAGTTATGCAATTATGGATGTATAGTTATGCAATTCTGGATGTATAGTAATGAAGTTATGGATGTGTAGTTATGCAATTCTGGATGTATAGTTATGCAATTCTGGATGTATAGTTATGAAATTATGAATACGTAATTATGCAATTCCGAATTTTTTTTTTTTGAGTCGACGTCAAAACGACGTCGTTTTTACATTCGTGTGCACCATGCATGGTGCACACGGATGCACAGCATAACGACTCAATAAACTTAGCCCACACTATCACGTATGATTCTTGATATTTAATTAATTGGACAGTCTCATACTTATGATAGTAATAGATTTATCAATTTTTTAAAGAGTAATGCTATTGATGTTTTTAATTAAAGAATTTTATTAAACCCCAATTAAAAAAAATCAATAACACAAATAAAGGAAACACATTGACCCAACTCTTAAAAAAACAGAGACAAACTCACAACAAAATCAACTAATTACAAGTTTTCCATTTGTCATATTAAAAAAAAAAAAATTTATAGCGACTTGAAAAAGATAACTACATCATCATAGACATCATTGAAAGCTGCATCTATCTCTTACTCTACTCTTTATCCCAAGAATAAAGTGTAATGTCATTAGCTTCAAAACATCTCGAACTAATAATGTCCTTACACTCGTGTAGCACGTACCTTCACAAATTGTATCCCTAATCGTAATGTTGGACACGGGGATTGGAAAAAAAAAAAATTAAATGAACAATATTATCATAAAAAAATTTTAATTAAATGACTATGAATTGTCAAATTAAAAACTCTTGATTTGATAACTAACTCAATCCAGCGTATTACGTCAACAATTTGTCCTGTCTAAAATATGTCATATATTACCTCTCCTAGCACATACCAGTCTCAACTGCACAACATGATTTGATAACAACTATCTCCTAGCACATACCAGTCTCAACTGCACAACATGATTTGATATCAGTTGTTATCACTACAAAAGTTATAGCAAGTAACTAACAAAAGTGTAACTTTTTTTCATTATACTTGCATAGTAGTCAGCGCCACGTTTCAATGGTACGATGCTGGGCCCGACTCTCCAAGCCGCCGTCCAACACAAAGCAAGATGATAATCTACACGCTGACTCTGGCATGGATTTCCCTGCAGATAAGATAAAAAATGATTGTGGGAGGGAATTGAATGGCAGGGCAATTCTCCTTTGGCAAAGGAAAGAGGCATATGCAGTTGAATTTTATGCATGCTGCATAGCCTTCCATTACCATGCCTAAGGAGAATTGCACTGTTATTCCTATTCCCACTTTTCGCCATGCAATTAACCACATTACTCAATCAATATTTTTCTGTTTTGAAATGGCATTATTGAACGCATGCAGCTTCATTATCTTGCCACATAAAGATGACCATATGGAGGGTTTATATATGGCAATAGGTCCGCACCTGAGTTTGGGATATGCCAAGAACCAGGAAGCATATGCCACCACAATTCCTTCAATTCATTTCTCTTTCTCTTAATTTTTTCATGGATGCATGGTCCCCCTCTATTCATATTCGCAATAGATTTCAAGAACAGCTGGGAAAGGAAATCTTTTGGTCCGTACCCTTTTTAGCTTTGTTTGATTTGATGCTCTTGAAATCACATTTGCAGATGCGGCATGCACTGAGTGGATGGCCGGAAGGGAAAATATGCCATTGAATCTTGGAGTACATATAGTACAAATAGTACTTGTATTTTGCAACGTTCTTAGCTATGTATGTACTTCTTGTCAAGTCAGATTTTCTGAGATGTCTTGGTTGAGACTATTATCTATAGGTTGACAAGACATTTCAAACAAGACTATTGTATGCCTTTGAATTGACTAAAGTAATTGGAATAAATTGGGATAATGTATTGGAAAATGCTATGTATATTCTTATTTTCTACTCTTAATTATATTTGTATTTTCACACACAAAATTTTGATGTAGATATTTGTATTGGTACCAAGTGAAAAAAATAATTTATCATAGTCGGTCATATCAATGAGTAAAATTGAGATTTGTAAGTACATGTAGTAAGGGTTGGTTTGGATCCATTATTAATTATCCCATCAACTTCAATTGAAATGATTCATTTTAATGAGGCACTTTATTTGCCCATATTTACAGCTCAAATGGTTACAAAAGTGAAATTGTTATAAGAGACTAATGATTGTGTCTGACCAACGGGTAATGTCGGGTTATGTGGGAAAAACTTCTCAAAATGAGGGATTCCTAATGCGTAATGAACAAAAGTTTAATCGCTATTGATCAACTGAGTCACCATAATTTATCATTTTTAGGGTGGACGATTTCACCTTCTGGTACTAGAGTTTTGTCTCTTTTGAAGAGTGAAGAGCCAGATGAGAGCCTCAGCTCCGATCCCTTACTACACAACAATGGCTCCTCGTAAAACATGGCTTTGGCAGAAAGAATTTTGGTTGAAAGATGAATGGAATAAAAGGGAATTTTGATCGACATCTTTCGACACAGATGTCGACATCTAATCTTTCATCTCCCCCATCTTTCTTCCTCTTTTGATAAGAGGCATTCTTTCACACAAGTTGATTCAGAGAAGAATCGAGCTTAGTGTTGAGCAAATAATACTAAAATACTATATATATATATATATATATATATATATATATATATATATATATATAGAAAACAATGATTTCGGCGGTTATCATGGTGGTGGTTGAATTGAGACGAAAAGTACAGTGGGTTTGGAGAGTAGAAAACAATAATTTCGGCCGAGAAATTGGGTGGTGGTGGACGGGAACCTTTCAACTGCACGAAAACATGGATCATCATCATCAGGGAGGGGGCAATGGCTACTGGGGATGGGGAAGAAGCTGATATCCATATTTTCTGCTGCATTTTACACATTCACGCACATTAAGTACAAATCTCATACACATTAGACATAACACTCACGCACATTGAGTACAAATCCCACTCACATTAATAACCGCACAACCGCAGGAGAAGCATTCAACCGCACGAGAACCTTTCACTATATATATATATATATATATATATATATATATATATATATATATATAAGAAAATGATCATGTCTAATAAAAAACTAAGAACCAATATCAGTTGTATCTCTTATCATATTTAATGGTTCTAAAGTAAAGAGGGAAAAAGTGACATTTTGACAAATTTTTACGATTTTAATAGTGCACTTTCCAATCTTATATGGTGCGACACTACATTTAAAAGGTAAATCCTAGGAGCATTACACTTTCGAAGAGTTTATAGTTTAGTTTTTTAGTGTTTCAATTTTTAGTTTAGCATATGAATTCATTTTTTACTGCTTAGGATTTAGTATTTACAATTTAGGTATAAAATTTATTTATTTATTTAGGTTTGGGGTTTATTCAAAAATGCATTCTATAATGTTAAAAAGTTAGAGAAAAATACTAGAATGTCACAACGTTTTATTTTCAAATTGCATCAAATTCATTAGATTTTTCTAAATATATAAATTGTTGAAATTGAGTTTTTTGTTTTTAATTTTTAAGAACATGTCTCTAGTCTCTCATGTGAGTTTGTACTCTTATATATATATAACAAATTTGTGTTTTTAACTTACCGTAATAGAAACCAGGAACAAAAAAAAGAGACTATTTCGCAGATAATTGATTGATGAAAAGTCACAAAAAATATAATTGAAAGATAAAAAATATATATATTTTATGATAATTTATAGATGAAAAATGTCAGTTTCCTTATAATAATATTATTATTATTGTTTTAAATTTTTAATTAAGAAATAACACATTCTTCAATAAGAAAATACATAATTTTGAAAAGTTTACAGCTCAATTTAAAATTTAAAAGTAAATATCAGAAAAGTGACAAAAAAATAAAAAATAAAAAACAAAAAATAAAAAACAAAATAAAGCTGTTGAGCACACACATCACAACAAGAATGTAAAAAGCTAATGGCAACTTCAATCGAGTTGGTCAAACTGTTGATTTGGTAATCACAAACTTACAAGTTCACAGCATGCGGACAATTAAAATGATTTATGATATTTAACGACTAGAGTCACAAGGCGGGATTTACCACGTGCACAACTCGCGTGTGACTTTAAGAGTCCTCATCACTATTAAAAAAAGAAAAAGGTTGCCTTTCTGCAGCACTGTAATTAAAGTTATATTCTTGTAATTTTTGTTCTCTCTAGGGAGTCTAGGATGAGTACATGCAATTATTACATCTTTATTGCAACACGATGAATATATCTTTCTTCTTCTTTTTCTCCTCCTTTCACTTATAAAAATAGATTATTGTCTACTTCCACGACTCCATGGCACAGCGCAAATATCAAAATCAAGGTGAAGATGCATTACAGGGCGACTCTCCCTCTGGCAGAAGCTTTATTATTAAATTTAGCTCTCTCCCAAAGGAGATTTGTCCCGCAATTCATCGCAACAATAACTTATAAGTTAGGGTGACAATGTTGCGCTCTTGAATTTAGCATGTTACGAGGCCTCTCACGAGCGTAACAGATCTCGTGATAACTTTAACTTTCGATCTCTATAAAGTTCATTTTCACAAGATCATTCACATGCATAACATCGTTCATTAAATTAAAGTAGGTAGAGTCCGGATTTTGAAGTTGGTCTCATGAAGTCTTTTAATTGTGTGACATCCTTCGTGATAGCAAAAATCACTTTCTGAAGTTGTGTTTCACGCCACCCTTCACGTGAGTGGTCTATATGCCAATTTTAGCTTATTTGACCACTATTAATTGTTTGATTTAGTTAAAATATCAATATAAATGTTTGGTTAATTAGCCTTTTGCAACTTCAAAAGGCTAAAATTAAAAAAGCTACTCCTAACAACTTTTTCAATTAGCTTTTTGAGAAAAGAAATTATACCAAACAGCTATCAGCTAACAGCTAATTTACCAAACACTTTTCTACAATCAGCTAATGTTATCAACTATTTACACCCTCTAATTAACACAATTAGCTAACAGCAAACAGCTATCAGCTAACAGCCATTTTACCAAACAGGACCATTCCAAACAACTTTTTCAATTAGCTTTTTCAGAAAAGAAATTATATTAAACAGCTATCAACTAACAACTAATTTACCAAACACTTTTCTACAATCAGCTAATGTTATCAGCTAATTAAACCTTCTAATTAACACATACAATTAACTAACAGCTAACAGCCATTTACCAAACAGGGTCAAAGTCATTGTGACAACCACATGTCCCCATCTGGCCTCTTCACCTTACTTTGTCCAATTCAAATCCAAATTGTCGTGGATTTAGCCCTACTTTACTTCAAACCTTGGCATATTTCCAAACTTACTTCTTCCTACACAACCGATCACATAATTGGTTTAGTCAAGCAATATTATTCCAAATTAAAGCAATCCGTAGTACAAATGAACACCTAAAAATCTCCAATTAATTCACATCAAGCTACCACCCTCTATAACGCCCTTTTTGATAAAGAAATTACCTGCCTCTTCCATCAACCATGTAGGGCTTCTCACTATTAACTAAACATTTACTCCGTAATAAAAAGTACCAATAAAAACTTTTGGTATAGCTAGAAGGGTCACTGCTATGTACACCTCGCTAGTTTTACTATGACCTATACATATTTTTTTGGTGAATAATGACAACAAATAATTAAATGACATTCTTATCTATAAGGATTCATTGGCCTATAACTTTTGTTAGCATGGCCACTATAAACTCCATCATTGCCTAAAACATCCTTGCTTATTATTTTAAGATTGATTAATGGAGAAAATAGTAAAGGTTTGGTACTTTTGGCTTTGAAGCAAAAAGTCTTCGTGAGATGGATGAGAACTGATTGTATTATATTTTCTGAACTTGATTACAATGAGATCAGATGATGTGAATATATAGAATAGAGAGTCACAGTGTGACAATGATAAGAAGTAGAGAGTCACAGTGTGACAAGGATAAGAAGTTCTAAACAGACTCATATACATAGAGTCCTAATATTCCCCCTCAAGCACAGTGTATACTAGTAACCTGTAGCTTGTCCCTTAAGGAAGAAAATCTAGGTCCAGGCAGAGCTTTGGTGAAGATATTAGCAAGTTGATCCTTTGTGGAGATGAAGTTGACTTGGATATTGCCCGAAGCTACTCGATCACGAACAAAATGATAATCAATCTCCACTTTTGTGCTGTTCAAGGACCTAATTGCATTGTTTTTGAGTTTGATGGCCTAATTGTAATTTAGTGTGCAGTTGAGTGGCCTATTTGACCCTTATTCCTAATAATAATAATAATAATAATAATAATAATAATAATAATAATAATAATAATAATAATAATAATAATAATAATAATATTATTATTATTATTATTATTATTATTATTATTATTATTATTATTGTCACATTCTTTAAGTAAAAAATACATAATTTTGAAAAGTTTACAACTCAAATTAAAATTTAAAAGTGTATATCAGAAAAGTGTAAAAAAAAAAAAAAAAAAAAAAAAATTTGTCGAGCACACACATCACAACAAGGATGTAAAGGGGACAACTCAGCCAAGTTGGTCAAGCTGTTGACTTGGTAATCACAAACTCTCTAAATTGGTTTAACTCTTTATGATCTTTTACCAACTAAAGTCACAAGACAGGATTTACCACGTATACAACTCGCATAGTGACTTTAAATTTCCTCATCACTATTATTAAAAAAAAAAAAAAAAAAAAAAAAAAAAAAAAAAAAAAAAAAAAAAAAAAGCCTTCCTGCAGCACTGTAATTAAAGTTATATTCTTGTAATTTTTGTTCTCTCTCTAGGATGAGTACATGCAATTATTACATCTTTATTGCAACACGATGAGTATATCAATTTAATTTCAACAGAATGCAAATATATCTTTCTTCTTCTCCTCCTCCTTTCACTTATAAATAGATTCTCTACGTCCAGGACTCCATGGCACAGCGGCAAATATCAAAATCAAATCAAAATCAAGGTAGTGAAGATGCATTACTGGGCGACTCTCCCTCTGGCAGAAGCTGTATTATATTATTTTAGCCAGTTCTTAATTAAAATTAGCTCTCTGCCAAAGGAGATTTGTCCCGCAATTCATCGCAACAATAACTTATTACGCACCCAATATATAAGACGAGTTAGGGTGACAATGCTGCGCTCTTGAATTTAGCATGTTACGAGGCCTCTAGCGAGAGTAAAAAATCACGTGATAACTTTGGGCAAATTATGTCGTGCAACCATGTGCATTATGCAGTGTACACACAGATAAAAAAACGGTGTCGTTTTGACGTTCGATTTTAAAAAAATATATATTTTCGATTGCCGTTAACGGCGTTATGGTATGCATAATTTGAACTATATATCCAGAATTAATTAATTATATATCTAAAATTAATGAACTATATATCCAGAATTAATAAACTATAAATCAACACCGGTTACTGGTACTCTCACTACTCTGTTTTGGCTTATGGCAGTTTGTTGCGTCTGTGTATTCATAATGAATGAACTATATGTTCAGAATTAATGAACTATATGTTTAGAATTAATGAACTATATATCTAGAATTAGTGAACTATGTATCCAGAATTAATGAACTATATATCCAGAATTAGTGAACTATATTTCCAGAATTGGTGAACTATATATCCACACCGAAAATGGTGGAAATCCCGCCGATTGGAGTTTAAAAAAAAAAAATTGATTGGTGGAGTTAAACGGTGCCACTAACGGCACAGTTACTCCGCGGCTCCACCATAGTGAAACGGCGTCGTTTGCAACCGTGTGCACCAAGCATGGTTTACACGGTTGCACAACATAACGATTGATAACTTTGACTTTCGATCTCTATGAAAGTATGAAGTTCATTTTCACAAGATCCTTCACATGCGTGACATCCTTCATTAAATTAAAATAGGTAGTCCGGATTTTGAAGTTGGTCTCATGAAAGTCTTTTAACTGCGTGACATCCTTCGTGACGGTAGAAATCACTTTCTGAAGTTGTGTTTCACGCCACCCTTCACGTGAGTGAAAGTCTTTGTGACAACCACATTTCCCCATCTGGCCGGCCTCTTCACCTTACTTTGTCCAATTTAAATCCAAATTGTTGTGGATTTAGCCCTACTTTACTTCAAACCTTGGCATATTTCCAAACTTACTTCTTCCTACACAACCGATCACATAATTGGTTTAGTCAAACAATATTAAAGCAATCCGTAGTACAAATGAACACCTAAAAGTCTCCAATTAAGTCACCTCAAGCTACCACCTTCTATAACGCCCTTTTTTTTAAAAGAAATTACCTGCCTCTTTCATCAACCATGTAGGGCTCCTCACTATTAACTAAACATTTACTCCGTAATAAAAAGTACCAATAAAAACTTTTGGGATAGCTAAAAAGGTCACTACTCTGTACACCTCGCTAGTTTTAGTGTGACCTATAAATTTTTGTGGTGAATGACAACAAATAATTAAATGACATCCTTATCTATAAGGATTCATTGGCCTATAACTTTTGTTAGCATGGGCAGTATAAACTCCATCATTGCCTAAAACATCCTTGCTTATTATTTTAAGATTGATTAATGGAGAAAATAGTAGAGGTTTGGTACTTTTGGCTTCGAAGCCAAAAGCCTTCGTGAGATTAGGTCAAAAACTCTTTTCCACATTCTTTGCTACATCGTCCTGGGTTTCTCTGAGAAAAGGGAACTCGAGTAGCGATTTGCTCTATGCTATTGAAAGGATTAATGCAAATTTCTTCCCAACAAAATACAAAGCTGGAATAGCTCAGTTGGTTAGAGCGTGTGGCTGTTAATCACAAGGTCGGAGGTTAAGAGAAACGGACATGGCTATCGTGTCGGAAAAAGAAAGAATAGAATTTAAATTTACATTGTTTGGTATGCGAGATTGAAAGGGACATACCTATCGTTTTTGTCATTCCAGACTATTATTTTTTGGACACTTTTAGTCCTTCTCATGTCTTTTTCTATTTTTAATAAGGGCATTTTTGTCTCTTCATATATATATATATTTTTGTTATTTTTCTGATTTCAACCAGTTTAATTGGTTTAGAATTTAAATTTACATTGTTTGGTATGCGAGATTGAAACGGACATGACTATCGTGTCGGAAAAAGAAAGAATAAAATAGAATTTAAATTTACATTGTTTGGTATGCGAGATTGAAAGGGACATGACTATCGTTTTTGTCATTACAGACTATTATTTTTTGGACATTTTTAATCCTTCTCATGACTTTTTCTATTTTTAATAATGGCATTTTTGCCTCTTCATATTTTTCTGATTTCAACCAGTTTAATTGGTTTAGAACTTTATATAAACTCTGATTTTTAGTAACCATATTTTTCAATCAATTTTTAGTAAAGTCCTAAATAATTGCAATTCCTATGAGACCCTAATAATTGCAATTTCAGGATTGGTGGGAATTGTAAATTCGTGGAATTGCAATTCCCTCAAATTAGACCATGAAATTGCACTTCCATGGAGTTTGGTAGGAATATGATTCGTCATTCAAATATAAAAGCAAAAACACCAAACAAAAGAAAATGTAAAAAAAAAAAAAAAAAAAAAAAAAGAAAGAGGAAAAAGGATTTAATTTTAATTTTAATTTTATAAAATTCGTACGTGAATTTAAGAATCCCACCCCTATAGCATGTATTTTATTATAATAGTTATGTCATGGACCCGTATACACCTTGCAAGGTAGACTTATGTCCAAAATGATGCAGTTTACGCATATGAAAATAACGGTGATGTTAGTGGCACCGTTTTTATTTTTTTTTTTTAAAAAAGAAAATATTAAAAACAACTCAACGAGTGAATATTCAGTTCTGTAATTGTGAATATAGAGTTATTTAATTGTGAATATAAAGTTATGAAATTGTGAATATAGTGTTCTGTAATTGTGAATATCGAGTTATGCAATTTTGTATATTGAGATCAAAATTTGTGAATATAGAGTTCAAAAATTGTGAATATTGAGTTCTGTAATTTTGTATATTGAGATCTAAAATTGTGAATATTCAGTTTAAAGATTGTGAATATAGAATTTAAAAATTGTGAATATAGAGTTCAAAAATTGTGAATTTAACATGGTTAAGGTCACTCTACACTCTTAGAATACTTAAAAGGACATTCTCATGACTCATAAGTGGTTAAGAGGCATTTCATAAAACACCTTAATTGGTCTTGACATTCCATGCATGTTTCCATTATTTTCTCAAAATTGCAGGTTAATTAACCCATGAGTATAGATTAGGTAATCACTTCCTAATCGGAACTCAATCATATTAATTAACATCATCAAAGCCAGGTCTTATCTCTCTTACTCAACCAATTCAAGGTCACATCACCATGAATCTAATCTACATCCCTATCATAAAATAAAAGCAATATAAAAAGCAAATAAGAAAATTGCAATGAAATAAAATACATATCTATTTGAAGATGAAAATGCAAATCCAAGTCTTCAATCTTTGCTCCAAGAAATTGAATCTAACTAGAACTTGAATTGGAATTGTAATTGCATTTGAAATTGTAATTGCAATTGAAATTTGGAAAGTAAATTCTATGATTCTAAAAAATGGAAAGTATACTTTGAAATTGGTAGTTGAATTCTACAAGTGAATGGTAACTAACTAGGAAATCTAAAAATGAATCAAAAGTCAAAAAGCCCCAAATAGAATTGAATTTTTCCTATTTATATTTCCCAAAATAATGTTGCGTCACAAGGCACGTCACACTGTACTGTGATGATGCAACATGACGGCCTTGATCACCTCGCAAGAACATTTGGGTCACGAGCCCTCTCACGTCGTGATGAAGTCGCGTGGTAGCAGAGGATGCCTCCAAAATATTTTCCTCAAGAGTTACTGTCACACCATGATGATGCCTCGTGATAGTAGAGAATGACTTCATAAAATTGTTTCTCACGAGCTAGTTCAAGTACATGACACTTGGTGTAGCAAAAATAAGATGTGAGCTCGGGTGTTATATCGTCCTCAGGGGATTGGGGGATATGGCACGCAATATGCAATCACAATAAACTAGGCACTAGCATAAGGAAATCAACAAGAAGCTAAGCAAACTACAAGTTTAAGGAAATGATAAGACTAACACATATACACAAAGATAAACACAAAATAAAGAAATAGGACTCAAGCTAGGGAGCATTATCATCTAGATGCATAGCACAACCTAAGGATTGGGGAGAACAAGTAACCAAGGAAACAAGCGGGAATGCACGTAGGTATCCTAGTCTACGAACCATTCTCATGATTAATAAACAAGGATTAGAACAAGGAATTGCCCCACTTTCGTGGTAAATCAATTCCAAGTCCATCAAGCACACAAAGCATCAAAAGCCCCCAACTTCCCCCATTTTCATAGGAAAAATCGGGTTTATGCAAGAAGTAGCTAGGAATCTTAACCCAACTCTCATTGAGGCCAAGAATCCTCCAAAACATGTCAATGAATGTTGTACACCAAGCATTAACAATATACAAACACAAATCCTTCATAAACTCAAGAACCCTAGGTTAGAGTTCTTCCCCTTTTTGCAATAGTCACAAATCAAGCATCAAGATAGATAATACAACCCTAACTCAAGTCCATAAACTAACTACTCATGATTAAATAACATAAAGAACACAAAAGCATAAGTAACAAACATAAATCTTGCAAAAGAAATGGATAAAAGGAAGGAAAGCTTCTCTATTGAAAATGGATGGTAGAATCTTGAAATCCAAGTGTAGATCCTTCAATACAAGCTTGAAATATGATAAAGAACCTAAATCTACACCTAATCTAATACTAAAATATGAAAAGAAAGAGTAGAAAATAGTTAGGGTTCGAATGGGGTTCAAAACCGAGTAGAAATGAGTGAAAACTCAGCTAAAATAGAGCAGAGACGGGGGGTTTCGACGCGTCGAACATTTACAGTAAGAAAATCGCGACATTCTGCCCAATCTCGACGCGTCGAGAAATTTCTCGACGCGTCGAGCTCTACTCTGCAACAGAACTCCATTTTGTAGGCTGATTTTGACCCTTTTATCTTCAGAATTAGGCTTCGATGTCTTCATGAAAGTTGTAGCCCTTCGAGTCTTCTTTCAAATGGCGCAAGAATCACTGCATTTGGACATTCCTAGTCCGAGATATGGTCAAATTACCAAACACTTGTCAGTTTTGGACGAAATCTGTAAGTCTGGAACTTCAACTTCAAGGATGGTTTTGACCACTGTGGCTTCCTTTTTAGGCTTTGATGTCTGAATATGAGTTGTAGCCCTTTGAGTCTTCTTTGAAATGGGACAAGAATCATGTAATTTGGATGTTTTTATCTTGAGATATGGTCCAAAAACCATGACATCGACGTGCAGGTCGGGAATTGCAATTGCATGGTCGCTTGCTTCTCTTTTGCTTTGGTTTGCCCACATGACCAAGACCATTGAAAGAACCACCCTAGACTCCTTTGGAAGTGTTGCATCCATCTCCATAGCTTCATATTTGGCTCTCATTGACTCCAAATTCATCCAAAATACCTCAAAAGTACACAATTGCCTGCACTCTACAATTTATGCATCAAAAGATATAAACAAAGGAATTAAGGCACTTCTTTGCATAAAATCAAAGTGTTTGTCACTCAAAAAATGTCTATACAAGGGGTAAAAATATGGACATAAATGCACTTATCAACTCCCCCACACTTAAACCTTTGCTTGTCCTCAAGCAAAAACAAGAAATAAATCACCATCCTAGCAATGAAATTGATCACACTCCCACTTTGCACAACCTATCAAACCACAACCCAACTTGCTACAAGACAACTTGTTTCAAGAATCATTTTAGCCTTCCACACAAGTTCAATTCTCAAGCCAATAACCATGCACCAAAATTATTAAAGTGTGTGATGATCAAGTGTGCACAAATGCTAAGTTGAGATTATGCAAAACTTGGCTTTGAATGAGATTCCATAGGCTTGCCCTTCATACTCCCACTAGTTCAACTCTAAGATTACATGCTAAGATCAAGTAGGACTTTTATTTGGCTTGTAATGGGGCTAAGGGTGAATGACTAACAAAGAAGGGGTAAGGAAAATAAACAAAGGAGAGAACTTCACATTTATTCACAATTGGAGCTAGAAGAGATATGACATTTATGAACAAAGGAGCAAACAAGACTTAAAGGACGTACAAAACAAACCTCTAAAATGGTGGGGGTTGAGTACAACTCTCAAAACAAACTTCAAACTTTTATTCTTCTTCTTTTCTTTTCATTTTTCTCATTTCATCTCTTTTTTCATGACTTTTTTCTCAATTTTCTCATCATTCTTGTTTTTTCTCTTCTTTTCTTTCATTGCAAAACAATAAACAAACTTATTCCATGAACCAATAGCCCCACACTTAGACAAAATTATCAAGAGAATTACTTACAAAACAAGCTCCAATAAAGATCTCTTCAAAGAAAAAGAATAAATGCTCTATTCTCTCAAGGGTGGAGGGAAATATTTTGGCTAGGGGTTAAGGGTTAAATGATGAGGGTTAACACAAGGAAAAACAATCACAATGAAGGGACAAGTGCTTAGCACTTATTAAACAAACACAAAAGGCTCAACGGGGACAACTAGTGGTAAACACATGTGTAAATGGTAGGCTTGAAAGGCTCAGGCTAAACAAAAATGGCCTAAATCATTTCTAAACATGCAAATATTAGACTTCACTTGGAGAGTAATGAGGCAAGTTCTAGCAAAACAACCATGACCGGAATCTCACATAAGCCTTCACTAGCAAAGCATAACACACAAGATCAAGAATTTATTCATTTATTAAGTGGTTAACAAGGCAATTGGCAAGAGAATAGATCAATCATGTGTTATACCTCAAATCATCAATCACAAATTGCATCGCAACAAGCACCACCAAATCAAACCACAAACCAACAAAGAGGGAGTGATCACAACTTCAAGCAAAGATAAGAAATTTACCCAACATTATGCACAATGACTCATCCAAGCAAGGTTTCAAAAAGTTTCAAAATTTCAAATTTTTCCAATATTTTGTCCACCCCCCACACTTAGAAATTACATCGTCCTCGATGTAAAAGAAAATAAAGCACAAGGGAGAAAAAGTAGCACAATAAGCACAAGTGAGAGCATGATATATCAAAAATAAAAGTGTAAAGAAAAATAAAGAAGAAAGTAAAGTGCAATAAAATGAAAGATAACATGGGGTGCCTCCCATGAAGCGCTAAGTTTAACGTCGCTAGCTCGACTCAACCTCTCAAAATCAACCATCAAGGGATTGAAGGAGAAAAATTCCCATCTTTCTATCAACTTTTCCTTCCAAGTATGTTTTCAAGTGACGCTCATCAATAAATTCCTTGGAGCTCAAGTTCATCACTTCAAAGTTAAAGACATTATGCTCATCCAAATCAAACTTCAAACATATCCCTTCCTCAAAGCCATTTTTAATCCATAATTCAAACAAGGATTTCTTCCTAAACCTTGGATCAAGATAGTAGCTATGAACTTGATCCTTTTCTTGATCTCTAATTTTTTCCTCTTCTTCATTTTCCTCATCTTTGGCAAGTAGGGAGAATCTTGGGTCATCTTCATGCACTAAAACAAAAGAAGAATCCTTGGATATGGAAATAGGCCAATGAGAGCCTCCACTTTCATAAACATTGACACCTCCCGGTTCCCAAGTTATTCTAAAGTTCTCACCCAAGGGAGTGTCATCCAATAGAGGGCATTCCTTGTTTGTGCCACACATTCCATCAACTTCATCTTTCTTAAGCACTTCTTCAATTGGACCATCTTCAAGTTGTTCCTTATCACCATTCCCTTGCAACTCTACACTTTCTCCCCAACTTGGTGTTTCCATCTCAATGCATTCATCATAGACCTCATCATCTTCATCTTCACCATCAATGTCCTCACTTTGCTTTTTATTTTCTTCAACCACATGACCTTCATTTGGCAAGAGCAACTCTTGTAGAACATCTACATTGGAAGACAATTCTTGAACGGGTTCTTGAGTTGTCAAACCTTGTATTTGAGCCATCATGTTGTCTAGTAGAACTTGTTGCTCATTCATTTGCTTAAGCATGTTGGCCATCATAAACTTCATCTCCGGATCTTGATCAAATGGGTTGAATTCTTGTTGAGGTTCTTGATAGAGTGGTTCTTGAGGTTCCCATTGATTATTGGCATATTCATCCTCACTTGGTCGCATTGGATAACCCTCTTTCTCAATGTCATCATCGGGTACAATAGTGACTCCTCAACGCCTAGCCAATGTTAAGGTCTCATCATCTACTACATACCTCCCAACACTTGGTGAATGAGTGTGATGATCATATGGAGGTTGAGTGTCTTGGGGGTGTGGTGTGTAATGAATGGGTGAGGGATATGGATTTGGAGAGTAATCTTGTGGTGGGAAAGGATGTTGAGGTGGATTGTAATCTTGTGAACATTGAGGGTATTGATCATTAAAAGCATATTGGGGATCTTGGTATTGTTGAGGATATGGATTATGGTATGGAGGTTGGGAATGACAAGCTAAGTCTTGGTAAGATCGTGGTGGGTAAGGATCTTGGAAGTTTGGAGTGTATTGAGAGTATGAGTTTTGGGGGTAGAATTGTGGTGGACAAAAATATTGAGATTGAGCATCATAATAATGGTTAGGAGGTGGGGGTTGAGTGGTGCAAGGATCTTCATATCCATCATGTTGGTTACCCCAATAAGATTTAGAATCATAATATCCTCCTTGGAATGCAAACTCATCCATGGTGAAAGTTCTTGATTGAGTGGTAAAAGCTCCCCCTTTTTGAATCTAGAGTGTATGCACAAAGTATGGATCTTTCAACCGAAACTCAAACAAGGTAAAACAATTAGCTCTTTAAACATAAAAACAAACAAAAGAAAGAAAAACTTAGTCTCCTAAGATTCCCTAAACTCCAATGCTAGTAAAACAAGTAATCACATAGAACCACCAAATTGCCAATCCCCGGCAACGGCGCCAATTTTTGGTGTAGCAAAAATAAGATGTGAGCTCGGGTGTTATATCGTCCTCAGGGGATTGGGGGATATGGCACGCAATATGCAATCACAATAAACTAGGCACTAGCATAAGGAAATCAACAAGAAGCTAAGCAAACTACAAGTTTAAGGAAATGATAAGACTAACACATATACACAAAGATAAACACAAAATAAAGAAATAGGACTCAAGCTAGGGAGCATTATCATCTAGATGCATAGCACAACCTAAGGATTGGGGAGAACAAGTAACCAAGGAAACAAGCGGGAATGCACGTAGGTATCCTAGTCTACGAACCATTCTCATGATTAATAAACAAGGATTAGAACAAGGAATTGCCCCACTTTCGTGGTAAATCAATTCCAAGTCCATCAAGCACACAAAGCATCAAAAGCCCCCAACTTCCCCCATTTTCATAGGAAAAATCGGGTTTATGCAAGAAGTAGCTAGGAATCTTAACCCAACTCTCATTGAGGCCAAGAATCCTCCAAAACATGTCAATGAATGTTGTACACCAAGCATTAACAATATACAAACACAAATCCTTCATAAACTCAAGAACCCTAGGTTAGAGTTCTTCCCCTTTTTGCAATAGTCACAAATCAAGCATCAAGATAGATAATACAACCCTAACTCAAGTCCATAAACTAACTACTCATGATTAAATAACATAAAGAACACAAAAGCATAAGTAACAAACATAAATCTTGCAAAAGAAAGGGATAAAAGGAAGGAAAGCTTCTCTATTGAAAATGGATGGTAGAATCTTGAAATCCAAGTGTAGATCCTTCAATACAAGCTTGAAATATGATAAAGAACCTAAATCTACACCTAATCTAATACTAAAATATGAAAAGAAAGAGTAGAAAATAGTTAGGGTTCGAATGGGGTTCAAAACCGAGTAGAAATGAGTGAAAACTCAGCTACAATAGAGCAGAGACGGGGGGTTTCGACGTGTCGAGAAATTTCTCGACGCGTCCAACATTTACAGTAAGAAAATCGCGACATTCTGCCCAATCTCGACGCGTCGAGCTCTACTCTGCAACAGAACTCTGTTTAGTAGGCTGATTTTGGCCCTTTTGTCTTCAGAATTAGGCTTTGATGTCTTCATGAAAGTTGTAGCCCTTCGAGTCTTCTTTCAAATGGCGCAAGAATCACTGCATTTGGACATTCCTAGTCCGAGATATGGTCAAATTACCAAACAGTGGTCAGTTTTGGACGAAATCTGTAAGTCTAGAACTTCAACTTCAAGGATGGTTTTGACTACTGTGGCTTCCTTTTTAGGCTTTGATGTCTGAATATGAGTTGTAGCCCTTTGAGTCTTCTTTGAAATGGGACAAGAATCATGTAATTTGGATGTTTTTATCTTGAGATATGGTCCAAAAACCATGACATCGACGTGCAGGTCGAGAATTGCAATTGCATGGTCGCTTGCTTCTCTTTGGCTTTGGTTTGCCCACATGACCAAGACCATTGAAAGAACCACCCTAGACTCCTTTGGAAGTGTTGCATCCATCTCCATAGCTTCATATTTGGCTCTCATTGACTTCAAATTCATCCAAAATACCTCAAAAGTACACAATTGCCTGCACTCTACAATTTATGCATCAAAAGATATAAACAAAGGAATTAAGGCACTTCTTTGCATAAAATCAAAGTGTTTGTCACTCAAAAAATGTCTATACAAGGGGTAAAAATATGGACATAAATGCACTTATCAACACTCCTGCGTGATGACGTCGTTTTGACTTCCATCCTATTTTACTCATTTTTCTCCAATTTGCTCTTGGAATTGTTCTTTTTACCTTAAAAACACAATATCGCTCTTAATTAGCTCCTCCCACAAACTTTCATAGTAAACTGATGAAATCTACACTTATTTAAATTGTAAATATTTAATTTGTAGGCATTTCAGTGTTTTCTTGTACTGATCGAGATAAATAATGTGCTGATTGGTTGGTCAGTTTTCCTCGCACTCTTGATCTATAATTTTTGACAACCTCGATCTGGAAAGTCTGGAGTGTTTTTAGGGGTGGTAGATGATGTAGGGATGTCTGATCCAGACTTGTTACTTACCCTGTGTATGAAAAAAAAATAATAATAATTAGAAATCATCATATCAATAAAACAATATGATATGTACTTCATGTCATGAGCAACCCTAGCCAAGTTATTGATTGGAAAGTCTATAACTTTGTAATCACAACTTTTGAAGTTTCACTTCCTCTGATCTGAGAGTGATCTATTGGTCTTCTTGAATTAGCTATAGACAACTTAAGTTGGTTTGCGGTGCACACTGCACACTCTCGGGTAATGATTATGTGTTTCTCTTGTCACGCTGAACTCTAGCATATATGGATTTCCCTGCAGATGAGATAAAAATTGATTGTGGGAGGGAAATGAATGGCAGGGCAACTCTCCTTTGGCAAATGGAAAGAGGCATATGCAGTTGAATTTTATGCATGCTGCATAGCTTCCATTACCATGCCTTGGGAGAATTGCACTGTTATTCCTATTCCCACTTTTCGCCATCCAATTAACCACATTACTCAATCAATATTTTTCTATTTTTAAATGGCATTATTGCACGCATGCAGCTTCATCTTGCCACATAAAGATGGCCATTTGGAGGGTTTATATATGGCAATAGGTTCGCACCTCAGTTCACTACTGAAAATTATTGAATTTCCGACCACCTGAAAGTGATCTTAAATCAAGTCGAAAGCAAAAAGCGGTCGGAAATAGCAACAAAGGTTTTTTCCGTATACCAAAAGTGATCAGAACAAGGCTTTCCACTTGATTTAAGATTACTTTCAGGTGGTTGGAAATTTCATAATTTTCAGTAGTGGTTTAGGATATGCCAAGAACCAGAAAGCATATGCCAGTTAATTGACCTCTTGAGTCTAGATTAGGTAATCACTTTCTAATCGAAACTCAATCATGTTAATTAACATCATAAAAGCCATGTTTTATCTCTCTTACTCAACCAATTCAAGGTCATATCACCATGAATCTAATCTGCATCCCTATCATAAAATCAAAGCAATATAAAAAGCAAATAAGAAAATTGCAATGAAATAAAATACTTATCTATTTGAAGATGAAAAGGCAAATTGAAGTCTTCAATCTTTGCTCCAACAATGTAAAGGAAATTGAATCTAACTAGAACTTGAATTGAAATTGCAATTGCAATTGCAATTGAAATTGAAAAATAAATTCAAGGGTTCTAAGGAATTGAAAGTAGACTTAGAAATTGGCAGTTGAATTCTATAAGATAATGGTAACTAACTAAGAAATCTAAAAATGAATCAAATGTCAAAAAGCCTCCAAATAGAATTCAATTTCTCCTATTTATATTTCCCAGAATAATGTTGCTTCATAAGGCATGTCACGCTGTGATGATGTCACATGACGGCCTTGATCACCTCGCAAGAACATTTGGGTCACGAGTCCTCTCACGTCGTGATGAAATCTCGTGGTAGTGGAGGATGCCTCCGAGATATTTTCCTCAAGAGCTACTGTCACACCGTGATGACGCCTCGTGATAGTAGAGAATGACTTTATAAAATTGTTCCTTACAAGCTACTTCAAGCACATGACACTCCTGCATGGTGACGTCGTTTTGACTTTCATCCTATTTTGCTCATTTTTCTCCAATTTGCTCTTTTTTTACCTTAAAACACAATATTGCTCTCAATTAGCTTCTCCCACAAACTTTCATAGGTAAACTGATGAAACCTATACTTATTTAAATTGTAAATATTTAATTTGTAGGCATTTCAGTGTTTTCTTGTACTGATCGAGATAAATAATGTGCAGATTGGTTGGTCGGTTCTCCTCGCACTCTTGATCTATAATTTTTGACAAACTCGATCTGGAAAGTCTGGAGTGTTTTTAGGGGTGGTAGAGGATGTAGGGATGTCTGATCCAGACTTGTTACTTACCCTGTGTATGTATGAAAAAAACAAATAATAATTAGAAATCATCATATCAATAAAACAATATATGTACTTCATGTCATGAGCAACCCCTATCCAAGTTATTGATTGGAAAGTCGATAACTTCGTAATCACAACGTTTCAAGTTTCACTTCCTGAACTCTGGCATGGATTTCCCTGCAGATCGGATAAAAATTGATTGTGGGAGGGAATTGAATGGCAGGGCAACTCTCCTTTGGCAAACGAAAGAGGCATATGCAGTTGAATTTTATGCATGCTGCATAGCTTCCATTACCATGCCAAAGGAGAATTGCACTGTTATTCCTATTGTAAACGCGAAAAACTCGAATTGTATATATTCAAAATTCAAGTATCGGTTGCAAGTAGTATGTATCAATCAAGAAGGGGTACAATCTCTGTATATGAGAAGTCCTCTGATTCTCTACTAGAAGTATGCCTATTAGAACTATGCCGAATTCGGAATATGCCGAATTGGAAGTGTGCCTAGTCCAGAGTATGCTGAACTTGAAGTATGCCGAGTTCGGGAGTATGGCCGAACTGGAAGTATGCCGAGTTCCTTGTTGGAAGTGTGCTGAGTTCAGAGTATGCTGAACTGGAAATATGTCAAGTTCGGGAGTATGGCCGAACTGGAAGTATGCCGAGTTCGGGAGTATGCCGAACTGGAGTAGTTCCTTGCTGAAGGGCCTCCGGAGTTGGTAGCTTGTTCCTCAATGAAGGGCTAATATGCAGCTTGATCTTCAAAGAAGGGCTTCCGGTGTTCAAGTGGCGTGTTCCTCAGCGCGGTATACGCAGTACAACTGCGGGCGTGTTCCAGACGATGTCCCGGCGAGATTTCGGCAGAGCTTCGATATGCAGATTTCCAGAGCTCCCATTCTTGAAAATGAAACCACTATTTATAGTGGTGAGTGTGAGGGAAAATCTCCAACCAACTCTTAATTCCTAATTTAATTTAATTATTTTAATTAAATTAAAGGACGTATCGAGACACCATTGCGTCCAGGTTCATGATTTCACTAAATTTCCAAATAATATCAAATATTCAAATCCCTCAAAATTATATAATCCACATATAATTTCAATGGGCCAAGACCAAGTCAAGCCCGCTAATTATGCAGTCCAACTCATCCAAGCAGCCAAGTCCAACTCAATTAAATATTTTATCATCTTGGGCCGAACAATCCAACATTGAATTACACTTAATTAAGTAATTAAACCAATTAATTATTCAATGGGTCATTTAATTAACCCAATTAAATAAATATTAGTCCAATTAACTTAATTAAAATACTTAATTTAAGAATTAAATATCCATCACGGTCCAACAATATTATTCAAATTTTCAATGCTTACAAATTGCCCCTTCGAGACTTGCCTAACGTGCCTCAAATGCAAAGGGAGGGTAGTCTCGAAATTAACCATAGTAGTCCAAAAGTCCATACTTGCAAATAGTAACCCAATAAATATCATTTTGACCGCAAAGACCCAACAAAAGTCATATCCAAAAGCCAGAGTATGTCTACAATCAACCGTCCATTCCGTTTTTACCAAACTTTTCAATCTTTAACAAAATCTTTTTTTTGAATTTGAAACTTGATCCAAACATGCTTATCACTTCGTCGAATTTGTTCCTTTAATGTAGGCAAACATTAATAATCCTTTTCCCACTGCACTTGAATTACGGTCCATGTACATATATCTTCAAAATGAGGTCAACATCCCATGAAATTGTTTGGAAAGATTTAGCATGATTCATGATTCTAAACAAGCCAGCCAAACAGAAGAAAACTGCATCCGAAATTAAGGCCATCAGCTCCTGATTCTAAGCATGAAGCATGGTCATTAAGAACTTCAGATTGAACTCAAATACTTCAAGTTAATACTTCCACCCACAAACGCGAACACTGCAACACTATAAATAACACCCCTGCTCATTGTTTTGCATTCCCAATCAGCTACCGAGAGATAACACAGGTAATTTTTAATTCTTGCTCGCCATTTATATATATGCATATTTGTCCTTGATTTTGCAGCCATATACCATGGGAATTTGAGGAACCAAACAAAGAAAGAATTGATAGCATAGGATGGGACTCTTTGGGAATCGATTTTCCCTCTGGCTTCCATGCCATTGCTTGGACTCTAGCCATTCTCACGAACGTTGGATTGGAGCCTCCCCGAAATTAATTTTCTGAGCTGTTTTCCCCTCGCCATCGAAGATGAAAGCTGCTGGGTACTCACTGGGCATGTGCTCCGGCATGTTGCTATCGCATTGTCGGAGTGGAAAGCTTGGATCACCATCTTCACCAGCAGTGCTCTGGAACCTTTTGGAAGTTAACTTTTCCGGAATGATGTTTGGATTCTTGCCTCATGAAAGACATTGGACAGAAAGCACTCGGAATTAATTTTCTTGAGATGTTTTTCACCATTGTCAGACTCTCACCGCAGACTGGAAGTTTTCCGGAGTGGTTTGGTTTTGCACCGTCAGTCAGAGATGAAAGCCATTCGGTACTCCGGGCACGTGCTCCGGCACGTTGCCGTCATCTTACGAACTGCCGCTGTCGTATGGTCGCCACAGGGTGATGCTACGGCATGCCTCTGTTCTCACCGCACTTGGGGATGAAGAAGATGGAGTCACGCTGGCGATCTAGTATCGCATCTGACATTTGCTGTGATTTTCCTCTCCATGGATCTTCTCGAACTCTCGGGCGTTCACCGTCATTGGAGAAGACAATGCTGGGATTTCTCCGCACATGTGCTCCGGCACATTATGGTCACTTGGGAATTGATTTTTCCAGACTTGTTTCCTATCTTTGCTCGGACTCACACCGCCGGTCGTTGTCATTGACGACAGAAAGCTTCTGGCACGTCACCGAACACATGCCCCGGCATGTCATCGCCGTATGGTCGCCGCATGCAACCACTACCGCCGGTGAATATTCACCTTCGCTACGTACGGATGACTACCATGCAGCTGCTCATGGTCTTGGAAAATCAGAAACCAACACCTTCTTTGTGATTGTCCATATACATAGATATATGATGCACGCCCCTGCTTCGAAAGAAAAAAAAAATAAAAAGTATCTTGCTTTGACTGAAGAAGGACGATTAAATACATTGGATGGACATCACCACATAGAGCCATGTGCTCTCACTTTTGCTTTTCATTATCCCCAAGGTTCTTTTTCATCTGCTTTGCGTGTGTCAATGAACATAACCTATTCACAATTCCATGCTTCTCTTTTGGACTTATTCAAGAGCTTGGAGTTTTTTGTGCTTGTATATACTTGACACATAGCATGGCTGCCATCTTGCTTTTCTCTTGCACCACTATATAAATGTATATGTACAACATATTATCCACTGGCCCACGTGAATATGTATAATATATATGCATTATCTACTGTACCCATGTGCTCACTTGTGGCTATGTGTAAATACATATGTTTAATATATGTTTTTCTTGCCTTTCACTGTACATGTGTTCAATGTTGTTGCTTCATCACTTCACCTTACATATATATAATATAATCCTTGTTTCTCGTGCACATATGTATGTATGCATAATGTGTAGTCCATCCTCATGCACTTTGCTTCACCACTTGTAGTATTATATAATAATATATATGTAATACACAAGTTTGCACGGTGCGAATTACATATATATATATACATATAATATATACACACGGGCCGTTATGCATAATCCACATGTTTAACTTATATTATATATAATATACACATGCATACTTTGTGCATAATATATATAATACATGCGTGGTCCATATGGATATATATTTGGTGCTTTTGTTTTGCACCACCATTTGCATACAATGCGTGGGTATATATATAACACATAATTCATGTGATTGATTTGGTGTGTATATATATACGTATATAATATATATAATATATACACATGCACAATTGATGTTTGCTTGTGTATACATATATATATATAATATGCATCAAAGGAGTCTTGAAAGATATGAGGCAGTTTCGACTCGTGCCAGAGAGTATCCTGTAGCTTCTTCCCTTTAAAATTTCATGAAGGGTTTGCCCCTATGGCTGTGATTATGACACTTCTATCGCTTCTGAGGCTACTGAGAATTCAGTCTCAAATGCCAAGGTAGAAGTCTCTCCCATTCAAGGGGTTGACTCTGTTGACTCCAGAAGATGAGGAGAGCTTGAATGAGGCCAAGAGAAGCTTGGGGGCATGTAAAGATGACATGCTTAGCTTTAGGTCTTTTGTGGAGTGATGCTCTTTTTCCTAAGTTTTTGTTTTTGGTATCAAGACTTTTTGTGATGATTGATGTTTTTCATTTGCGTGCTCGTCTTTTAGCAATAGCTTGTATATCCTTGCCTTGACACATTGAACGACTGTCTTGATAAACCACTTTTGCAACCTGAATTTGGATTTGTTTTGTTATGACTGAACTTAGATAATTTGATTCTAAGCTGCCTACGTACTCCTATCAAGGAGATCAAGTCAAACGTAGTTCAAATGATTTTTTTTATAAAGTAGAGCCGTTCACAGTTTAGACTCATGCGGGCCAGGAGCGTCTATGATTTGGGCCCACCCATAGACAAAGCGAGATGCATTAGCAGTTTATCCACATGCTGCATTTTTGGTGGATCAATCATTCATCACATCTTCATGACTTGTGTTGACACCCAAGTTTAAGGGTGGTAAAGCTTTAGGAACCTTCCATTAATTGGACCGATCTTCAAACCATCTTCACTAATTAGCTTATAAGCCCCGCCT
The DNA here is from genome assembly GCF_001879475.1 of Ipomoea nil. Taxonomy (NCBI): domain Eukaryota; kingdom Viridiplantae; phylum Streptophyta; class Magnoliopsida; order Solanales; family Convolvulaceae; genus Ipomoea; species Ipomoea nil. Next base: position 692,403 of record NW_017616639.1, read on the forward strand.
GTGTAAACTTCCAAAATCACGTAGGGACCATCCCACCTTGAAGTGAACTTGTGGCCAGTTTTTCTCGTGACAATGATGGGCCTGCGAACAGCTAGGACTTTGTCCCCAATTTGAAAGGAACGGGTCCTAACCCTTTTGTTAAAAGCTTTAGACATGCGAGCTTGATAGCACTCCAAGCTTTGTTGCGCTTGCAGCCGTTTCTCATCCAAGGCTTCTAGCTCGGCCAAGCGTAGTTTAGCATTTTCTTCATCGGTAAGACCCTCCTGTATGGCCAACCTCAAGGAAGGTATTTGGCGCTCTAGAGGCAAGACCGCTTCTACACCATACACCAAAGAGTATGGAGTGCTTTGAGTAGGTGTGCGGTATGTGGTTCTATACGCCCACAAAGCTTCTTCCATTCTGTCATGCCAGTCTCTTTTCGATTTTGAGACCACTTTCTTCAACAAATTGCATAGGGTCTTGTTAAAAGCTTCAGCAAGCCCATTTGCAGCTGCATAGTAAGCTGATGAGTTTCGCTGCTTAAAGTCAAAAAGCTTGCAGATCTTGTCCATCAGCTTGTTGTCAAAGGGCTTCCCGTTATCTGTTAAGATATATCGCGGGATACCAAATCGATAGACGATGTGGACACGGAGAAAGTCTGCAACATTTTCTTTCTTCACCTCCTTCAATGCCACGGCTTCCGCCCACTTTGAAAAGTAATCGGTGGCAGCTAATATGTAGGCATGCCCTGCAGATGACTTAGGCGTAATTGGGCCAACCACATCAAGTCCCCAAGCATCAAATGGCCAAGATGCAACTGTTGGGTGTAGAGGTTCTGGTGGCTGATGAATAAAGTTTGCATGATATTGACAAGCTTGGCACCTTCGGGCATAGTCTATGCAATCCTTTACCATTGTAGGCCAATAATATCCCATTCGCTTAATGTGGAAATGCAACTTGGGACCGGATTGATGTGCACCGCAAACCCCAGAATGAGCTTCTTGCATAGCTTGTAAAGCTTCCTCTTCCCCTAGACATCGGAGAAATATTCCATCAAAGGAACGACGATACAATGTTTCTTTATAGTAGATGAAGCGAGGAGTTCGACGCTTTATATCCACCCTTTTACGGGGATTTTCAGGTAACTTTCCATCAGTGAGGTAGTCAATTAACAGTTGCCTCCAGTCGTCTTTGCCTATATCATAAACTGAGGCAGTAGGGAGTTCAACAGTTTCATCAACTGAGCCGTCTTCATTGAAGATTGGTGGAACCACCCACCTTTGACATACTTGTATTCGGGCTGCAGGATGAGCAATAGTTGAAGCCAATGCGGCTAAGGCGTCAGCTTGCTTGTTTTCTTTCCTCGGTACATGTTCAATTGTGACATCCCCTAACCATTGCATGAGTATCTTTGCATAGTTGTTATATGGGACTAACTCCGCCTTTTTCACTTCATATAGACCCAACACTTGGTTTATGATCAACTTTGAATCTCCATAAATGTTAATTCTCAGTTGCTTCATGTCAGCCGCTATTTCGAGCCCAAGTATCAATGCTTGATACTCAGCAACGTTGTTTGAACATTGCTCGGTCAAGGTGAATGAATATGGCAACACCTCGCCTTTTGGAGTGACGAAGACAACTCCAGCGCCTGCCCCTTCTCTATGCGAAGCTCCATCAAAGTACATCTTCCATGGGGGTAGGACTTCAATGATAAGCACATCTTCATCAGGCAAATCGTCAGACAACTCCCATTCAGCAGGTATTGGGTGATCTGCGAGGAAATCGGCCAAGGCTTGCCCCTTGACAGACTTTTGCGGCACATATATAATTTCAAACTGTTGAAACAATAAGTACCACCTTGCGAGGCGGTCGGAGAGAACGACCTTCGCCATAACATATTTCACCGGGTTCGCTTTGGAAACAAGCCGGATGGTATGAGCCTCGAAGTAGTGCTTAAGTTTTTTGATGGCGAATACCAATGCCAAACCTAGCTTTTCAATCGGGGAGTACTTTAACTCGTTCGGGGTCATCATTCTACTAAGATAGTAGAGAGCATTCTCCTTCCCCTTGTCATTTTCTTGAGCAAGCAAGGCGCCCATAGAACAATCTTGGGCGGAGATATAAAGGATCAGCGGGCGACCATGGCAGGAGCGGTTAGCACAGGCGGCTTCATCAAGTATGACTTGATACTCTCAAATGCGCTCTTGCATGCCTCGTCCCATATGAACGGGATGCCCTTTTTCATCAACCGACTAAAAGGTTGACATCTTCCTGCTAGGTTTGATATGAACCTTCGGATGTAAGCCAACTTCCCTTGTAAGCTTTTAAGCTCATGAAGGTTTCTCGGCTCAGGCATCTTCATTATGGCGTCAATTTTGGCTTGTTCAATCTCGATGCCCCTGTGTCGAACAGTAAACCCGAGGAACTTTCCAGCAGCAACCCCAAAAGCACATTTCAGGGGGTTCATTTTCAGTTGAAACTTTCGTAGGCGGTCGAAGACTTGCCTTAAATGCGCCAAGTGATTTGTGCGCAATTTCGACTTCACAACCAGGTCGTCTACGTAGCATTCGACCATTTTATGGAGCATATCATCAAATATTGTCTGCATAGCCCTTTGGTATGTAGCACCTGCATTTTTCAAACCAAAGGGCATTACTTTATAGCAGTAGATGCCTTTTGGCGTTCGGAATGCAGTTAAGTCTTCATCTTCCGGCGCCATGCGGATTTGATTGTAACCGGAGGAACCATCCATGAATGACAGGATCTCATGCCCAGTCACGGCATCTATCATTAACTCCGTGATGGGAAGCGGGAAGTCATCTTTCGGGCATGCTACATTGAGGTCCCGAAAATCTACGCAGACGCGGATTTGGCCGTTCTTCTTGCGCACGGGCACAATACTGGATATCCAGGTTGGATATTTAACTTCACGAATGAAGCCAGCCTCAATAAGCTTATTAACTTCTGTTTCAATCGAGGGAATGAGCTCGGGGCGGAAGCGTCGTTGGGCTTGCTTGACCGGGCGACACCCTTTCTTCATTGCTAAGCGGTGCACAGCTACCTTTGGGTCTAACCCTGGCATCTCCTTGTATGTCCATGCAAAGACATCAATATATTCTTTTAGCAATGTGACATAGATTTCTTCATCTTCATCAGATAGGAGTGCGCTAATGAAGATAGGACGAGGATTTTCAGGCGTTCCCAGATCAACTTCTTTTAATTCGTCCACCGCGGCTCGTACCCCTTCTTCTAACTCATGGGGTGCATCTTCTGCATCTTCCCCCTCAATCGGGGTCTCATCACACAAAGTGATATGGAACGACGATGCCACCTCTCCTTGAGTGGTTGGTGGTACGTCATCACTTGAGCCTACGCTTTCCTCATTTTCCTCTTTATGTACTCGAGTGTGTACAATGGTCTTCGGTTGGACTTTCAATACTTCACCGCATGTAACATGAATATATGTTTCTCGTCTCATACGAGAAGGAATCATGCTTCTCAGCCTTTTTGGAGGTTCCACTTCAGCAGGAACATTGGCACTGTCTTTAATAACTTGAACAGCTCCAAGTCGATCATGCATTGACTTTCTCTTTAGGGCTTTAGGACTTGACCCCAGTCTATCAAAGACTGAGCGTCGAGAGTCCGCCTTACTGATTCGGTCGAAGACTGACTTCTTTTTGTCTTGCCCATTATCATTGGTAGGAGTGAGCTTTGGGTCATACTCGCTTCCTTCCGCGGAGATACAATTACTTGCAGCCCTGTTTATAAGAATTCGCACTGGTTTAGGAGGAACATAGCCCAACCCTTTGCGCGTTTGAGGTTCTTGGTGATTTGCTTTGCCTTTACCACCGGCTTCTGGGATAAGCTTTCCCAACTTCTGTGGCTCGTTGGGGTTATAGCCAGCCTTGGCTAGAAGCTTATAAGCGTTAGGGTCGAAACCCTCGGTACGCTTGGCGGGTAATGTTTGGCTCACTTTATCACCACCTTTATCTTCAGATAATTTTGCTGCATTTGCTTTGAGTGTATCAATCCTTGCAAGCGGGAAGATGAGTTTCGTGTTATGCTGATCTCCCCCTACAACTTGTTTTCCCTTTGACTTCGATTGGGAAGGTGGATCGTCATGGCTTTCCTCAATATCTTCAACAATAACTTGCCTTTTAATGTAGAACTTTGCATCTGCAAAGTAAGACTCAGCCTCTGTGAAAGGGCTTTCATCGGCGACAACCTTTTCAACTACGCCGTTCTTTTCAAACATGAGGCATTGATGCCAAGACGAGGGTACCACCCCATTTTCATGTATCCATGGCCTTCCAAGTAACAAGTTATAAGATGTCCTTGCATCTATGACATGGCAGAGGACACCTGAACTTAGGTTTCCAATTCTTAAGTCAAGTCTGATGATGCCGATTGCTCTTTGCCCTCCCTGGTTGAAGCCTTGTATCATTAGACGACTTTGGGCAAGCTCATCTGTAGATATACCAAGGTCCTTCACAGCTCGGAGGGATAGGATGTTGACAGCTGAGCCTTGATCAACCATAATTCTTTTGAGTTTTTGCCCACGGGTGTAGCCTTCAACAAATAATGGGCGATTGTGTGGCGTGCCTCCAAGTAACAAGTCTTCATCCTTGAAGGTAATTTCCGTGGAGTAGGAAGTAGCCTTATGCATTAACACTTCCTCATCCTCGGTGTGTTTAGGAGATGAACATTCACCTCCATCTTCTGGCTTGTCATTTGTATTTAGGCAGGAGCTAGCACGGTCTACCTCTTGAAGATTAAATCCTTTTGGCATATATTGAGCCAAAGGAACTGGTGCTCGTGGTTTCTTGACATGCCCCTTCCTCTTTAGTCTGCGGGCATTGCCACTTGTTGAGGTTCTCTCAACCCGACTTCTCGCTGTGTGCTTAGGATGTCTCCCAGGCTCAACTTTCTTCTTTCTATGAGTGACTATCACCCATTTTCCTTCAGATGTGCTATCATTTTGCTGTGGTTTTGAACTTTGACCAGCAGCATACTTAACAATGAAGGGGAGTGGACGCTTCCGTTGTTTTCCATTTTCCTTTTCAGTACACAGCGGAGCGAACCGTCCGGGCGTAATCGAGATTTGATTTGAGCTCGCTTTGGCATCGGCAAGCTCAATTTTCCCATCCCTGGCCAGTGCCATTACTTTATCTTTGAAGATAAAACACTTCTCAATCGGATGACCAAGAAGTCGGTGGTACTTGCAATAGTGTGGATCATCCACCCTTGAAGCTTCCTCAGGACGTTTCATTTCTGGCAGCTCAATGAGTCTAAGTTTGAGTAGCTCATCAAACATGGGAGATACATCGGAATCCATGAAAGGATAAATCTTCTCTTGCCTTTCTTCAATTGTCGGCCTTCTACCACCCCTTGACGGGCCAAAAAATGGTCTTGGCCTAGGCCTTTCAGTTGCCTTAGTGAAGACTGTCATAGGAGTAGCCTTCACATTCATCACTTCTTTCTTTTCCTGCTTTGGAAAAGGTTTGTTCCACTTTTTAACTTCTTGTTTTCCAGGTGCATTGGAGGAGCTAGGCAAGTTCAATATATTGAGCCCTCCGCTGGCTTCGATGCTCAATTCCATGTCGTGAGCACGACTGGATAACTCCTCAAAGGACTTTGGCTTAATCCCTTGTAGGATATAGGAGAGTTCAAAGTGCATTCCTTGGATGCACATCTCAATTGCAGAACTTTGAGATATTCTTTCTTTGCAATTCAGGCATAGTTCCCTCCACCTTTCGATGTAGGTACCGGCGCGTTCACCCTTCCATTGGCGAGTAGTGGTGAGTTCCAAGAAGCTGACCGTTCTCCTTGTGCTATAGAAACGAGTTAAGAACTCACGTTCCATATCATGCCAGCTATCAATGCAGCCGGGCGCAAGGTCAGTGTACCAATCAAACGCAGTTCCCTTTAACGAACGGACAAACTGCTTTACCAACAGATTGCCATAAGTCCCTGCATCATTGCATGTCTCCACAAAGTGGGCAATGTGCTGTCGGGGATTTCCTTTGCCATCGAATTGCTGGAACTTAGGAGGTTGATAGCCGTAGGGCATTTTCAATTCCTCAATTCTTTGTGTGTAGGGCTTAGCATAGGAATATGAAGGTTGGCCTCCATCCAACTTGCCTTTGATGGCCCCCATTATGTAGTCCTTCAACTGATCCACCGGTATCATGCCTTCGGTAACTGGAATAGTTTTCTCAGTTGCAGGTAAGTGGGAAGCAGCTTCTCCTACTACATGGCTAACATGAGGTGGTGGTGATTGCTGACCAACCTCTTCTTGCCCTTCAGGTTGCTTTCCTGGAGCTCGGCTTCCTTGCTCCTCCATGATACTTCCTACCCTATTATCGACGGTGTTAAGCCGTTTCTCTTGATTTTGGAGAGTGACAGCCATTCCTTCCAGAGACTTAGCAATTCTAGCTAATTGCTCCTCCACAGACTCCGTGTTTGTCGCCATGGCAGGCATGACATTGTAGACATGCGACCACTCAGGTGCAGCCTTCCATAATGAATGTGGCGGAGTTACGGGGGAAGTGCTCCCGCTACTAGCATTCCCTTGCATAGAAGTTGGACTACCACCATCGGTAGCTCCCTTGGGAGAGGGTGGACTTCCAGCAAAAGCAATTGCCTTTGAGGCAGCAGGGGTCTTGTCGAGCCTTCGAACCACCCGTCGTGCCATGGACTGAGGTTCAGGCACTTGGACCCCCAAATCCTTTGCGCGGTTCCTTGTCAGTGGACCTTGCGTTTTCTGGGTAGTGCCAGAGCTAGCTACGAGCGTAGACTTGGACTTGGTAGCTTGGGCATAGGTCCTCCTGAACATGGGATTGTTCGATGCCATTTGATGCGCAGGTAGAGATACAGTAGTAGAGAGATGAGAGGCAGAGCTGTCCCACTGGGCGTGCCAAAATATGTAAACGCGAAAAACTCGAATTGTATATATTCAAAATTCAAGTATCGGTTGCAAGTAGTATGTATCAATCAAGAAGGGGTACAATCTCTGTATATGAGAAGTCCTCTGATTCTCTACTAGAAGTATGCCTATTAGAACTATGCCGAATTCGGAATATGCCGAATTGGAAGTGTGCCTAGTCCAGAGTATGCTGAACTTGAAGTATGCCGAGTTCGGGAGTATGGCCGAACTGGAAGTATGCCGAGTTCCTTGTTGGAAGTGTGCTGAGTTCAGAGTATGCTGAACTGGAAATATGTCAAGTTCGGGAGTATGGCCGAACTGGAAGTATGCCGAGTTCGGGAGTATGCCGAACTGGAGTAGTTCCTTGCTGAAGGGCCTCCGGAGTTGGTAGCTTGTTCCTCAATGAAGGGCTAATATGCAGCTTGATCTTCAAAGAAGGGCTTCCGGTGTTCAAGTGGCGTGTTCCTCAGCGCGGTATACGCAGTACAACTGCGGGCGTGTTCCAGACGATGTCCCGGCGAGATTTTGGCAGAGCTTCGATATGCAGATTTCCAGAGCTCCCATTCTTGAAAATGAAACCACTATTTATAGTGGTGAGTGTGAGGGAAAATCTCCAACCAACTCTTAATTCCTAATTTAATTTAATTATTTTAATTAAATTAAAGGACGTATCGAGACACCATTGCGTCCAGGTTCATGATTTCACTAAATTTCCAAATAATATCAAATATTCAAATCCCTCAAAATTATATAATCCACATATAATTTCAATGGGCCAAGACCAAGTCAAGCCCGCTAATTATGCAGTCCAACTCATCCAAGCAGCCAAGTCCAACTCAATTAAATATTTTATCATCTTGGGCCGAACAATCCAACATTGAATTACACTTAATTAAGTAATTAAACCAATTAATTATTCAATGGGTCATTTAATTAACCCAATTAAATAAATATTAGTCCAATTAACTTAATTAAAATACTTAATTTAAGAATTAAATATCCATCACGGTCCAACAATATTATTCAAATTTTCAATGCTTACACCTATTCCCACTTTTCGCCATCCAATTAACCACATTACTCAATCAATATTTTTCTGTTTTGAAATGGCATTATTGAACGCATGCAGCTTCATCTTGCCACATAAAGATGACCATATGGAGGGTTTATATATGGCAATAGGTTCGCACCTGAGTTTGGGATATGCCAAGAACCAGAAAGCATATGCCACCACTCTTCAATTCATTTCTCTTTAATTTTGTATTTTTTTTTCAGGTATATATGGTCCCTCTATTCATATTCTCAATAGCTTTCAAGAACAGCTAGGAAAGGAAATCTTTTGGTCCGTACCCTTTTTACCTTTCTTTGATTTGATACTCTTGAAATCACATTTGCAGATGCGGCATGCAGTGAGTGGATGGCCGGAAGGGAAAATATGCCATTGAATCTTGGAGTACTGTACCCTAACTAGCTAGGTATGTATAGTACATATAGTACATATAGTACTTGTATTTTGCAAAGTTCTTAGCTATGTACTTCACCTTCTGTTACTAGAGTTTGTCTCTTTTGAAGAGTGAAGAGCCAAATCGGAGCCTCAGCTCCTCGTAAAACATGGCTTTGGCAGCAAGAATTTTGGTTGACAGATGAATGGAATAAAAGGGAATTTTGATCGACATCTTTCGACACAGATGTCGACATCTAATCTTTCATCTCCCACATCTTTCTTCCTCTTTTGGTTAGAGGCATTCTTCACCCAAGTTGATTTTAGAGAAGAGTCAAGCTCCAAAGTGTTGAGCAAATAATACTATATGTATAAGAACATGATTATATATTCGTAATAAAAAACTAAGAACTAATATCAGTTGTCTATCGTAGCTTGTCATATTTAATAATGGTTCTAATGCAAAGAGGTTAAAAGTGCATTTTGACAATTTTCTCGAACTTTAACAGTGCACTTTCCAATCCTATATGGTGTATTTAAAAGGTAGATCCTAAATGCATTACACTTTTGTTCGAAGAGTTTATAGTTTAGTTTTTTAGTGTTTCACTTTTTAGTTTAATATATGAATTCATTTTTTAGTGCTTAAGATTTAGCATTTACAATTTAGATATAAAATATATTTATTTTTTAAAAGGAAAGTAAGTATTATTAACGACCAATAAGCCAATTGGATGCGAAACCCCAAAGGTCATACAGACAAACTAGTTTGACCCTTAAAGTAAAGAATTAAAAGAGCAAAAAATAGAGGGCGAGCCACCACCGAGACCCTCCAAAGGCAAGAACATCAGCAACCTGATTAGCCTCCCAATAGATATGCGTTAAGGTAGATTCCCACGACATAAGGCAAGAGCGCAGCGAATGAAGAGAACAACTTCTCTAATCTTCCACGGGATCTCTTCCGATAATGATGAAACAATACGAGCAAGAATGAGCGAATCAACTTCGACAAAAGAAGGCTTCTTCATCATCATTAAAACACACCAGTGACGAGCAAAGCGCAAAGCCAAGGCCTCCGCCTCAAGAGCTGAAGTAGCCTTGAAAGTTGTAGTATGCGTGGGATGGACGAAGGTTTAGGAAATGTGAAACTTCCTCGGGATGTCGTTCTCTAAGGATGGCGAATGAGAATTGAACAATGCGTGGCTAAGCACAAGTGCGTAAGAGCCATAGGAAGCTAGGTCTCAAGACTTAAACAAAGTACATTATCAAAGCAACAAGTAATTGTAAAGAAGCAATTAAGTGAATGGAGGAGACTAGGACTAGGTGTTCCTTGATTGGATGCAACAGAATGACCCTAAGTATAGGAAGTAGTGTAATGCATTGATCATGATTCTTGAAAGATGTTTCCATTGCCAAGCCACTATCGTGACCTAATTGGCCTATCAAGTAGTAAAATCCTACTCTCATAGCAACCTTATTACATCTTCTTCCGAGCTCTACCTCTCTGTGCAAGGTGGGAAATGCAAGTGGATTAGGCTATAGTATAGTCCCAATCTCTTGGCAACTACACATCTCCAATACCTATTCCATGATGTGGCCATCACCAAACAATAGTCTATACAAAGTCTACTTCCAACAAGGATCAAGTCAATACATCAAGTTACTTCCTAATTGCAATCAAAACATTCTAGCATCCTATGAAGTAAACCTAATCCTAATTCCCTAAGCATTAAAAATGAAAAGTAAATTGCAATTGAAATGACACTTAGCTTTTATCATGGAAATTGGAGATTGAAAAGAAATTACAAGTTGAATTCTTCGTCTAGATCTTCAATGATGTTGATGGATTACGTACAATGTTAAGTGTTTGGGAGAGTTTCTATGGAAGAACACCTAGAGGGAAGAACTCCAGGAACCAAAGATGAGTCAGAACAACTAATCTAAACAATTTAAAGTCGAAGTTCGCCCTAAAATACCCGCCTTGGATTCGCTACACGTCTTGTGGTCACGCTGGGGTTCACGCCTTGACCTTGACCGTGACCACCCACTCTGCACAGCAGTTCTAGTTTCTAGACCATTTTTTACCTTGTAGACGTCCGAAATAGCCTTTGTGGTTTTCATGAAAGTTGTAGCTCTTTGAGTTTATGATCTAATGACACTTGAATCACTTTATTTGGATACTCCTAACTCGATATAATATCAAAATACCGAAACTTCGCCTGACAGAGAAAAAAGTACAAAGCAGAATGGTGTCACGCTGGGAGTCACGCCGTGACCACCAGCGTGACCCATGTTTTTCACCTCAAAATGCATATTTCTTCATCTTCTTTGTTTCCTTGGGTCCCCGGGTCATGTCATGATACTTCCACTCGCTCTTTTTCATTTTCTTGACCTCTCATGACTCCCAGAACTTGCCTTTGTGCCAAGATGATGACTTCAAAACACATCCAATAATTGAACCCCAATTTACATGAAATTACAACCAATGCCTCCAAATTAAATCACCTAAATGAGACAAAGGAATCAAATAAGCATATACTTAACTTCCCATTAACATGAAATCATATAAGTGTGATATCAATTGTGCATATAAAAGTACTAAGAATTAGCACTTATCAAGCCTCCAAAGGGTAACAAAGGCCAGCAACAATCAGACCATGAGAATCCCTCAGACAAGCACCACCTATAAAATATATTTATTTATGTGACACCCCAAAAATCCACATTTCAATCCATGAATTAATTGAGTAATTAATTCTATATCTTTTGAGGAATTGATTCCTAAAATCCTGATTTTTAATACTCAAGGACTAGAATTTGACTAGTCAACCTTTAAGTTGTGTTGTACCTTGTGCTTTGAGGGGAGTTCCCTTGTTCCTTACACTTTCTAAGGGTTAGTAAGGGTATCCTTGTCTTTTCACCAAGAGTTAGTATTGTAACCTAACCTAGAAGACTTCTTCATTTCATTCCTTACAATTCCTAGAAAAATATCTCTACCTTCTCTCTAGAAAAGAAGTGTATAGCTTATTCTCCAAGCCAAGTTGAGACCCTTGTCAAGATTCCAAGTTTTGCTTCCAAGATTCAACCTTTCACCTATTTGGGCATCTAGGAGGGTAAGATCTAAGCTTGTCTTGTGTTTTTGGTTCCATCTTAGTTGTCTTTTTCTTAAAGGAAGGATCTTTATGATCTTTTGGTTTTATCTTGAAGTGGGTTTGGAAAGTGAGCCTAGTGGAGAGCTTGTTGTGGTGTAAAGTGAAGTCTTTTGGTCTTCAAGAGGTAACTCATGCTCTACAAAACCTATTTTGCTTACCTATATGAATATTTCTTGGATTCTACTTGTGTTTTGCTATGAAATGTGAGTGCTTATGCATTGTCTTGTGAAAATGCATATCTAGAGCTTGTGTTTAGGGTTCCTTTGTGTTATTGCTTGGCATTTTCCATGGTTCAAGTCATTTTGTTGTGTTGGGTGAGATTTGGCATGTTTTGGACTTGAATTTGTGTTTGGAGAAGAAAATCCCCTAAGGGATTATTTACACAGGAGCATGTACCCGCGGGCGGAACGGCGGGGAGAGCCCTACCCGCCACCCACCCGCAGGTACATGGGAATGTGGGTGGTGTACCCGCGGGCAGAACCATGGGTAGGGGCCTGCCTACCCGTGGGTCCACCCGCGGGGAACACGATGGTGTTCATTCGGGATTTGTTCCCCGTGATTCGGTTGTCTTGGTATTTGATCTTTTGGCTTCCCGATGTTCTTGTGTGGAACTATTTGAGCATCTTCTTGATGTTTCGTAGGTCTAGAACTATATGGTAGGTATCCATGTAGGACTTTGGTGTCTTGAATCATGCTAAGTGTTCAACATTGTGTTTCGTTGGACCAAGAGGTGTCTTGTGTGTTCCTCGGAACTATCTTGAGTTTTCCCGTTGTTAAGCATGCTAGTTCGTTGTTTTAATACTAGCGTGTGTGTGGTTTGTACCTTCCGTTTGGTTGATGATAACTTGTGTTATTCATCGTTGATGTTGTTGGGCAGTGACCCGTTCCTTGATTGAGTATGTTTCATACCTTCATTGCAATCCGTTGATTGATTCCTGTTGAGGTGTGGTGTGTGTGGCTTTACCTGGATTGCACGATTAGTGGTATGGGACACTAGTCACCAAGGTATTGCAGCGGTTCTCGTGGTGGCCGTGACGTGATTATGGAGTGTGACCTGTGTGTCAGGTTCACGTATTTCTTGGGTAAGGCTTGTGTCGCCATGTGTGTGAAATTGGTGGTTTTGTTGGTGGTCTGTTGGTGGGGGACGACGGTCCCAGGAGGGAAAAGGTTTGGACTAAGAAGTACAGGGGTTCCTGGAGGTAATGGTTGGAAAGAAGATACAAGGTTGGGGGTAGCCATAAGGTTGAAACAGGGCATAAGGCAGGCATACCAACTCGTGATGGGTGATGTTGCGAGGGCTTGTAAAGCCGGCATTGTGTAATCTTCTCTCGTGACGTGTGTAGTCACGGAGGCTTGTGTTGTCGTTGGGTGAGTCTTTATCCTTGCGTGTGGTTAACCTTTGTGGTTTGGGATGTGTTCCTGGTGTTATCTTTGTGAGTGGTGAGTCTTGTGTTAATTATTGATCTTGGCTTTTGACTTATATACTTATGTATTCCGTTTTGAAAATGGTTTTATGGTTTATATCTATCTATATATGATACTTAACGGTATTGGTGGGTTACCAGCATTATTCGCTGACCGGGCGTCGTCCCATGTTTATCTTTGTATCTTTCGGTGATGTTTAGACGAGCGCGATGTCTAGAGCCTGGTAGCTTAGCTCCTTTACCTTTGTGGTTTTTGTGGCCTGTGCGCCAATGTAGTTAGATAGACTGTGTTAGGAACCTTGTATTAGGATTTTGATGATACCAATGTAATGTAGAAAGTAGACCCCTAACTCTTACGTTTTTTCTTGTATCGCTACTTTCGTTCTAGACGAAAGTTGCCATAACTCATATGTAATTCGTGTTAAGCTAGAACAAACACACGAAAAGAGTTATGAATAGAAGATAGGCTGATCAAGACGAAAGAAGACTCCACAGCAACGAAAGAAGGAGTTGTCATTAAGAAGACAGTTCTTTTCAAGACTTTCTCAACAAGTATTCTTCTTCTCATCAACAAGAAGAATGTTCTACCTGTCTGATTTGACAACATCCTAGGACAATAAGGACCTCAACTCATGGGACACGCTCTCCAAAGAGCATTTAATGAAGCTGTACTATCTCTGGAGCTAAAAGACAAAAGCCATCAAATCCTCCATACCTTCAACGGCTACATAGTACAAACCCATCAATGGAGCATTAAATGCATGAGGCTCCATGGTCCTTGTCCAACAGATAAAAGGTTCGAAAAATTCATCTCCCTCCAACGGATGAATTTTCATCACCTATATAAACCAACCTTCATCAACTAAGAAGGTGCTGGTTCATTATCACTCTACTCACTCTCTTGCAAAAAGTCCTTGAAAAGTTAACAATCTCAAAGCTTTTTGCGAACCAGTTACTTAAGGTGTTAAGGCATTTGAAGTAGATCATCCATCACTGCCTTACATCTTGAAAGAAGTCTTGCACTCTTGAAGCAATCATCCCACACCATCAAGACTTCACAGTTGGAGGAATCAAGAAATACTTTCTTACCAACCTCAACTTAGGAGAAGAAGTTGATAGAGGCGGAGTACACTCTCGGAGTTGAAAAACCTTCAAAGGCTGTCCGGCTTAGTGATCAAGGAAGTCTTTGTGTAATTGTACTAAAGAGTGATAGTGCAATCCTTCCAGCAGTTGTGGAAGAAGAGTGGAAGTAGGCAACGTTTGGCCGAACCACTATAAAATCTCGTCTCTCTCTTCTCTTTACTTACTGCTTTATTTTACTACTTGCATATCATCTTTTTCATCACTCCTCTTAACATTTTATCAAACTCGTGCAACCCTCCCTTTATAATCTTTCCGCTGTGCTTATCTTACTCAAAAGTGTTGTCAGGGTTTTTCTTTTAAAAACGAAAGAAAAACGAGAGTCTATTCACCCCCCCCCCCTCTAGACTCACCACACAATCTATCGGGACCAACAAGTGGTATCAGAGCCAAATACCTTGAACGGTAAAGGCTTTTTGCATTTACTGCCTGGTAGATCTATCTTTGAATTTTTTTTTTTTTTTGGATCTTCTTCGTTGCACGATTTCTTTTAAAATGGAAAAGGAATATGCACAACATCGCTCTAAACAGCTTGCTTTTAGTCTTGCCAAGTTTGATGACTGGAAATTGAGAATGCAGGCTCTTCTGTGCTCTATTCATGATGAAATGTGGGACGTCATAACTACTGGACCTACACAGTGATGATGGCAAATGCACAGGCTGCTGCTCAAGGACCAGATGCTCCACAAATGATACCTAAGCCGAAAGAGCAGTATACCTCGGAAGAAAGAACAAGAGCAAATCTGGACAATGTGGCAAGGAACATTCTTTACAACTCTCTAGATGATTCACTCTTCCCCAGAGTCAGAAAATGTAAAAATGCCATGGAAGTATGGAAAGTTCTAATGGACTTGGGAGAAGGAGACGAACAAGAAAAGGACAACAAACTGACAATGGCCATGAAGAAGTTCGAAGACTTTAAAATGCAACCAAACGAGACGATCATGGAGATGGAGCTAAGATTCACAAGGCTGATGGGAGACTTGTCAGACCTTGGAAAAGAACTCACCGAAAAGGAAATGAATCTAAAAATCCTTCGTGGATTGCCGAAGTCATGGGAGATGAAGGTCATCGCGATGAGAGATAATCGTGACATGAAAACAACACCCATAGCCAAAATCTTCAGTGATCTCAAAGCATATGAGTTTGAATATGAACCGAAAGATGCTGAGGAACCAGAAACAAGAAATATTGCCCTCGTAGCAAATCAGGCAGCGTCAACCCCTAACAGGTCGAAATCTAACTCTTGTGATTTTTTAACTGACGAACAATATGCCTTATTTGTCAGGAAAATGAAAAGATTCATGAGAAAGAACAACTTTCAAGATCCACAACGGTCAGGCCACCGAAAGAGGCATGAAAGCTTCCCTCAGACTTCAAAGACCGAAACCACTGATTCACAGCTGTTGTGCTACAACTGCCGAAAGCCAGGGCACTTCAAAGCGAACTGTCCTTATCCAATGGTTAGCAAATATCAAGATGGCAACGATATCACAAGCCCCTCAAGGGAATCTGGAGAAAAGCACAAGAGAAGTGATAAACCAGAATCATCAAACTCCCGGAGTGAGGGAAGAAGAAAAGCAATGGTGGTTGCCGAAAACACTGAAAAAGCTATACCCGAAAGTAGTACCTCAAGCTCAAGCTCAGAAGACGAAAGCAGTGATGAGGAGAAAGGACTACTATGCCTCTACAGCCAAGAATCAGAGGAACTATGCCTCATGGCAGATGAAGAAGAGGTAAACTCTCACTCTTCTTCTTGTTATTCAGCCGAATCAAGTTCTTTAGTGAGTCAAACCTCCAGTGAATCTGTCACTGAAATGATGAGGAGGTTCAAGTTGATAAATAGCACTTACTCCAAGCTAAAAGAGGAGAACTCTCGGCTCATGACTAGCTATAATGAATTAGAGCAAGTTCGCATTGAGAACAATATGCTGATCATTGCTAAGGAGCAGCTCGAGAAAGATGTTCTCGCTCTTAAGGAGCAGTGCACAGCAAAAGAAAAGAGAGAGCAAGAATTGCTTGAAGTGTTGGACAAGTTTAACAATTCATCCAACTTAATGGACAGAATGTTAAACGAATCCAGACTGCCCGGAGAGAAAACCGGAATTGGTTTTAACTCCAGTTCCTCTTCACAAGTCGAAACGAACAAATCCACGAATGCATACTCACACGAGAATCTTGCAACCATATTTGTTCAAGGACCAACCCAGCTGCCCGAGCCTATGATGGTACATAACAATGTCACAGCACCACAATCAACAAGCCAACCGAAAGGAAAGGCTGTACAACAAATTGTGGAAACAGGAAAGAGAAAACCTAGTAAAGGCAATCCTAGACAAATATATGTCAAAAGGAATGGACCAAATGGCAGTGGAAGAAGTCCACACCAAAAATTGAGTCAGCCTAACTGGAATTCTCGATCCTATAAAAAGACAAATGTTAACCAGAGGCAATATCGTCCAAAGAGTTCTGCTCAGGGAATCTCAAAGAACGAACAACCCGAAAGGATCCTCAGAAGATCTGGGTATGGCAATGGAAGGACTGGGCCTTCAGAAGAAGATTGGTTTGATTACCCGGAACTCCTCTCGAGGAAAGCTCTTGAGGCAACACATCGACGTAAACAAACCGATTATCGTTGGTATTATGAAAATCTTCCACCAAAAGAGCAACAAAGGAAGTATAAGGACAAAGTCTTTGCCAGTATTTATTACGATTATCGCATCTCCAACGGAAACAGAGGACCAAGGATGAGTCATGTGCACTCTAGGTTAATATGGGTTCCAAAATTGACTGCTAACCCCCAAGGACCCGAAACTAAGTGGGTACCTAAAAATGCATAATCTTTGATGCAGGAGAAACAGGTCATATGGTATGTCGACAGTGGATGCTCAAGACATATGACTGGTGACAAAACAATTTTGAGCAATTTCAAAGAAATAAATGGACCCAAAGTTATCTTTGGAGGAGAAACAAGTGGCCAAACTCGAGGAAAAGGAGATATCATCAAGAAAGGAATAATCATACAAGATGTCTCTTATGTAGAAGGACTTAAATTCAACCTTCTAAGCACAAGTCAGTTCTGCGACAAAGGATACAAAGTAGAATTCTTTAAAGAAGAGTGCAAAATAATAAACATGAAGGATGGCAGGACAGCACTTACAGGCCAACGAAAGAAGAACATGTATGTAATTTCATTAAATTCTTCTAATACTAATATTTGTCTTGTAGCAAAGAGTAATGCAGATCTCAACCAAGAATGGCACAACAAGCTAAGCCACTTGAACATGAAGACAATAAACAAGCTTGCAAAAAGGAATCTTGTAAGAGGCTTACCCGAAACATCTTACACGAAAGATAGGATATGCGATGCCTGCCAAAAGGGAAAACAGCTAAAGTCGTCCTTTAAGTCAAAAGATGTAGACACGAATTCCCGATCTCTAAGCCTTCTGCACATGGATCTTTTTGGACCAATAGATCCAGCGAGTATAAGCGGAAGAAAGTACACCCTTGTGGTAGTAGATGACTTTTCAAGATATACATGGGTTCTTTTCTTGAAAAAGAAGAATGAAACAGAAACGGCTCTGCCAAATCTTTTGAAGCAACTTCAAACAGAGAAGGAAGTCAAAATAATAAGAATCAGATCGGATCAAGGAACCGAATTTGTCAACAAAGTGATAAAGGATTTCTGTGCTCAAAATGGAATATTTCATCAACTCTCGGCGGCACGAACTCCTCAGCAAAACGGAGTAGCCGAAAGGAGAAATAGAACTCTAAAAGAAGCAGCACGAACAATGATTTCACACTCAGGTCTACCAAAGAGATTTTGGGCTGAAGCCATAAACACCGCATGCTATACACAGAACAGATCCTTAATCAACAAGTCTCACAACAAAACACCATATGAGCTATGGAAAGGTAAGACTCCAAATATTGGATATTTTCATGTTTTTGGTTGCAGGTGTTTTATTCACAACAATGGCAAAAGCTATCTTAAAGCATTTGACGAAAGAGCTGACGAAGGATTATTCATGGGATATTCATCCATAAGCAAAGCATTCAGAG
The DNA here is from genome assembly GCF_001879475.1 of Ipomoea nil. Classification (NCBI taxonomy): domain Eukaryota; kingdom Viridiplantae; phylum Streptophyta; class Magnoliopsida; order Solanales; family Convolvulaceae; genus Ipomoea; species Ipomoea nil. Next base: position 710,526 of record NW_017616639.1, read on the forward strand.
TTCTGAACAAGCGAACAATGGTTATCGAAGAATCCATCCACGTCAAATTTGATGAACAATCTGAGAAAAATCCTTCTGGATACAAGATACCTGCTATCCCAGCTCAAAATGCTCAGAAATCCGTAGATGAAGACATCTCAGACGAAGAAGACTTACTTTCGTCTTATATGAAGTATCAGCCGAAAGTACCAGAACCCGAGATATCATCTCAACAAGCAAATGGAAATCAGCCGATCAATCCTTCTAACAACGCACCATCTGAACCAATGATCTACATAGACCTGCCTTATATCCCAGAGATGGATACTCAGCCTTTTCAAGATGTCTTTGAGCCAGATCTTAGATGGTTAAAAGATCATCCACCAGATCAAGTTATTGGAAATATTCAAGAAGGTGTGAGAACAAGAGCGTCATTACACGAAAGTATGATGGCATGCTTCCTATCCCAAATAGAGCCAAAATCTGTATATGAAGCTTTGTGTGATCCTAACTGGGTAATAGCCATGCAAGAAGAACTTCATCAATTTGAACGAAATGAAGTATGGGAACTAGTACCTAGACCATCACATCAAAACGTCATTGGAACTAAATGGGTTTTTAGAAACAAAATGAGTGAAGATGGACTCATTGTTAGGAACAAAGCTCGTCTTGTGGCTAAAGGATATTGTCAGGAGGAAGGTATTGATTTTGATGAGACCTTCGCCCCCGTAGCCAGATTGGAAGCTATACGAATATTTTTAGCTTTTGCAGCTTACAAAAATTTCAAAGTCTATCAAATGGATGTCAAAAGCGCCTTCCTGAATGGACTTCTTGAAGAAGAAGTATATGTTGAACAACCTCCTGGTTTTACTATCAACAATGACCTCGAAAAGGTGTATCACCTTAAGAAAGCCTTATACGGTTTGAAACAAGCTCCACGAGCTTGGTATGATACACTGTCTTGTTTCCTAATCAATCGTGGCTTCACGAAAGGAGTGGTTGACAAAACACTCTTTCGTATAAAGGATAATGATCATATCCTACTGGTACAAATATATGTCGACGACATTATCTTCGGAAGCACGAATCCAGATCTATGTGAAAAATTCTCCAATCTCATGAAAGGAAATTTTGAAATGAGTATGATGGGAGAACTGAATTATTTTCTGGGCTTACAAGTTAAACAATGTCCTGATGGGATATTTATAAACCAAGCCAAATACACAAAAGATCTGATCCGAAAATTTGGCATTGATGGAAAAAGTTCTGTCAAAATACCTATGAGTACATCCCTTAGGACGGACATTTACAATGAAGGAAAGGAAGTTGATCAGAAAAATTTTTGTGGTATTATTGGCTCTCTTCTATACCTAACAGCAAGCAGACCTGACATCTCGTTTGCTGTTGGTGTATGCGCTCGCTTTCAGGCTAAACCGAAAGAAAGTCACCTAAGTGCAACTAAAAAGATATTGCGATATCTTAAGGGCACACAAAATGTCGGTCTCTGGTATCCGAAAGAAGGATCATTTGATCTAATCGGATACTCAGATGCAGACTTCGCAGGTTGTCGAATTGATCGAAAAAGTACCTCAGGAACATGTCAGTTCCTAGGAGGAAGAATTGTGTCTTGGTTTAGCAAGAAACAACATTCCATTGCTACTAGTACGGCTGAGGCCGAATACATAGCAGCTGGAAGTTGTTGTGCTCAAATCTTATGGATGAGACATCAATTAAGAGACTATGGGATAAATGCCCAAGAAGTGAGCATTAAGTGCGATAATACAAGTGCTATAGCAATCACACACAATCCGGTTCTACACTCTCGGACCAAGCACATTGATATCAAGTATCATTTTATTCGTGATCATGTTGAGAAGAAAGATATTTCTCTCGAATATGTCAATACCGATGATCAACTGGCAGATATACTCACTAAACCTCTGAGTGAGACAAGATTCTCTCTATTAAGGCATGAGATCGGAATGATTGAAATGACCTAAAAATCAGAGAATCAAATCTGTAAAGATTCGTATTCTTGATTCTCGCAAGATTTGATCCATCCTTACATGCAAGTATCCTTATAAATAAGGTATACTAATTGTTTGTGCATACATCACTAACAAAAGTTCCAGTGTTTGTTCTTGCAGGTATGAGTACAGGTAGTAAAAGAACCAACACTGAGAATCAAGGTGGAAAAAGTGGAAAAAGTGAGATCTTTAATGACAAACTCATCACCCAGGAGGAAGTGAACAAATTCATGGAACGCTCTCAACATATTCAGAGTCTTCTTCGGGCTCCAACAGACAAAGAGTCAAAAGAGCTGTTTCCTTCTGCAGGCAATTCTATTGGATATGCCAAAGAAAACAGTGTGCTGGACAAAAGCGACAGTTTCGACTATTCACCATCCAGCACCCCTCCTAAGATGCCCTCACCACTCAAATCCACCGCCAGCAGCAAGAAAAGGAAGATCTAAATAACTCTGTCCTTTTCTTAATATGTGATGTTATTCCACCATGCTTTATAATGAATCACCTTATCCTTTCGTGTCTCTTTGTTTTGGTATCTCTCACGCAAGAAAGTGTCAGTATCCAAAAGATTTTGTATAGATCTCCACGACACTTATTTGCCTATAAAATAGTTTCGCCATGCATAAGACACACTCACTTCTTTCTAAGAAAAAGGATCGCAGGTATGAACAAAGAGAAAGGAAAAATGGACGAAGCAGGAAAAAGGGCTACTCGTCTGAAGCATCACTTACAGGAAGCAAGCAAGCTCCCTAATGCCACCATCATAAGCTTGAAAGAAGAAGGGGAGATGATCAACGTAACCTTCTCAATGCCTAACAAAGAGGTTCTTGACACTCTTGTCGACGAATCTAGGGCCAAAAAGAGGTATCATCTGGAACAAGCCAGACAGGATGCCTATGAGAGAATCATGATGATGAAGAGCTCCAACAAAGACTCTTCGTCGACACCAACCTCTCGATGGTATCCCATTCCTGAAGTTCCTCCACCCAATGTTCAATCCTATGAGGATTTCTCAAGGGTCCACTCTCGGGTCACAGATCAGCCACCCGAACCCACTCTCTCTCTAGGAGAGTTGGATGAATACGCCAAAACAACAAATCTGGCTGATGTGACTGATGAGATGACCCGATTGGAACTTCACGTGCCCTATCGTTTCCTTTGAATCGTAGTAGGTTGAGCTTTTTATGTTTAAGTCTCTCTCTCTTTCTATCCTGTATGTCATGATGGTTGTGTTATCCAAATAAATGCATTGCATACGTTTCTATGATTTCGGATTACAAGAAGGATTACTGTTGAGTGCATTTATTACAAGTTATATCTGGTCAAAAAGAGTTCAAAAATTCATTATGAATTTATGGAATGCTAAGCACGTTGGAACTCAGGCCTTACAGAGAATCAAAATTTTAGTCTCAACTGAAATCAACATTCTCTTGACCACATTAATGAGCATTGATTGCTATGTTGACAAACTTTCTGATAAGCCCTTCAATCCTTGGCTATAAAAAGGGAGAGAATTTCTAACAACTCTCTCTCTCAATGGCACCTAAGAAAAGGTTCACAAGAAATGACTCTCGCAAGCTCCAAGAGGCCGCTAGGCGCCTCAGGGAGGAGCAAGGTGACTTATACCCAGGCAATAGTCCTAATGTTCCTATCAATCTCGTCTCTGATTCAGACACATCGTTTCAATACGATGATATGGCTGGATTCATCGTTGAATCAGAGAATGAAGAAAAGATCTCAAAAGATCCAAGTGAGACAATCCCAAAAGAATGGACTGACAAGGACTACATGGCCTTTCTGGCACAAGAAAATCTGGAAGAGAAGTATGACAAAGATGATGAAGCTGAGTCCTCTACTGGGTCCAACTTTCCGCGCTATAAAAGATGGTATAGGGAAATGTTTGGAAGGATGAAGAAAGATAAGCCTGAATGCTCTTCATCCAAGAAGGTTGAGAGGAAGAAAAAGTGATTTTCTGAAAATCATCATCTATGTTTCTGTATCTTCTCTTCTCGATTGTTGAATAAAAGCTTGCCTATCTATGTGCTAATAAGATGTCATGTCTTATCTGTGTAACCTTGTTGACAGCCTTAAAAGTTTGTTCTGATCGAAACTTACTCGCAATTTTTCTCAAAAATCCCAAGAAATAATTTCGTTCAAGGATTTGACCACCTTGAACACAATAGTGAGAAAAATATTTCCTAAAGGAGATATCATGAAATGATCTCATGATTCATCTAAACGAATCTTGAAGACTGATCAGTTACCAATCTTTCGGGTGACAATGTTGATTGAATCTCTCGGGCAACATTATGTGCGTCTTATGAAATTCTGAGCAACATTCGGGTTTTTTGAATCGTACTTAAGACGCTATTCCTTTTTGAATCTAAACCGTTCATGAAGTGTTATTGGGATCATACGGCCGAGAAAATCGCCACTATCCCACTAGTCTGACAGGACAAAGACGTGCATTTAATGCACCTCTCAGCACTTGAGTGATTTTCTCTCTCCTCATTAAATGAGGGAATGATCATTTCAGATCTGCACACGTTCTTATCACATATCCATGATGATCAGTTACCTTTTGAGGAAGAGGACGCTGAGTTCTTTTTCGAAATTCGAATAAGTCTTCTTAATGGGCTGATTTAAGGACACCAACCCGGAGCTTTATAAACCCTGCTCAAACCTTCATTCCGTCTGTTTTACATCTCTAAAATTACATCCCTTCCTCTCAAAGCTCTCTATAGTCAAGCTCTCTATCATCAATGGCGGCTCCTTCCGAAAAGAACCCAGAGAACCCTAAACCCTCATCCACTCCAGAATACCAAGTTTTCCCACGGAAGATATAGAGTTTATCAAGTCCAGAATTCCATTTATCGTATGAGGAAGTATGTGGGACGAAGAAGGGTTTCGTAAGTATGTCTTGGAATAAGCCTTTGGAGAACGGATAATCGCTCTTTTGCTAGAAACAGGTTTATATGGTTTAGTAATCACCACTATGATGAATGGTACCCTCTTGACGTTACTCAGTTTTATTTGAATGCGTATGTGGCTTCTGATTTCTCGAGCATAACTTCAAGAGTTAATAAACATCACATTGTGTTTACTGCTGAGGATATTCGATCAACTTTTGGGTTTCCCAGACGAGATGAGTCCTACAAATCCAACCTGGTATATTATCATCTAGATCCGGAGGATTTCTATGAATCCATACGACACAAGGAGGCCCCTTCCAAAGATGATATTTTCTGGCCCCTCCAAGAAAAAATGGTTCCGGTTGGATTCATGAGTTTGCAGTAGACATCTTCAACAAGATTGTGGACCACAAGACTTCTGGCACAGATGATGTCACAAGGGAAAAGCTGAAAATGCTGCATGCCTTCCTTCATGAGCATAAGGTTGATTGGTCCAGAATAGTATTCAACAACATCGCCCACACCATCACATACCATCGCAGGAGTCTTGGTGACATTACAAAGAAGATGGGCTTCGGTTTCATTATAAGCCATCTTCTTGCCACAAAAAGGAGTGATTCTACGTGCTGGTGCTCCACCTGGTCAAAAGGTCTGTCACATGAAGCAAAAACCATCTGGATATGACAAACAGAAGGCGTTGGAATTGGGCATTCCTCTTGAGCCCAATCTACCCAAAGGGATGTCCAAACAAAAGTTAAAAACCCCCAAAGCAGACGAAGAAGCTCAACCAAAACCAAAACGGCAGAAACAAGAAAAATCCTCTTCTCGGGTTAAGACTCAAAAGACGATCATCTCCCAACCAAAGACGAAAGGTGATCCTCCTCTCGAAACTTTGATCGTGCAGAACTCCTCTGAAGATGATGATGATCAACCTCTCACTCGTCTAAGCAAGCGAAGTCGAATGAGACCTGCTCAAAACCGGGAACCCTTATCAAAAGGAGCAACATCACAGGGGAAAGACATCCCGAAAGTAGCTACCTCTGAGGGGGAACTGAAAACTTCTTCTGCCCGAAAGAAGTCCCGTTGCTCACAAATCCATCAATCCGAATGCATCTCCTGTTCCCCATCCACAAGAACCTACCTTAGCAGAGCAACTCCTACGAGAGTTGACACAAGAACCTGCTACTGTAGAAATGGAGGAAAGATGTCAAAGTCTTCCACAAGACGGGCTCTTCAAGAAGACATCCCGAAAGCAGCTTCTGATGCTCCAAATGATGCTCAATCTCTTCCACAAGAACCTACTATTGCAGAGCAGGTAATTCTGACACAAGAACCTGCACTAGTAGACGAGATGACAGCTGCTCAAACATCATTTGTCCCGAAACCATCTGCTCGTCAATCTTCTCCAGACCGGTACACCCTCGATAAATCTCTCAGAGAATCGATTGAAAGAGATTACAATCGAGTTCTACAATGGCACAAGTGGCGCACGGCACCTCTCAGAACCTTTCTCGAAACTTTTGAAGCCATGATCGACGAAGAAGAATTCGCACTTCAATGGCTTGAAACTCAGGACGTCACAAAGGCTGTGCGAATTGAGGAGATCCACCGAGTGTACTCTTATAGAATAACTCATCGATCTCTCGGAAGGACAAAGCTCCCTTGGTAGTTCCTCTTCATAAACCTCCCATGGATCCAGTGACTGAAGCCGAATTGAAACAACTTCGCTACATCATGCTGCTATCCAAAATTAAAGCCAAAATGGCAGAAGATCATCCTCGAGATCCCAAAGGCAGTGCTAGTGGAACGAAAGATGTTCATGGCAACGAAATCGAAGAAGAGGATGAAGAAGAAAATGAAGACGAGAACAATGATGATGAAACAGAAGACGACAACAGTGTACTGATGATACTGATGATGATGATAATGATGATAACAATAATCAACAAGGAGGAGAAGGTGCTGAAGAAGAAGAACCAGAAGATAGCCACACTATCTTGGTCGAAACGGACTATGCTAACTGTCCACAAAGACCACCTCTCTTGAAAATACCATCTGAAGACGAAGACTCGGATGAAGCATCCAGTAAAAATCCAGTTCACTCGTCTCGTGCTATCATTCCGCATCTGAACGAATCTGTACAACAACAACATAATCTTCCAGCTCATGAGGACAGAAAGGAAGCCTCACCTGAACATGGCCACTCGATGCATGGTGAAAATCCGGAAGCACCACATCATGATGAACACAGAAACTCTTCTCCAACACACATTGAGGACGATTCTATCGCTGAGTCCCCACGGACCATTATGAACCTCATGCGAGAAACTGTTCATTCAGCTGAACTGATTCACAAGCAATATCTCGCCCTAAGGGAGAAGGACACGAGAGTATTGAATGACCTGTGTCAAAAAGTCAATCTACTCCTTGATGTACAATCTCAACCACAGCAACCGAATCCTCCTCACGACAAAACTCTTAAGCAATTGGTAAAAGAGTTTCTGATCTTGAAGAGAGTTCAAACAAAGTCGCTAGGCAGCAACACGAGATTAAGCATTCTCATTACGGCCTCAAGGAACGTGTTGACCTAGCTTGTACCAAGATTGACACTTATCAAGACAATTCCTATCAACTTGGTGAATATGCTCTTCAAATTCTGGGATATGCTCAAGACATCCTGCTTGCAATCAGCCAAATCCCCTCTGTACCTCCTACTGCCTGCGCTGATGATGCCAAAAAGGGGAAAATAGGAATGATGACAGAGATAAGGATGATGACAACCAACCAAGAAGGATAACACGAAAGAAAGATCTTCGGAAAAGCGAGTCTCTCCTCACAAAGTCTCGGTCACAAAAATCCCTCTCATCCACCTCCTAAGTCTGTGGACAGTCCCATGATCAAAGACGCCATGGTCGCACTCAAGACAGACCTCACAAGGCTCGACAATCTTTCGGCTCTGAAGCCAAATATTTCTTCACAGGACTGTCAAGAAGAGATCAAGTAAACTAAGACAAAGGCTCATGAAAAATACCTCAGTCACCATGGATGGCATTGGAAACTTCGTGGACTATGTCCCATACGAAGAAGGAAGCGGTAAGAGATTTGAAGGTTGCAACAATCCATTATGTTGAAGAAGAAAGACAACCACACAAGGCAAAACTACATGAGCACTCAGAACGAAAGGATTAAAAGACAAAACAAGGAGTTGTGGGAAAAACACGATGAAGAGATCAGGAGAAGAGATGATGAAGCTAGAGAAAGAAAAGGATTAAGAATCTCATCGAAGATCTATCAAATGTAACCAAAGACTCTCCTCAAAATGTCATGCTCAATGCAGCTTTCAAAGTGCATAAAGAGTCAGGCAAGAGCTATCAAGAAGGAATGAATTCGTTTGAACTGATCTCCTGGTGGAAGTCTGGAATAGTGGAAGGCAACAACATTCGAGAAGCCTACAACAATTACACGAGTCTAAACATCAAAGGAGGATATGAAAACTCGTCAGAAACAATCCAATCAGGACTTTCAGAACAAGAATCAACGAGAAGATAGACTACGAGAGAACACAAAGAAGACAGAAAGAGAAGGACAATCAAGAAAGAAAGAAGGAAGCTCAGCAAAGGCTGAATCTTTAGAAATGTAAGTTATCCTTGTTTTGATTTCTTTTGACAGAGTTTTTGTAATGATTTATCTGAATATCTATGAAACTCTCATTGTCACACATCTCGTGTCACTTGTCTGAGTTAAAAATCCTTGTCTTTATTTCTGCTTCTTCGTAGAAAATTCTTGTAAACTCCGATAATGGCTGTTTATTAATAGAATTATCCTTGAGGACACTTTCTCACCTTATAAGGAAGTATAGGATTTTGATGATACCAATGTAATGTAGAAAGTAGACCCCTAACTCTTACGTTTTTTCTTGTATCGCTACTTTCGTTCTAGACGAAAGTTGCCATAACTCATATGTAATTCGTGTTAAGCTAGAACAAACACACGAAAAGAGTTAATAGAAGATAGGCTGATCAAGACGAAAGAAACTCCACAGCAACGAAAGAAGGAGTTGTCATTAAGAAGACAGTTCTTTTCAAGACTATCCAACAAGTATTCTTCTTCTCATCAACAAGAAGAATGTTCTACCAGTCTGATTTGACAACATCCTAGGACAATAAGGACCTCAACTCAT
>NW_017616640.1:0-2500 GCF_001879475.1 Ipomoea nil
TGCGGAACGATGGTGCCTACGTTGCGGGCATATGCGGAACGAGTGTGCCTAAGTTGCGGACTTATGCGGAACGAGTGTGCCTAAGTTGCGGACTTGTGCGGAACGAGTGTGCCTACGTTGCGGACTTATGCGGAACGAGTGTGCCTAAGTAGCGGACTTGTGCGGAACGAGCGTGCCTAAGTTGCGGACTTGTGCGGAACGAGCGTGCCTAAGTTGCGGACTTGTGCGGAACGATGGTGCCTACGTTGCGGGCTTATGCGGAACGAGTGTGCCTAAGTTGCTGACTTATGCGCAACGGTTAGTGCCTAAGTTGCGGACTCATGCGGAACGATGGTGCCTAAGTGCGGACTGTGCGGAACGGATGGTGCTAAGTTGCGGACTCATGCGGAACGATGGTGCCTACGTTGCGGGCTTTGCGGACTTTGTGGCGGAACGAGTGTGCCTACGTTGCGGGCATATGCGGAACGAGCGTGCCTAAGTTGCGGACTCATGCGGAACGAGTGTGCCTAAGTGCCGGACTTGTGCGGAACGAGCGTGCCTAAGTGCCGGACTTGTGCGGAACGAGTGTGCCTACGGTTGCGGGCATATGCGGAACGAGTGTGCCTAAGTTGCGGACTCATGCGGAACGAGTGTGCCTAAGTTGCGGACTCATGCGGAACGAGTGTGCCTAAGTAGCGGACTTGTGCGGAACGAGTGTGCCTAAGTATCGGACTTGTGCGGAACGAGCGTGCCTAAGTTGCGGACTTGTGCGGAACGAGCGTGCCTAAGTTGCGGACTTGTGCGGAACGAGCGTGCCTACGTTGCGGGCATATGCGGAACGAGTGTGCCTACGTTGCGGGCATATGCGGAACGAGTGTGCCTAAGTTGCGGACTCATGCGGAACGAGTGCGCCTAAGTTGCGGACAGTTGCGGAACGAGTGTGCCTAAGTAGCGGACAGTTGCGGAACGAGTGTGCCGAAGTTGCGGACTTGTGCGGAACGAGTGTGCCGAAGTAGCGTGCCTACGTTGCGGACTCATGCGGAACGAGTGTGCCTACGTTGCGGGCATATGCGGAACGAGTGTGCCTAAGTTGCGGACTCATGCGGAACGAGTGTGCCTAAGTGCCGGACTTGTGCGGAACGAGTGTGCCTACGTTGCGGGCTCATGCGGAACGAGTGTGCCCAAGTTGCGGACTTATGGGGTACGAGCGTGCCTAAGTTGCGGACTCATGCGGAACGAGTGTGCCTAAGTGCCGGACTTGTGCGGAACGAGTGTGCCTACGTTGCGGGCTCATGCGGAACGAGTGTGCCCAAGTTGCGGACTTATGGGGTACGAGGGTGCCTAAGTTGCGGACTTATGCGGAACGAGGGTGCCTAAGTTGCGGGCTTATGCGCAACGTTGGTGCCTAAGTTGCGGACTCATGCGGTACGAGGGTGCCGAGGTTGCGGAATTATGCGGTACGAGGGTGCCGAGGTTGCGGACTTATGCGGAACGAGGGTGCCGAGGTTGCGGAATTATGCGGTACGAGGGTGCCCAAGTTGCGGAAAGTTGCGGTACGAGGGTGCCAAGTTGCGGAAAGTTGCGGTACGAGAGTGCCCAAGTTGCGGAAAGTTGCGGTACGAGAGTGCCCAAGTTGCGGAAAGTTGCGGTACGAGGGTGCCCAAGTTGCGGACTTATGCGGAACGAGGGTGCCGAGGTTGCGGACTTATGCGGTACAAGGGTGCCGAGGTTGCGGACTTATGCGGTACGAGGGTGCCGAGGTTGCGGACTTATGCGGTACGAGGGTGCCGAGGTTGCGGACTTATGCGGTACGAGGGTGCCGAGGTTGCGGACTTATGCGGTACGAGGGTGCCGAGGTTGCGGAAAGTTGCGGTACGGGTGTGCCGAGGTTGCGGAAAGTTGCGGTACGGGTGTGCCGAGGTTGCGGAAAGTTGCGGTACGGGTGGGCCGAGGTTGCGGAAAGTTGCGGTACGGGGGTGCCGAGGTTGCGGAAAGTTGCGGTACGGGGGTGCCGAGGTTGCGGAAAGTTGCGGTACGGGTGGGCCGACGTTGCGGAAAATTGCGGTACGGGTGGGCCGACGTTGCGGAAAATTGCGGTACGGGGGTGCCGAGGTTGCGGAAAGTTGCGGTACGGGTGGGCCGAGGTTGCGGAAAGTTGCGGTACGGGTGGGCCGAGGTTGCGGAAAATTGCGGTACGGGGGTGCCGAGGTTGCGGAAAGTTGCGGTACGAGGGTGCCCAAGTTGCGGACTTATGCGGTACGAGAGTGCCCAAGTTGCGGAAAATTGCGGTACGGGGGTGCCGAGGTTGCGGACTTATGCGGAACGGGTGTGCCGAGGTTGCGGAAAGTTGCGGTACGGGTGTGCTGAGGTTGCGGAAAGTTGCGGTACGAGGGTGCCGAGGTTGCGGAAAGTTGCGGTACGAGGGTGCCGAGGTTGCGGAAAGTTGCGGTACGAGGGTGCCCAAGTTGCGGACTTATGCGGAACGGGGGTGCCGAGGTTGCGGACTTATGCGGAACGAGGG
>NW_017616640.1:12500-15000 GCF_001879475.1 Ipomoea nil
GGTGCCTAAGTTGCGGACTTATGCGGAACGAGGGTGCCTAAGTTGCGGGCTTATGCGCAACGTTGGTGCCTAAGTTGCGGACTCATGCGGTACGAGGGTGCCGAGGTTGCGGAATTATGCGGTACGAGGGTGCCGAGGTTGCGGACTTATGCGGAACGAGGGTGCCGAGGTTGCGGAATTATGCGGTACGAGGGTGCCCAAGTTGCGGAAAGTTGCGGTACGAGGGTGCCCAAGTTGCGGAAAGTTGCGGTACGAGAGTGCCCAAGTTGCGGAAAGTTGCGGTACGAGAGTGCCCAAGTTGCGGAAAGTTGCGGTACGAGGGTGCCCAAGTTGCGGACTTATGCGGAACGAGGGTGCCGAGGTTGCGGACTTATGCGGTACAAGGGTGCCGAGGTTGCGGACTTATGCGGTACGAGGGTGCCGAGGTTGCGGACTTATGCGGTACGAGGGTGCCGAGGTTGCGGACTTATGCGGTACGAGGGTGCCGAGGTTGCGGACTTATGCGGTACGAGGGTGCCGAGGTTGCGGAAAGTTGCGGTACGGGTGTGCCGAGGTTGCGGAAAGTTGCGGTACGGGTGTGCCGAGGTTGCGGAAAGTTGCGGTACGGGTGGGCCGAGGTTGCGGAAAGTTGCGGTACGGGGGTGCCGAGGTTGCGGAAAGTTGCGGTACGGGGGTGCCGAGGTTGCGGAAAGTTGCGGTACGGGTGGGCCGACGTTGCGGAAAATTGCGGTACGGGTGGGCCGACGTTGCGGAAAATTGCGGTACGGGGGTGCCGAGGTTGCGGAAAGTTGCGGTACGGGTGGGCCGAGGTTGCGGAAAGTTGCGGTACGGGTGGGCCGAGGTTGCGGAAAATTGCGGTACGGGGGTGCCGAGGTTGCGGAAAGTTGCGGTACGAGGGTGCCCAAGTTGCGGACTTATGCGGTACGAGAGTGCCCAAGTTGCGGAAAATTGCGGTACGGGGGTGCCGAGGTTGCGGACTTATGCGGAACGGGTGTGCCGAGGTTGCGGAAAGTTGCGGTACGGGTGTGCTGAGGTTGCGGAAAGTTGCGGTACGAGGGTGCCGAGGTTGCGGAAAGTTGCGGTACGAGGGTGCCGAGGTTGCGGAAAGTTGCGGTACGAGGGTGCCCAAGTTGCGGACTTATGCGGAACGGGGGTGCCGAGGTTGCGGACTTATGCGGAACGAGGGTGCCGAGGTTGCGGACTTATGCGGAACGAGGGCGCCCAAATTGCGCACAGTTGCGGACGGATGCGGAAAATATCACGCAACAGAGGTTTACCCGCCTGCCACCCCAGTACTTTTACGACGGTTCTGTGTTATGCCTTGGCCTATGTCGTTTTACGTCGTTCTCGTGCCAAAATGGCATATACATTTGTTTTAGAGCTTATTGTACTATTTAATTAGTGAGGCAAACGATATGCCATATATTCCTCTCACATTCCCAACAATCCCAAGTACTTGGCTAAGTCAGACAAGGAACTTTGCGGACAGCTGGGCATAAATTTGGACATCGTCGTTTTCAATGAAATAATCATCCAAACGCTTTGAAATTTACCAAGCATTGTTAAAATGCTCTAAACTAAAGGACCATGCAATAACATTTGAAAAAAAATGCACGGAACCACCCGAAATGACCGTGTGATTTACGGGACAAACCGTGTCTACTGCTGTCACTGGGGTTTTTTTTTTTTTAACTACTATAGGGGGGGTATGGTAGTTGAGGTGCCGGTCGACTTTTTTCGGAACGTGTTGGGACGGGCCCCCCTCGTCCCGTAGGCCTCGTACGAGTGTTCCCGCCGCTCGTACGTATTATTGGGACCGGCATAGACCCATCGGAGTCGCAAGGCGGGGCGGCGCACCGGACGGAGACGGACATGCAAAAAAAACATCATTGGCACGTGAATTCGGTCAATCGAGCAAACGTGAATCTGCAATATACCGTCAGTAGGTTGTGAGTTGCCGAGGCACGTGTCCAATCGTCTAGTAAGCTGTTCCGTTAACGAATTACGGTGCGCCGTAGGGGCGGAGGGCGGGCGTTCGCAATGAACCCGCCCAGCGTAGCGCAGTGCAGCGTACGTGTCGTCGGGCGTGGGGGTTGACCGACCTCGCAAGAGGATAGAAATATTGTATTGCTCGAGGCCTTTCATTCCTCGAGGGCTTCCTCCACAGCACTCGTTCGACGACACGTCCGGATCTGACCGAGACGGACATGCAAAAAAACGGCCGTGGAACAAGTTGGGCCAAAAAAACAACCGTGAATCTGCAATATACCGTCAGTAGGCTTGTAAGTTACCGACACCAGTGTCCACCCGTCTAGTAAGCTGTCCGTTAAAGGATGATTGTGCGCTCGCTACGAATCTGCCCAGCGCAACGGGCGTTGTCTTAGCGTCGGACTTGGGGCTGACCCACCTCGCAAGAGGTATGGTGTTGTATTGATCGAGGACTTTCACTCCTCGAGGTCTTCCTCCACCCGATGGCGCGACGGACTCACAACCAATGCGT
>NW_017616641.1:7500-8653 GCF_001879475.1 Ipomoea nil
GTGCGCCTAAGTTGCGGACAGTTGCGGAACGAGTGTGCCTAAGTAGCGGACAGTTGCGGAACGAGTGTGCCGAAGTTGCGGACTTGTGCGGAACGAGTGTGCCGAAGTAGCGTGCCTACGTTGCGGACTCATGCGGAACGAGTGTGCCTACGTTGCGGGCATATGCGGAACGAGTGTGCCTAAGTTGCGGACTCATGCGGAACGAGTGTGCCTAAGTGCCGGACTTGTGCGGAACGAGTGTGCCTACGTTGCGGGCTCATGCGGAACGAGTGTGCCCAAGTTGCGGACTTATGGGGTACGAGCGTGCCTAAGTTGCGGACTCATGCGGAACGAGTGTGCCTAAGTGCCGGACTTGTGCGGAACGAGTGTGCCTACGTTGCGGGCTCATGCGGAACGAGTGTGCCCAAGTTGCGGACTTATGGGGTACGAGGGTGCCTAAGTTGCGGACTTATGCGGAACGAGGGTGCCTAAGTTGCGGGCTTATGCGCAACGTTGGTGCCTAAGTTGCGGACTCATGCGGTACGAGGGTGCCGAGGTTGCGGAATTATGCGGTACGAGGCGGGGTGCCGAGGTTGCGGACTTATGCGGTACGAGGTGGTGCCTGGCACGGTTGCGGGACTATATGCGAACGAGTGTGCCTACGTTGCGGGCATATGCGGAACGAGTGTCCTACGTTGCGGCATAGCGGAACGATGTGCCTACGTTGCGGACTTATGCGGAACGAGCGTGCCTAAGTTGCGGACTCATGCGGAACGAGTGTGCCTAAGTGCCGGACTTGTGCGGAACGAGTGTGCCTACGTTGCGGGCTCATGCGGAACGAGTGTGCCCAAGTTGCGGACTTATGGGGTACGAGGGTGCCTAAGTTTGCGGACTCATGCGGAACGAGGGTGCCTAAGTTGCGGACTCATGCGCAACGTTGGTGCCTAAGTTGCGGACTCCATGCGCAACGTTGGTGCCTAAGTTGCGGACTCATGCGCAACGTTGGTGCCTAAGTTGCGGACTCATGCGGTACGAGGGTGCCGAGGTTGCGGAATTATGCGGTACGAGGGTGCCGAGGTTGCGGACTTATGCGGAACGAGGGTGCCGAGGTTGCGGAATTATGCGGTACGAGGGAAGTTAAGTTGCGGTACGATGCCCAAGTTGCGGAAAGTTT
>NW_017616642.1:7500-10000 GCF_001879475.1 Ipomoea nil
GGTGCCGAGGTTGCGGACTTATGCGGAACGAGTGTGCCTACGTTGCGGGCATATGCGGAACGAGTGTGCCTACGTTGCGGGCATATGCGGAACGAGTGTGCCTACGTTGCGGGCATATGCGGAACGAGTGTGCCTACGTTGCGGACTTATGCGGAACGAGCGTGCCTAAGTTGCGGACTCATGCGGAACGAGTGTGCCTAAGTGCCGGACTTGTGCGGAACGAGTGTGCCTACGTTGCGGGCTCATGCGGAACGAGTGTGCCCAAGTTGCGGACTTATGGGGTACGAGGGTGCCTAAGTTGCGGACTCATGCGGAACGAGGGTGCCTAAGTTGCGGACTCATGCGCAACGTTGGTGCCTAAGTTGGCGGACTCATGCGCAACGTTGGTGCCTAAGTTGGCGGACTCATGCGCAACGTTGGTGCCTAAGTTGCGGACTCATGCGGTACGAGGGTGCCGAGGTTGCGGAATTATGCGGTACGAGGGTGCCGAGGTTGCGGACTTATGCGGAACGAGGGTGCCGAGGTTGCGGAATTATGCGGTACGAGGGTGCCCAAGTTGCGGAAAGTTGCAGTACGAGGGTGCCCAAGTTGCGGAAAGTTGCGGTACGAGGGTGCCCAAGTTGCGGAAAGTTGCGGTACGAGAGTGCCCAAGTTGCGGAAAGTTGCGGTACGAGGGTGCCCAAGTTGCGGAAAGTTGCGGTACGAGGGTGCCCAAGTTGCGGAAAGTTGCGGTACGAGAGTGCCCAAGTTGCGGAAAGTTGCGGTACGAGAGTGCCCAAGTTGCGGAAAGTTGCGGTACGAGGGTGCCCAAGTTGCGGACTTATGCGGAACGAGGGTGCCGAGGTTGCGGACTTATGCGGTACGAGGGTGCCGAGGTTGCGGACTTATGCGGTACGAGGGTGCCGAGGTTGCGGACTTATGCGGTACGAGGGTGCCGAGGTTGCGGACTTATGCGGTACGAGGGTGCCGAGGTTGCGGACTTATGCGGTACGAGGGTGCCGAGGTTGCGGAAAGTTGCGGTACGGGTGTGCCGAGGTTGCGGAAAGTTGCGGTACGGGTGTGCCGAGGTTGCGGAAAGTTGCGGTACGGTGTGCGAGGTTGCGGAGTTGCGGTACGGGGCCGAGGTTGCGGAAAGTTGCGGTACGGGGGTGCCGAGGTTGCGGAAAGTTGCGGTACGGGGGTGCCGAGGTTGCGGAAAGTTGCGGTACGGGTGGGCCGACGTTGCGGAAAATTGCGGTACGGGTGGGCCGACGTTGCGGAAAATTGCGGTACGGGGGTGCCGAGGTTGCGGAAAGTTGCGGTACGGGTGGGCCGAGGTTGCGGAAAGTTGCGGTACGGGTGGGCCGAGGTTGCGGAAAATTGCGGTACGGGGGTGCCGAGGTTGCGGAAAGTTGCGGTACGAGGGTGCCCAAGTTGCGGACTTATGCGGTACGAGAGTGCCCAAGTTGCGGAAAATTGCGGTACGGGGGTGCCGAGGTTGCGGACTTATGCGGAACGGGTGTGCCGAGGTTGCGGAAAGTTGCGGTACGGGTGTGCTGAGGTTGCGGAAAGTTGCGGTACGAGGGTGCCGAGGTTGCGGAAAGTTGCGGTACGAGGGTGCCGAGGTTGCGGAAAGTTGCGGTACGAGGGTGCCCAAGTTGCGGACTTATGCGGAACGGGGGTGCCGAGGTTGCGGACTTATGCGGAACGAGGGTGCCGAGGTTGCGGACTTATGCGGAACGAGGGCGCCCAAATTGCGCACAGTTGCGGACGGATGCGGAAAATATCACGCAACAGAGGTTTACCCGCCTGCCACCCCAGTACTTTTACGACGGTTCTGTGTTATGCCTTGGCCTATGTCGTTTTACGTCGTTCTCGGTGCCAAAATGGCATATACATTTGTTTTAGAGCTTATTGTACTATTTAATTAGTGAGGCAAACGATATGCCATATATTCCTCTCACATTCCCAACAATCCCAAGTACTTGGCTAAGTCAGACAAGGAACTTTGCGGACAGCTGGGCATAAATTTGGACATCGTCGTTTTCAATGAAATAATCATCCAAACGCTTTGAAATTTACCAAGCATTGTTAAAATGCTCTAAACTAAAGGACCATGCAATAACATTTGAAAAAAAATGCACGGAACCACCCGAAATGACCGTGTGATTTACGGGACAAACCGTGTCTACTGCTGTCACTGGGGTTTTTTTTTTTTTAACTACTATAGGGGGGGTATGGTAGTTGAGGTGGCCGGTCGACTTTTTTCGGAACGTGTTGGGACGGGCCCCCCTCGTCCCGTAGGCCTCGTACGAGTGTTCCCGCCGCTCGTACGTATTATTGGGGACCGGCATAGACCCATCGGAGTCGCAAGGCGGGGCGGCGCACCGGACGGAGACGGACATGCAAAAAAACATCATTGGCACGTGAATTCGGTCAATCGAGCAAACGTGAATCTGCAATATACCGTCAGTAGGTTGTGAGTTGCCGAGGCACGTGTCCAATCGTCTAGTAAGCTGTT
>NW_017616643.1:0-10441 GCF_001879475.1 Ipomoea nil
GAGTCGCCTCGACTGAGGGACTCGGCGAGAAGAGATAGGAAACAAGGCCCAGACCCTTAGTCGTTTCCGTGAAAAAGCCAAAAGGAGTCGCCTCGACTGAGGGACTCGGCGAGAAATTAAAGAAACAACGGGGCACTGACCCTAAACCATTTCTAAGAAAAGAAAAAGCCTAAGGAGTCGCCTCGACTGAGGGACTCGGCGAGAAGAGATAGGAAACAAGGGCCCAGACCCTTAGTCGTTTCCGAAAAAGCCAAAAGAGTCGCCTCGACTGAGGGACTCGGCGAGAAATTAAAGAAACAACGGCACTGACCCTAAAACGTTTCTAAGAAAAGAAAAAGCTAAGGAGTCGCCTCGACTGAGGACTCGCGAGAAGAGATAGGAAACAAGGGCCAGACCCTTAGTCGTTTCCGTGAAAAAGCCAAAAGGAGTCGCCTCGACTGAGGGACTCGGCGAGAAATTAAAGAAACAACGGGGCACTGACCCTAAACCGTTTCTAAAAAGAAAAAGCCTAAGGAGTCGCCTTGACTGTCTCGGCAAGAAGAGATAGGAAACAAGGGCCCAGACCCTTAGTCGTTTCCGTGAAAAAGCCAAAAGGAGTCGCCTCGACTGAGGGACTCGGCGAGAAATTAAAGAAACAACAGGGCACTGACCCTAAACCGTTTCTAAGAAAAGAAAAAGCCTAAGGAGTCGCCTTGACTGAGGGACTCGGCGAGAAGAGATAGGAAACAAGGGCCCAGACCCTTAGTCGTTTCCGTGAAAAAGCCAAAAGGAGTCGCCTCGACTGAGGGACTCGGCGAGAAATTAAAGAAACAACAGGGCACTGACCCTAAACCGTTTCTAAGAAAAGAAAAAGCCTAAGGAGTCGCTTCGACTGAGGGACTCGGCGAGAAGAGATAGGAAACAAGGCCCAGACCCTTAGTCGTTTTCCGTGAAAAAGCCAAAAGGAGTCGCCTCGACTGAGGACTCGGCGAGAAATTAAAGAAACAACGGGGCACTGACCCTAAACCGTTTCTAAGAAAAGAAAAAGCCTAAGGAGTCGCCTCGACTGAGGGACTCGGCGAGAAGAGATAGGAAACAAGGGCCCAGACCCTTAGTCGTTTCCGTGAAAAAACCAAAAGGAGTCGCCTCGACTTAGGACTTGGCGAGAAATTAAAGAAACAAGGGCACTGACCCTAAACCGTTCTAAGAAAAGAAAAAGCCTAAGGAGTCGCCTTGACTGGGACTCGGCAAGAAGAGATAGGAAACAAGGGCCCAGACCCTTAGTCGTTTTCCGTGAAAAAGCCAAAAGGAGTCGCCTCGACTGAGGGACTCGGCGAGAAATTAAAGAAACAACGGGCACTGACCCTAAAACGTTTCTAAGAAAAGAAAAAGCCTAAGGAGTCGCCTCGACTGAGGACTCGGCGAGAAGAGATAAGAAACAAGGGCCAGACCCTTAGTCGATGAAAAACC
This sequence comes from Ipomoea nil, assembly GCF_001879475.1. Taxonomy (NCBI): domain Eukaryota; kingdom Viridiplantae; phylum Streptophyta; class Magnoliopsida; order Solanales; family Convolvulaceae; genus Ipomoea; species Ipomoea nil. The sequence continues at coordinate 1,450 of NW_017616643.1, forward strand.
AAAAGGAGTCGCCTCGACGGACTGGCGAGAAATTAAAGAAACAATGGGACACTGACCCTAAACCGTATCTAATAAAAGAAAAAGCCTAAGGAGTCGCCTCGACTGAGGGACTCGGCAAGAAGAGATAGGAAACAAGGGCCCAGACCCTTAGTCGTTTCCGTGAAAAAGCCAAAAGGAGTCGCCTCGACTGAGGGACTCGGCGAGAAATTAAAGAAACGACAGGGCACTGACCCTAAACCGTTTCTAAGAAAGAAAAAGCCTAAGGAGTCGCTTCGACTGAGGGACTCGGCGAGAAGAGATAGGAAACAAGGCCCAGACCCTTAGTCGTTTCCGTGAAAAAGCCAAAAGGAGTCGCCTCGACTGAGGGACTCGCGAGAAATTAAAGAAACAACGGGCACTGACCCTAAACCATTTCTAAGAAAAAAAAAAGCCTAAGGAGTCGCCTCGACTGAGGGACTCGGCGAGAAGAGATAGGAAACAAGGGCCCAGACCTTAGTCGTTTCCGAAAAAGCCAAAAGGAGTCGCCTCGACTGAGGACTCGGCGAGAAATTAAAGAAACAACAGGCACTGACCCTAAAACGTTTCTAAGAAAAGAAAAAGCTTAAGGAGTCGCCTCGACTGAGGACTCGGCGAGAAGAGATAGGAAACAAGGGCCAGACCCTTAGTCGTTTTCCGTGAAAAAAGCCAAAAGGAGTCGCCTCGACTGAGGACTCGCGAGAAATTAAAGAAACAACGGGGCACTGACCCAAAACCGTTTCTAAAAAGAAAAAGCCTAAGGAGTCGCCTGACTCGGCAAGAAGAGATAGGAAACAAGGGCCCAGACCCTTAGTCGTTTCCGTGAAAAAGCCAAAAGGAGTCGCCTCGACTGAGGGACTATTAAAGAAACGACGGCACTGACCCTAAACCGTTTCTAAGAAAGAAAAAGCCTAAGGAGTCGCCTGACTGGGGGACTCGGCAAGAAGAGATAGGAAACAAGGGCCCAGACCCTTAGTCGTTTCCGTGAAAAAGCCAAAAGGAGTCGCCTCGACTGAGGGACTCGGCGAGAAATTAAAGAAACAACGGCACTGACCCTAAACCGTTTCTAAGAAAAGAAAAAGCCTAAGGAGTCGCTTCGACTGAGGGACTCGGCGAGAAGAGATAGGAAACAAGGTCCCAGACCCTTAGTCGTTTCCGTGAAAAAGCCAAAAGGAGTCGCCTCGACTGAGGGACTCGGCGAGAAATTAAAGAAACAACGGGGCACTGACCCTAAACCATTTCTAAGAAAAGAAAAAGCCTAAGGAGTCGCCTCGACTGAGGGACTCGGCGATAAGAGATAGGAAACAAGGGCCAGACCCTTAGTCGTTTCCTGAAAAAAGCCAAAAGGAGTCGCCTCGACTTAGGGACTTGGCGAGAAATTAAAGAAACAATGGGACACTGACCCTAAACCGTATCTAAGTAAAAGAAAAAAGCCTAAGGAGTCGCTCTGACTCGGGGACTCGGCAAGAAGAGATAGGAAACAAGGGCCCAGACCCTTAGTCGTTTTCCGTGAAAAAAGCCAAAAAGGAGTCGCCTCGACTGAGGGACTCGGCGAGAAATTAAAGAAACAACAGGGCACTGACCCTAAACCGTTTCTAAGAAAAGAAAAAGCCTTAAGGTAGTCGCCTCGACTGAGGGACTCGGCGAGAAAGAGATAGGAAACAAGGGCCCAGACCCTTAGTCGTTTCCGTGAAAAACCAAAAGGAGTCGCCTCGACTGAGGGACTCGGCGAGAAATTAAAGAAACAACGGGGCACTGACCTAAAACCGATTTCTAAGAAAAGAAAAAGCCTAAGGAGTCGCCTCGACTGAGGGACTCGGCGAGAAGAGATAGGAAACAAGGGCCCAGACCCTTAGTCGTTTCCGTGAAAAAGCCAAAAGGAGTCGCCTCGACTGAGGGACTCGCGAGAAATTAAAGAAACAACAGGGCACTGACCCTAAAACCGTTTCTAAGAAAAGAAAAAGCTAAGGAGTCGCTTCGACTGAGGGACTCGGCGAGAAGAGATAGGGAAACAAGGGTCCGCAGACCCTTAGTCGTTTCCGTGAAAAAGCCAAAAGGAGTCGCCTCGACTGAGGGACTCGGCGAGAAAATTAAAGAAACAACGGGGCCACTGACCCTAAACCATTTCTAAGAAAAGAAAAAGCCTAAGGAGTCGCCTCGACTGAGGGACTCGGCGAGAAGAGATAGGAACAAGGGCCCAGACCCTTAGTCGTTTCGTGAAAAAGCCAAAAGGAGTCGCCTCGACTGAGGGACTCGGCGAGAAATTAAAGAAACAACAGGCACTGACCCTAAAACGTTTCTAAGAAAAGAAAAAGCCTAAGGAGTCGCCTCGACTGAGACTCGGCGAGAAGAGATAGGAAACAAGGGCCCAGACCCTTAGTCGTTTCCGTGAAAAAGCCAAAAGGAGTCGCCTCGACTGAGGGACTCGGCGAGAAATTAAAGAAACAACGGGGCACTGACCCAAAACCGTTTCTAAGAAAAGAAAAAGCCTAAGGAGTCGCCTTGACTGGGGGACTCGGAAGAAGAGATAGGAAACAAGGCCCAGACCCTTAGTCGTTTCCGTGAAAAAGCCAAAAGGAGTCGCCTCGACTGAGGGACTCGGCGAGAAATTAAAGAAACACAGGGCACTGACCCTAAACCGTTTCTAAGAAAAGAAAAAGCCTAAGGAGTCGCCTTGACTGGGGACTCGGCAAGAAGAGATAGGAAACAAGGGCCCAGACCCTTAGTCGTTTCCGTGAAAAAGCCAAAAGGAGTCGCCTCGACTGAGGGACTCGGCGAGAAATTAAAGAAACGACAGGGGCACTGACCCTAAAACCAGTTTCTAAGAAAAGAAAAAGCCTAAGGAGTCGCTCGACTGAGGGACTCGGCGAGAAGAGATAGGAAACAAGGTCCCAGACCCTTAGTCGTTTCCGTGAAAAAGCCAAAAGGAGTCGCCTCGACTGAGGGACTCGGCGAGAAATTAAAGAAACAACGGGCACTGACCCTAAACCATTTCTAAGAAAAGAAAAAGCCTAAGGAGTCGCCTCGACTGAGGGACTCGGCGATAAGAGATAGGAAACAAGGGCCTAGACCCTTAGTCGTTTCCATGAAAAAACCAAAAGGAGTCGCCTCGACTTAGGGACTTGGCGAGAAATTAAAGAACAATGGGCACTGACCCTAAACCGTATTCTAATAAAAGAAAAAGCCTAAGGAGTCGCCTCGACTGAGGACTCGCAGAAGAGATAGGAAACAAGGGCCCAGACCCTTAGTCGTTTCCGTGAAAAAGCCAAAAGGAGTCGCCTCGACTGAGGGACTCGGCGAGAAATTAAAGAAACAACAGGACACTGACCCTAAAACGTTTCTAAGAAAAGAAAAAGCTTAAGGAGTCGCCTCGACTGAGGGACTCGGCGAGAAGAGATAGGAAACAAGGGCCTCAGACCCTTAGTCGTTTCCGTGAAAAAGCCAAAAGGAGTCGCCTCGACTGAGGGACTCGGCGAGAAATTAAAGAAACAACGGGGCACTGACCCTAAACCATTTCTAAGAAAAGAAAAAGCCTAAGGAGTCGCCTCGACTGAGGGACTCGGCGAGAAGAGATAGGAAACAAGGGCCTAGACCCTTAGTCGTTTCCGTGAAAAAAACCAAAAGGAGTCGCCTCGACTTAGGGACGGCGAGAAATTAAAGAAACAAGGGCACTGACCCTAAACCGTTTCTAATAAAAGAAAAAGCCTAAGGAGTCGCCTTGACTGGGGACTCGGCAAGAAGAGATAGGAAACAAGGCCCAGACCTTAGTCGTTTCCGTGAAAAAGCCAAAAGGAGTCGCCTCGACTGAGGGACTCGGCGAGAAATTAAAGAAACGGGGCACTGACCCTAAACCGTTTCTAAGAAAAGAAAAAGCCTAAGAGTCGCTTCGACTGAGGGACTCGGCGAGAAGAGATAGGAAACAAGGTCCCAGACCCTTAGTCGTTTCCGTGAAAAAGCCAAAAGGAGTCGCCTCGACTGAGGGACTCGCGAGAAATTAAAGAAACAACGGGGCACTGACCCTAAACCATTTCTAAGAAAAAAAAGCCTAAGGAGTCGCCTCGACTGAGGGACTCGGCGAGAAGAGATAGGAAACAAGGGCCAAGACCCTTAGTCGTTTCCGTGAAAAAGCCAAAAGGAGTCGCCTCGACTGAGGGACTCGGCGAGAAATTAAAGAAACAACGGGCACTGACCCTAAACCGTTTCTAAGAAAAGAAAAAGCCTAAGGAGTCGCCTCGACTGAGGGACTCGGGAGAAGAGATAGGAACAAAGGCCCAGACCCTTAGTCGTTTCCGTGAAAAAGCCAAAGGAGTCGCCTCGACTGGGGACTCGGCGAAAAATTAAAGAAACAACGGGCACTGACCCTAAACCGTTTCTAAGAAAAGAAAAAGCCTAAGAGTCGCCTCGACTGAGGACTCGGCGAGAAGAGATAGGAAACAAGGGCCAGACCCTTAGTCGTTTCCGTGAAAAAGCCAAAAGGAGTCGCCTCGACTGAGGACTCGGCGAGAAATTAAAGAAACAACGGGGCACTGACCCTAAACCGTTTCTAAGAAAGAAAAAGCCTAAGGAGTCGCTTGACTGAGGGACTCGGCAAGAAGAGATAGGAAACAAGGTCCCAGACCCTTAGTCGTTTCCGTGAAAAAGCCAAAAGGAGTCGCCTCGACTGAGGGACTCGGCGAGAAATTAAAGAAACAACGGGGCACTGACCCTAAACCATTTCTAAGAAAAGAAAAAGCCTAAGGAGTCGCCTCGACTGAGGGACTCGGCGATAAGAGATAGGAAACAAGGCCAGACCCTTAGTCGTTTCCTGAAAAAAACCAAAAGGAGTCGCCTCGACTGAGGGACTTGGCGAGAAATTAAAGAAACAATGGGACACTGACCCTAAACCGTTCTAAAAAGAAAAAGCCTAAGGAGTCGCCTCGACTGGGGACTCGGCGAGAAGAGATAGGAAACAAGGGCCCAGACCCTTAGTCGTTTCCGTGAAAAAGCCAAAAGGAGTCGCCTCGACTGAGGGACTCGGCGAGAAATTAAAGAAACAACGGCACTGACCCTAAAACGTTTCTAAGAAAAGAAAAAGCCTAAGGAGTCGCCTCGACTGAGGGACTAAAGAGATAGGAAACAAGGGCCTAGACCCTTAGTCGTTTCCGTGAAAAAACCAAAAGGAGTCGCCTCGACTTAGGACTTGGCGAGAAATTAAAGAAACAATGGGACACTGACCCTAAACCGTTCTAATAAAAGAAAAAGCCTAAGGAGTCGCCTGACTGGGGACTCGGCAAGAAGAGATAGGAAACAAGGGCCCAGACCCTTAGTCGTTTCCGTGAAAAAGCCAAAAGGAGTCGCCTCGACTGAGGGACTCGGCGAGAAATTAAAGAAACGACAGGGCACTGACCCTAAACCGTTTCTAAAAAGAAAAAGCCTAAAGTCGCTTCGACTGAGGGACTCGGCGAGAAGAGATAGGAAACAAGGCCCAGACCCTTAGTCGTTTCGTGAAAAAGCCAAAAGGAGTCGCCTCGACTGAGGGACTCGGCGAGAAATTAAAGAAACAACGGGGCACTGACCCTAAACCATTTCTAAGAAAAGAAAAAGCCTAAGGAGTCGCCTCGACTGAGGGACTCGGCGAGAAGAGATAGGAAACAAGGGCCAGACCCTTAGTCGTTTCCGTGAAAAAACCAAAAGGAGTCGCCTCGACTGAGGGACTCGGCGAGAAATTAAAGAAACAATGGGACACTGACCCTAAACCGTTCTAAGAAAAGAAAAAGCCTAAGGAGTCGCCTTGACTGAGGGACTCGGCAAGAAGAGATAGGAAACAAGGGCCCAGACCCTTAGTCGTTTTCCGTGAAAAAGCCAAAAGGAGTCGCCTCGACTGAGGGACTCGGCGAGAAATTAAAGAAACAACAGGGCACTGACCCTAAACCGTTTCTAAGAAAAGAAAAAGCCTAAGAGTCGCTCGACTGAGGGACTCGGCGAGAAGAGATAGGAAACAAGGCCCAGACCTTAGTCGTTTCCGTGAAAAAGCCAAAAGGAGTCGCCTCGACTGAGGGACTCGGCGAGAAATTAAAGAAACAACGGGGCACTGACCCTAAACCATTTCTAAGAAAAGAAAAAGCCTAAGGAGTCGCCTCGACTGAGGGACTCGGCGAGAAGAGATAGGAAACAAGGGCCAAGACCTTAGTCGTTTCCGTGAAAAAGCCAAAAGGAGTCGCCTCGACTGAGGGACTCGGCGAGAAATTAAAGAAACAACGGGGCACTGACCCTAAACCGTTTCTAAGAAAAGAAAAAGCCTAAGGAGTCGCCTCGACTGAGGGACTCGGCGAGAAGAGATAGGAACAAGGCCCAGACCCTTAGTCGTTTCCGTGAAAAAGCCAAAAGGAGTCGCCTCGACTGAGGGACTCGGCGAGAAATTAAAGAAACAACGGGCACTGACCCTAAACCGTTTCTAAGAAAAGAAAAAGCCTAAGGAGTCGCCTCGACTGAGGACTCGGCGAGAAGAGATAGGAACAAGGGCCCAGACCCTTAGTCGTTTCCGTGAAAAAGCCAAAAGGAGTCGCCTCGACTGAGGGACTCGGCGAGAAATTAAAGAAACAACGGGCACTGACCCTAAACCGTTTCTAAGAAAAGAAAAAGCCTAAGGAGTCGCCTTGACTGAGGGACTCGGCAAGAAGAGATAGGAAACAAGGCCCAGACCCTTAGTCGTTTCCGTGAAAAAGCCAAAAGGAGTCGCCTCGACTGAGGGACTCGGCGAGAAATTAAAGAAACAACGGGGCACTGACCCTAAACCGTTTCTAAGAAAAGAAAAAGCCTAAGGAGTCGCCTCGACTGAGGGACTCGGCGAGAAGAGATAGGAAACAAGGGCCAGACCCTTAGTCGTTTCCGTGAAAAAACCAAAAGGAGTCGCCTCGACTGAGGGACTCGGCGAGAAATTAAAGAAACAATGGGCACTGACCCTAAACCGTTTCTAAAAAAGAAAAAGCCTAAGGAGTCGCCTCGACTGGGGACTCGGCGAGAAGAGATAGGAAACAAGGCCCAGACCCTTAGTCGTTTCCGTGAAAAAGCCAAAAGGAGTCGCCTCGACTGAGGGACTCGGCGAGAAATTAAAGAAACAACAGGCACTGACCCTAAACCGTTTCTAAGAAAGAAAAAGCCTAAGGAGTCGCCTCGACTGAGGACTCGGCGCGAAGAGATAGGAAACAAGGGCCAGACCCTTAGTCGTTTCCGTGAAAAACCAAAAGGAGTCGCCTCGACTTAGGACTGGCGAGAAATTAAAGAAACAATGGGCACTGACCCTAAACCGTTTCTAAAAAGAAAAAGCCTAAGGAGTCGCCTTGACTGGGGACTCGGCAAGAAGAGATAGGAAACAAGGGCCCAGACCCTTAGTCGTTTCCGTGAAAAAGCCAAAAGGAGTCGCCTCGACTGAGGGACTCGGCGAGAAATTAAAGAAACGACAGGGCACTGACCCTAAACCGTTTCTAAGAAAAGAAAAAGCCTAAGAGTCGCTTCGACTGAGGACTCGGCGAGAAGAGATAGGAAACAAGGCCCAGACCCTTAGTCGTTTCGTGAAAAAGCCAAAAGGAGTCGCCTCGACTGAGGGACTCGGCGAGAAATTAAAGAAACAACGGGCACTGACCCTAAACCATTTCTAAGAAAAAAAAGCCTAAGGAGTCGCCTCGACTGAGGGACTCGGCGAGAAGAGATAGGAAACAAGGGAGTCGTTTCCGTGAAAAAGCCAAAAGGAGTCGCCTCGACTGAGGGACTCGGCGAGAAATTAAAGAAACAACGGGGCACTGACCCTAAAGTTTCTAAGAAAAGAAAAAGCCTAAGGAGTCGCCTCGACTGAGGGACTCGGTGAAGAGATAGGAACAAAGGCCCAGACCCTTAGTCGTTTCCGTGAAAAAAAAGGAGTCGCCTCGACTGAGGGACTCGGCGAGAAATTAAAGAAACAACGGGGCACTGACCCTAAACCGTTTCTAAGAAAAGAAAAAGCCTAAGGAGTCGCCTCGACTGAGGACTCGGCGAGAAGAGATAGGAAACAAGGGCCCAGACCCTTAGTCGTTTCCGTGAAAAAGCCAAAAGGAGTCGCCTCGACTGAGGGACTCGGCGAGAAATTAAAGAAACAACGGGCACTGACCCTAAACCGTTTCTAAGAAAAGAAAAAGCCTAAGGAGTCGCCTCGACTGGGGGACTCGGCAAGAAGAGATAGGAAACAAGGGCCCAGACCCTTAGTCGTTTCCGTGAAAAAGCCAAAAGGAGTCGCCTCGACTGAGGGACTCGGCGAGAAATTAAAGAAAAACAGGCACTGACCCTAAACCGTTTCTAAGAAAAGAAAAAAGCCTAAGGAGTCGCCTTGACTGGGACTCGGCGAGAAGAGATAGGAAACAAGGGCCCAGACCCTTAGTCGTTTCCGTGAAAAAGCCAAAAGGAATCGCCTCGACTGAGGGACTCGGCGAGAAATTAAAAAGAAACGACAGGGCACTGACCCTAAACCGTTTCTAAGAAAAGAAAAAGCCTAAGGAGTCGCTTCGACTGAGGGACTCGGCGAGAAGAGATAGGAAACAAGGTCCCAGACCCTTAGTCGTTTCCGTGAAAAAGCCAAAAGGAGTCGCCCTCGACTGAGGGACTCGGCGAGAAATTAAAGAAACAACGGGGCACTGACCCTAAACCATTTCTAAGAAAAGAAAAAGCCTAAGGAGTCGCCTCGACTGAGGGACTCGGCGATAAGAGATAGGAAACAAGGGCCAGACCCTTAGTCGTTTCCGTGAAAAAACCAAAAGGAGTCGCCTCGACTTAGGACTTGGCGAGAAATTAAAGAAACAATGGGACACTGACCCTAAACCGTATCTAATAAAAGAAAACCTAAGAGTCGCCTTGACTCGGGGACTCGGCAAGAAGAGATAGGAAACAAGGGCCCAGACCCTTAGTCGTTTCCGTGAAAAAGCCAAAAGGAGTCGCCTCGACTGAGGGACTCGGCGAGAAATTAAAGAAA